>NW_026652278.1:142618793-142996640 GCF_009828535.3 Hylobates moloch
AAATCAACATGGCACATGGATACATATGTAACAAACCTGCACATTGTGCACATGTACCCTAAAACCCTGAAGTATAATAAAAAAAAAAAAAAAAGAAAAAGTGTCCCACTGCCCTATTTCGTATTCACAGACCCTATAGTCAGGAATAGATTAAATTTATTTGTTTATTTATTAATTATTTGAGATAGAGTCTCACTCTATCACTCAGGCTAGGGTGCAGTGGCACAATCTCAGCTCACTGCATTCTCCATTCCCCCGGCTCAAGTGATTGATTTTCCCATCTCAGTCACTCTAGTAGCTGGGACCACAGGAGCATACCACCACATCCAGCTATTTTTTTGTGTGTGTTTTTGGTAGAGATGAAGTCTCACCATCTTGCCCAGGCTGGTTTTGAACTCCTGAGCTCAAGCTGTATGCCCACTTTGGCCTCCCAAAGTGCTGGGATTACAGGCTTGAGCCACTGCACTTGGCCAGGAATAGATTAATTATAGAGCTGTATTCCAGAGTGCTAGATAAAGAGAGCAAGTATGAAAAACATGTTAAATATAAGCCAAAAGAAACATATAAATATAATATAAATATGAACCAAAAGAAACAGTAAAAACAAACAAATCCTGAAAGCCACAATATATAGCTGGGAATTTTGGGATCTGGGGATGGGAATGCAAGGTTTAGATTATGTTTAGCGGGAAAACGGCAGATTCATGTAAACCTTTTAGAGTGGTTTTCCTTAGGCTGTTTGAGAATGAGCAAAACTTTCTAATGTAAAAACATACTTCAGAATGCTACAAGATTCTGCCTCTAATTCTGTTATCTCTTAACTGAGAAAATAATATTGATAGAAAGTTACTGAAACTCTAATCATACTGTTAAATAAATCCATATTTTGCTAAATACGACATTATCTGTATGCCATCTATATCTATTTGAAGAGTGGGAATTAGTCTAATGTAGATTTCCTCAAACTATCTATGGCCCATGAACCAAATTTGGCCAGTCACCTGTTTTTTTATGGCCCACTAGCTAAGAATAGTTTTTAGATTTTTAAATAGTTGGGAAAAAAAGACAAGGAATAGGCATATTGAATGTATGTATCTTGCAAAACTTAAAATATTTACTCTCTGGCCTCTTATAGGAGAAGTTTATCAACTTGTAGTCTAAAGCGATTGTCACAACCAGGGGTGATTTTTGCCTCCAGAGGATATTTAGCAATGTGTTATTTTTGATTGTCACAACTTTGTGTATGTGTGCACACGCACACACATGCTAGTGGCAATCAGTAGGTAGAAGCCAGAGATGCTGCTGACCATGCACAGAAAGGCCCCCAGCAACAAAGAATTATCTGAGCCAAAATGTTGACAAGCATTGTCCTTGACCATGCTTTATTTAGGCTCCTCTGAGCCCTCTTCTCGACTCAGCCATGACTTGTGGCCCCATCCTGTCTTTAGTCTGTCTAGCTAAGTTTTAGCGAGAATTCTGCTAAATCGGTTTGGTGAGAATCCTCCAACTGTTGGTACCTGATCAGATTTGATATCAGATCAAATTCTTCATCCCCCAAAGTTGATATCTGATCACTCTGGCCTGCTTTCAGCAAGAATCCTGTTTGTCAGATTATCAAGAATCCCCCTACCCTCAAATGTCTCCTCTTAGTAATATTCCATCCACTGACCTCCTCTCTCTGCTCATTGGCTGTAATTCCCATCTATGTTTTTTGTATTCAGAGTTGAGCCCCTGATCTCTCTGATCTGTTGTGGTAATCTTGATACCTGTTGCAGTAGTCCTAAATAAAATCTTTCTTACTGTTTTAACAATTGTCAGACTAATTGTTTCTTTAAGAGTGTCATTAGTGCAGAGATTGAGGAACCCTGGGCTAAAGTAATGTTTGGTACCCATATGAATTCAGGGACTACCTCTACAAATGACTGCAGCAACTTTCTTCCCTTCTGGGGTTCCAGTGTTAGGGAAGGGGAACTGACCAACACAAACATGTAATAGGGAACAATTGTCTTAAGGCCTTGGAAGAGGCGAGTTGTAGAGATATTTTACCCCAACGTCTCCAGGGTAGGGGAGGGCGGTTTGGATAGGGGTAGCTGTGCTGTGTTTGGCCCTCACTCTACTCCCTGGGTATCCTTAAAAATGAAATATGGGCCAGGCACAGTGTCTCACGCATGTAATCCTAGCACTTTGGGAGGCCAAGGTGAGCAGATCACAAGGTCAGGAGATCGAGACCATCCTGGTTAACACGGTGAAACCCCATCTCTACTAAAAATACAAAAAATTAGCCGGGCATGGTGTTGGGTGCCTGTAGTCCCAGCTACTAGGGAGGCTGAGGCAGGAGAATGGTATGAACCCAGGAGGCAGAGCTTGCAGTGAGCCGAGATCGCGCCACTGCCCTCCAGCCTGGGCGACAGAGCAAGACTCCGTCTCAAAGAAGAAAAAAAATATATGAAATATGGTTGATTCTCTGTCTAGGGGGATTTCATCATCAACCTCCCTTCCTCCTTATTGTTTTTCTGCCTGTTGGTATCTTCATTAAAAGATGAAGGCTTGCAGTCTTCAATTTAAGGTAAAATACAGAAAGGCAAATGTATGAGCTTGTTAAGACAGATTTAAACAGTTATTAAGCAATGAATAGAAGTGATTATATCTGCCCTGGTTCTCATTTAGAGGTGTGGTTGAAGAGAAGAAGAGAGCACATGGGGTCTGAAAATGTGTATCTATATTTTGGGCTAGAAATTAGGGAGGTTAGAGATCTTCATTAGTGGATGAGAGTCAAGAGAAAGCTAAAGACAAAGGAAAAATTTCAAAGCTGTGACTTGACTCACCCTTCTTATATGCCTGAGTCCCAGAGCCTTTTTTTTTGCCTATTGTTTCCTAAGAATTGGAGCCCTGAAGCCTATTCTGTCTATGTGGCTTTGAAATTAACTAAAGCTTTCTTTTCTGGGCTAAAAACTGGATCCTGTGGCCTACCTATTAGTCTCAATTTTTCTTATTTTTATGTGAAGCCACATCTGCCCAGTACAATTTAGCCTGGTGATCTGAACCACTCTACCTGATGATTCCAGTTGTTGTACATCTTGAACTTTCCTTGCCTATGTTATTCCTGACCAGGTTCTGAAACATGATTTCCTGAAGTAAGCATAGTTACACACTGGCCGCAAAGTCCTTGTGCATGCCAGTTGAACTTATGTCTGCATCCCTGTATTAGTCCATTCTCATGCTGCTAATAAAGACATACCTGAGACTGGGTAATTTGTAAAGGAAAGAGGTTTAATTAACTTACAGTTCAGCATGGCTGGGGAGGCCTCAGGAAACTTAACAATTGTCGTGGAAGGGGAAGCAAACACGTCCTCCTTCACATGATGGCAGGAAGGAGAAGTGCAAAAGGGGGAAAAGCCTTTTATAAAACCATCAAATCTCATGAGAACTCATTCACTATCATGAGAACAGCATGAGGGTAACCGCCCCCATGATGAAATTACCTTTCACCAGGTCCCTCCCATGACACGTGGAGATTATGGGAACTACAATTCAAGATAAGATTTGGGTGGTGACACAGCCAAACCATATGAGTCCCCCTCCATTCTCCACATAGATTCTACTTTTTTCTCATTTTCTTCTGGAAGTCTTTCATTTTAATAATTGGAAGTTATTAGAGCAGACCCTGCTACTGTTTATAGGTCTTTGACTATTGTCAGGTAGAATATTTGCACACGGATATTATGGCCACTATCAGGCCTTTGTTAGAGACTGTTTTGATGACATGTAATTGACAACATAGAAAATGTTCACAGGACATGGGGAAATTTTAAACTTTGGGTGGAGAAAGGAAGGATATTTGTACTTAGCAGAATAGGGGACTTTATGGCCACTCTTTAATTTTCTAGGCCTCAAAAAGACCATTTAGGTGTCCTGGCAACTCAATAAAAGAAGGCAACTATCTGTTAAGTAACTAGGTAGAATCTACTAATTTACTATTTGTTATTAAGTTCATAGATAAAGAGAATTCTCTTTTTTATTCTTGGATTGTATTGAGGTCAGCCATTCTCAAAAAAAAAAAAAAAAAAAAAAGACTTTGGACAACCTGCCTGGGTTTGAATCCTGCCCCCTGCCCCATGTCACTTCGGGCAAGTTACTTATCTTCTCCCTGCCTCAGTTTCTTCAGTGATAAAGTTGGGAAAATAATAGTCTACATACCTCATAGGGTTGTTGTGAGGACTATATTTATTTATATGTCAAGTAATTTAAGCAGTGCAGACCACGTTGTAACTGCTATTGAAGCCTAAAGTACTATTGATACTATTCATTATGGTCTTAGAGTTAAGGCCCTAATCTAGCCAAAGATATTTTTAGATCATTCCAGGAAATATGTTCAGACATTTCCAGGAAAAAAGCCTAATCCTAATTCTTTGAAATACCTTAAATCAGAAAGATAAATGAAATTGTTGGAGGTGTTAAGTTATATATTTTTCACATAGGTTACTCATCATGGACACACCAGCATATACTTTTATGTTTAAAGTATTTTTAGCTGACAAAAATTGCCGATGCACTGAAAAGTACTGCTGTGTTGGTTAAAATGGCACTCGTTTAAATTCAAGTTCCACTGTACAAATATTGATTTTCTGAAAAGCATAGGAGTGAAGCTCCCTGTGGGATTTAGATTGGGCATAGATAACAAAATACTCTGTTTGAATTTTGGTGATATCAGCAGTAATAAAGGCAATATAAACACCCACATTTAGGTTATTTTATAAAATAAACTTGCCATATATGGAGGGGGCAATTTTCCATCATTTTGTTAGGCAGACATGAGTTCAGAAGATTAGACATTTTAAATAAACATACTTATACTATTTGGATGTATAGAAACAGACATACAGAACTCTCAAATGAAATTTGCTTTCGTAAAATACCAATAGAAATTCCTAAAACTCTATTTTCACATTTATCTTCAAAATGACCTATATTTTTAATGTATGTTTATAATCAAGTGCATCTGTGTTAATATGTTTGTGTTCATATATAAAAGAAAGTAATTGTGATAGAAAACAAAGTTAGGAAAGAGATTATGGATTTCTTTTTAAATAAAAATACAGCTCCTTTCTCTAAAAGCGTTTTTCTTTAAACACACCAGAAAATGTGAGCAGCATTCTGCCTGTTGATTTTATTAAAGGATGAAACAGATGCTCCATTGATCCTTGATTTCTGTGGCTAGTTTTCTACATGAGGGGAAACTGTTTGATTAATTACCGTTAACTGTGACATATCCTGCGGGTAGTGAAATTTTTTGTGTGTATTTATTTTCTTCTTTTTTTTTTGAATAAATTAGTAGTTGTGTAAATGGGTTCCAGTAAAGTTGTATGGCAGAACACTTAGTGGAAAATAAATGCATTTTCTATAAAAGCATAGGATGGCAATGTTGTCAAGTACTTAGGTGGTACTCGGAGATGTAGTGGCCTGCCACTGTCTGTAGGATCTGGATCTTTGTCTTTTGTGGGAAGCTTGTGTTAGGTCCTGGTAGTGCCTGTACATCATCAAGGTGTTTACTTAGGCTTAGAGCTTTACTCTGTTGCCACTAATACTAGTGTGAATATGAAGCCAATCCAAGATTAAATTGCTTTGATTTTGGTAACCCCTGCTCTTGGCTGTCTGGTCACTCAGGGCATCATTGTTGCTGTTTATTAGATTAGTGCTAGGCCGGGTGCGGTGGCTCACGCCTGTAATCCCAGCACTTTGGGAAGCCGAGGCAGGTGGATCACGAGGTCAGGAGATCGAGACCATCCTGGCTAACATGGTGAAACCCTGTCTCTACTAAAAATACAAAAAATTAGCCGAGTGAGGTGGCGGGCGCCTGTAGTCCCAGCTACAAGTCAGGCTGAGGCAGGAGAATGGCGTGAACCCGGGGGGCGGAGCCTGCAGTGAGCCGAGATCGCGCCACTGCACTCCAGTCTGGGCAACAGAGCGAGACTCCGTCTCAAATAAGTAAATAAATAAATAGATTAGTGCTTCCTAAGTTGGGGTAAGAATATAACTTGATGTGCTTTTGCACACTTTTTTCTTACTTGATTTTTTAAAATGCTATATGTGGCCAGGTGTAGTGGCTCATGCCTGTAATCTCAGTACTTTGGGAGACTGAGGCAGATGGATCACCTGAGGTCAGGAGTTCGACACCAGCCTGGACAATGTGGTGAAACCCCATCTCTACTAATAATACAAAAATTAGCTGGGCATGGTGGCAGGCACCTGTAATCCCAGCTACTCGGGAGGCTGAGGCAGTAGAATCACTTGAACCCAGGAGGTGGAGGTTGCAGTGAGCTGAGATCGCACCATTGCACTCCAGCCTGGGTGACAAGAGTGAAACTCCAAAAAAAAAAAAAAAAAGCAGCTATACATTAGGTAGGCAGGTGTCAATTGTGATAAAGTAAGGTTAAGTGACTTGACCAAGGCCATTAAATATTATGTGACGAAACAGAATCTCAAACCCAGTCCTTCTAATCCCTTCGAACCATATTTTTAAAAATACATTGTTGCATTTGATTTGCTAATATTTTGTTGAGGCTTTTTGCATCTATTTTTATGGGAGTTATTGGTCTGTAGTTCTACTTTCTTTTAATGTCTTTGTCTGCTTTTTGTATTAGGATAATGCTGGCCTCATAGAACAAGATAGGAAGTAATTCCTCTGCTTCTATTTTCAGGAAGAGATTATAGGGAATTGATATAATTTCCTTCTTCAGTGTTTGGTAGAATTTACCAGTGAATATATCTGCGCCTGTTGCTTTCTGTTTTGGAAGGCTACTCATTATTGATGTAATTTCTTTAATATATATAGGCATCTTCAGATGATCTGTTTCACCTTGTATACGTTTTGGTAGATTGTGTCTTTCATGGGGTTGGTCCATTTCAGCTTATCAAATTTTGGGCATAGAGTTGTTTATAGTACTCCTTAATTATTCTTTAATTATTCTTTCAGTGTCTTAGGAATTAGTAGTGATGGCTCAACTTTCATTTGTAATATTAATACTTTATGTTTTCTATGTTTTTTTCTTAGTTAACCTGGCTAAAAGATTGTAATTTTTATTGATATTTTCAAAGAGTCAGCTTTTGATTTAGTTGATTTTCTCTATTGATTTTCTGTTTTTGATGGCATCAAATTTCATTGATTACATCTTTTTTGTACATTAGCACAGTTGTACATTTTCCAAGAGCCAACTGGAGAGGATTCTTGTTCCTACTGATAAAAATGATATACACTGGGCTTCTAATGATAAGGAGGGTGGAAAGGGAAAAAGGAATTAAGCATTGGCTGTTGAGTTATCCTTGCATTCTTTGGTTAACTTTGCTTATTTTCAGAAATGATTTGAAGCTCACAATAAAACACAAAAATACAATTGAACTATTATTACAAGGATAAAATTATGTGTTAAAATGGAGAAAACAGTTGTATTAGAAGGCTAGTCCTGTCAGGTATTAGTAATTCCCCTGGTCTAAGAAAGGAACTGGATAGTATATCATTTTAGATTAAGATTTCTGATAAGTACCATAATTTAATATCATTGACTGAAAGCAAGCTGATACTATATAAGGAAAGTTAAAGAATTTATGTTAAGTATTGTTACCCTAATGGTGGATTATCTCACCATTGCACAGAGGTGGGCTGCAGTTACATCTATAGGCAGGTTGCTTACTTCCCATATAGATTGGTAATATGACAGTCACTTTTATTTTCCTGCTATTTATATTCCATCTTGTCCTCCCCCAAAATCGAGGTAATGAATAGAAAGGTAAGATAAGAAAGATAAGACTGTTAACGTGAAAATAAGGGAATATCATAAGCTAAAACCCATGGAAATGCTTGAACAAGGTCTGCCCTGTTTCTGGTTATGGATCACAAATTTGTATCTAAGCTTTATAGGAATAGCTGGATCAAATAAAGGGAGACACAAATTGAAACCTCACATCGATGTAACAGCAGGTATCCTGAGGGGGCTAAGCCTCACTGAGGCTGAAGTTAGATTCTGAGTTTATATATAATAATTTGTTTATCCATTCATCTGTTGATGGACATTTGGATCAACAACTTTTTGGTTGTAAATCATGCTGCTATGAACATTCACAAACAAATATTTGCTTGAGTACCTGTCTTCAGTTCTTTTGGATATATAGCTAGTACTGAAATTGCTGGGTTATGTGGTAAGTCTATATTTAGCTTTCTGAAGAACCACCAAACTTTTTCACAATGGCTACACTATTTTAATATTTAATACATTATTTAATAGAAACACCGATGTACAAGTGTTTATATTTCTCCATATCCTCACTAACACTTGTTATTTTCTGTTTTCTTTAATTTAAAATTTTAATTTTTAAATTATGGCCATTGTAGTGGGTATAAAGTGTTATGGTTTTCATTTGTATTTCTTTGATAATCAAAGATTTTGAACATTTTTTCATGTTTTTTATGTTGGTCATTTGTATATCTACTGTGGGGAAATGTCTATTCAAGATCCTTTGCTTATTTTTGAATTGAATTGTTGGTCATTTTGCTGTTGAGTTGTAAGAGGTTTTTTTTTTTTTTTTTTTAATATATTCTGGATACTAAACCTTTATTAGAAAACCTGGTTCTCAACAAAACCTACAAAGCCTACAAAGAAACACAAAAGTATGGCCATTCATAGGAAAAACAGAAATGGACAGAAACTATGAGAAAGTCCAAATATTAGACTTACTAGACAAAGACTTTAAATTATGTATGCTGAGAGAGCTGAAAGAAACCATGGATAAAGAACTAAAGGGGCCAGGCACAATGGCTCATGCCTGTAATCGCAGCACTTTGGTAGGTCAGTGTGGGAGAATCACTTGAGCCCAGGAATTTGAGACCAGTCTGGGCAACGTAGGGAGAATCTGTCTCCACAAAAAAAAAAAAAAAAAAAAAAAAAAAAAAAGAGAGAGAGAAAAAAGAAAAAATTAGCCAGGTAGTCTCAACTACTGGGGAGGCTGAGATGGGAGGATTGCTTGAGCCTAGAAGATCAAGGCTGCAGTGAGCTGTGATCGTGCCACTGTGCTCTAGCCTGAATGATAGAACAAGACCCCATCTCAAAAAAACAAACAAACAAACAAAAAAAACTAAAGGAAATCAGGAGAACAATGCATGACCAAATAGGTAATATTAGTAAAAAAAAAAATAGAAATTATAAAGTGAAACCACGTAGAAATTCAGGAGCTGAAAGATACAAGAGCTGAAGTGAAAAATTCAGTAGAGGGTTTCAAAAGAAGATTTGAGCAGGTGGAAGAAAGAATTAGGAAACTTTTAGATAGGGCAACAGGAATCACCCAATCTGAGGGTAGAAAGCAAAAAGAATGAAGAAAAATGAGCAGAGCCTAAGGGACCTATGGGATATCATCAAACCTGAAACGTGCATTATGGGAATCCTAAAAGGAGAAGAGAAGGAGAAAGGGGCAATGTGCTAGACATTGAATACAGAAGGAGAGTTTCATTTGTGGCCATTCAGTTTATTATTAATGTTCTTGAACAATATACAATTTTGTGTTCAATTCATAGCAGGCGAGGACAACTAAAAACACTCTTCTGGGTGCAGACCAGAGAGTGCTAGAGAGGTGTCATTTCTCTGTCTTCATGTGGTCCTTACATTGTTGGTGTTGGCCCATATTTTCAATACAGGTAAAGAAATTTAATGACCATTATACTGAAACATCTGGTTTACTACATTAACTTCATATTCTTCTTCTGAAATTGGAATGGGCCCATTATGTTTCTCCACATTTGCGCCTTATTTGTCTTTGAGGAAACAAATAAAGTTTCACTGAAATTCTGTAACCAAATTATAGGTTCAGTTGCTCACCACTTGCAGAGTCTAATTAACAAGAGTGAGGTCTAGTATAAACAAAGTGACTTTTTATTCCAAAGGTAGGTTAGGGGAAGAAGTACAGGCTCCTACCTTATGGATACTGCTTTGCTTTGGAAGCAGAAAGCAGGGGCTTTTAAAGGGGGAACTTGGCATGAATGGCATACAGGGGAGGGAGTGAACAGGTGAGGGTCTATGTGACTCACTTTGGTACCTTATCTACCAGATGGTTGAGCTGGCGCCATCATGGGCAGAACTAGTTTTTAAAGTGATCTTTGTCTCAGGATACTCTCCAGGTAGGAAGGAGTTTTGTAGTGGGCATACTTTAGGTTGTAAATTGACTGTCATCTCTTGACGCAATCTCCTGGTGGGAGAGGTTTCTGGCCCTGGAGCTTCCAAGCACACAGTTAGATAAGCTTGCTCTGTAGAAACTGTCTGGTGAAGTGAAGATAGAGGTTCTAATTGCATTTCTAAAGAGCCAAGTAAGAAGTAGGGAACGAGGGAAAGGAGGAAACAGAAAAGAAGAGAAAAAAATTTAAAAAAACCCAACTCATTCTCTTTCTCTTAGAAAAATGGGGATACTTGGTTACAATCCCACAAGTAAAAAAAATGCTGAATTCTTCTGGCATGCTTATTCCTTTCAGGTTCCATTTACTTCATTGCTTCTCCCCAAGTGTATTAGGACATACTAGGTTCCAAAGGCCTACTTTATTGTAACAAAACCAGACATTCTCTATAGCATAGACTGCCTGTGGGCAGATCTTAACCTCAAATCCTTTGTTTTTAGATCTTCTATCAATTCTGTTCCCATCCTTAGGAATCAGAATTCCACTCAGATTTACTTTGAATGCAGAACAATAGGAATGTCCCCTGGGTGCATGAATCCTAACTGTACAAAACCTAAAGGTAAATGTCCTCCAACTTGTTATATGGTCATATTTGTGCAAACCATAGCCCAAAGAGAAAACTTCCTTACCAAATTAGCCTTACCAACAGTAACTCGAGATCAACTATTCTAAACCTATTCCCTTTAGTCTGGTGATTCTCCTCAATTACATTTTAAAGTATATATCTCCCTACATTTAACTGGAATAGCATCTCTCAGGGAAAATGTTTGCAACTCACTTATCCTCAAACATTTATCAGTAACAAGCTACAGTGCCTGTACAGTTGGCTACTGATCATTTCCACACTGAGATTTTTTTTCCTCTGGCCGTGATTTAGTAATACCAGCTTTGGAAAAATTCTAGGTTAGACTTAACATGAGTATCCCCTTCAGCATGGAACACTGGGCCCTCAGTGGTTTATTAAGCCAGGTATTTAAGTGAATAGAAAAGAAAATCAGGACTGTATCCCCAGATACTTCCTCAGACAGTATATTAATCAGGATGTTTGAAGTTATACATGATAGAAACCCATCTCAAACCTGTTTAAGCAGAACAAGAAATTTATTAGCTCATCTAGCTGGGAAAAAATTTTATTTTATTTTATTTTATTTTTATTTTATTTTGAGATGGAGTGTTGCTCTGTCACCCCGGCAGAAGTGCAGTGGTGCGATCTCGGCTCACTGCAACCTCTGCCTCCTGGGTTCCAGTGATTCTCTTGCCTCAGCCTCCCGGGTAGCTGGGATTACAGGCATGTGTCACCATGCCTAATTTTTGTATTTTCAGGAGAGATGGAGTTTCACCACGTTGGCTGGGCTGGTCTCAAACTGCTGACTGCAGGTGATCCACGCACCTCAGCCTCCCAACGTGCTAGGATTATAGGAGGGAGCTGCCGCGCCTAGCCTGGGAAGAAATTTTAACTCATAAAATAGAAGAAAACTGTCAGGACTCTACTATCAGAGAAATTCATTTGCTCTTGCCCATTACCCCCCGACCCAGTCTCTGTTTGTCTCTGTGTCTCCTTGCTTCCCTTTCTTCTACTGTATGTATGTCCTCCATGTGACACAGGAAATAAGCTCCAGGCTATCAATTGTCCTGTACTTCTATCCTAAAAACGTAAATGTCTTACCCACTAGATTGTATCACAGAAGTTCTAGGGAGGGTTCTCACTTGTCTAATGAGATCATTTGCTTCTCCCTGAACACATCACTGTAGCCTGGAAAATGGGGGTCTCTGATTAGCTAGGCCTGGGTCACATTGCCTACTTTTGTGACGAGGAATGGAAGATAGAAATTGGGGAGGCTATAGACAACATGATTATTATCCTTACAAAACTACATGAAATAAGAAAGGAGTCCCCAAATGGAAGGGGCTGCTATTACCAAATGGCAATGAGGGAAAAACATTCAGGACACCCATAATCATTACCTATTACAGTCTACCATCAACCCCTTCCATGCAAAGGTGAAGTGGGCATTTATTCCAGTGTTATTGCTAGACTTCTTAACATTTTTCAGAAGGAGACCGCTATCTGCCACTCAGATGACGACTGTGAAGCATATGAATATGTTCTTGATCGGTAGTTTTGAATAATTGAACCCTGAATGTTCACAAAAAGAGAAAAATCTTTAATTCTCTGCTGTTGAGTCTTTATTAAAAGCTTAGTTTTAATAAATAACATTCAAGTGGGCATGGTGTGAGCCTGTAGTCCCACCTACTCAGGAGGCTGAGAAGAAAGGATCACTTGAGACCAGGAGTTCAAGACCAGCCTTGGCAACATAGTGAAAATTTTTAAAAAATTGATGGAAGATTGCACAAAAGATTTGCTGTCCATCTATAACTACTGGTTACTTTCCAAGAGCCAGTTTAACCTTCTTTTTTTGTTGAATGGTGTTGTGGGAAATGGGATAAAGGAATTTTTTTCTTGAGATAGGGTCTCGCTTTGTCACTCAAGCTGGAGTACAGTGACATGATCAGGGCTCACTGGAGCTTCGAACTCCTGAGCTCAAGTGATCCTCCCACCTCAGCCTCCTGAGTAGCTGGGTCTACAGCAAATGCCACCATGCATGGCTAATTTTTTCATTATTGTAGAGGTGGATGTCTCACTGCGTTGCCCAGGCTGGCCTCTAACATTCCCCCTGTCTTGGCCTCTCAAAGTGCTAGTATTACAGGTGTGAGCCACTGTGCCTGGCCTAAATGGAACGAAATTGACCTCGGTGGTGAGTAGGTAGAGAAGGGCCATTTTTGGAACAGGATAGTTAATAAAATATTTACAATGACTGCAAGGCTACACTGAGTTTTCTATGAACTTTGTTAAGGAAGTATTTTCACTAAATAAAAAAGTATATTGCAGTATACTGTCTTAGTCTATTTATGTTGCTATAAAGAAATACCTGAGGCCGGGTTATTTATAAAGAAATGAGGTTGGTTTGGCTCATGGTTCTGTAGGCTGTAAAAGAAGCATGGAACCAGCATCTGCTTCTGGTGAGGGCCTTGGGAAACCTCTACTCATTGCGGAAGGTGAAGGGAAGCTGGTGTATGTGGAGGTCACATGGTAAGAGAGCAGAAGCAAGAGAGAGAGGGGATGGAGTACCAGGCTCTTTTTAACAATCAGTTCTTGTGGGAACTAAGAGTGAGAAGTTATTCACTCCTAAGAAAACGGCACCAAGCCCTTCATCAGGGATCCACCCTCATGATCCAAGCACCCCCCACCAGGCCCCACCTCCAATATTGGGAATCAAATTTGAACATGAGACTTGGGGGGGACACATATCTAAACTATATCACATGCCTTCAAAGAGTACTGAATTAACATAAAAATATGAAACCAGTTATGTAATATGGGAAGAGATTTAGAATTGTAATTATTTTTTAAATTTATTTACAAACAACTTTGATTCCTGGGACAGAGGACAGGTCTTCTTATTTCAACAAAAAATAAATCAAATATGACATTCCATTAGCACATAAGGCAAAAATGAGACTTCCATAATCTTGAACACAAGGTACTTGTTTCTAGTTGAGATTTCCTACCCAGAATAGCACTACTTCATTAAGTGATTCATTCCACTACCTCTATGCTGTGAAAGCCTTTCCCCTGCCCCCCCACTTTTTTTTGAGACAGGGTCTCACTCTGTCACTCAGGACGTAGTGCAGTGGCATGACTACAGCTTACTGCAGACTTGATCTCCCAGGCTTAAGTGATCCTCCCAGCTCAGCCTCCCAAGTATCAGGGACCACAGACTTGCACCACCACACCTGGCTAATTTTTAAATTTTTGGTAGTGATGGGGTCTCGCTATATTGCCCAGGCTAGTCTCCAACCCCTGGGCTCAAACAGTCCTCCTGCCTCGGCCTCCCAAAGTGCTAGAATTACAATAAGGAATGAGTGAGGAAAAAATGAGAAAATAAGAAAAAATGTAAAAAGTTAGAACATGTTATCTATTATTTTTTAACCTAGATTATTTATTTTTTCCCTCCTTCCATTTAATATGTGTATTTATTAGTATTTGATAGTTAAGGATTATCTAGTGGATTTTAATTTTCATATCATTATACATTGCCAAGTGCTGTGGCAGATGATCTTAGATGCATATTGTTATGTTGTAGGATATGCTTTCTTGGCTATTAAGTGAACAAGGGCATCTGTGATGTTTTCGATATTTATTTTCAAAATTGTAATGACCCATAGAAAAATCCCCACTGCTCTGCTCATCCCCCACCTCCTTATGGTTTAAACATGTTGAGAACCACAGTTCTGTCCTCTGAGAGAGAGATGGAGATATTTACAGGGATAGACGGGATCAGGAGCTGAAAAGAATGGTAAAGGCTAGTGCTTACCAGCGAGATTGTGTTATATATTATTTAAACAGGGCAGGTAAATGTTTCTGATCCTGGAAGTGGGAGTAGTACTGAACTTAGAGTCTCTTTCTTGAGGCATTTTCAATCTGAAGGATTCTGAAGAATATAGAATGAAAACTGAAGAGGCTGTTTTGAGGTAAAGACTGGAGGAAGTGGTACAGGAAGACCAAGAAATCAGGCAGGCCTTACCCAGAAGGTTTATAAAAGGTTTGGAAGAGGCACAGAGATGGAACTAGGTAGATAAAGTAGGACTTATATAACAAGATTGCAGAATTTTACGTGGCTCTGTGCTTTTGAGTAACTCAATTTTTATTTAATCTTAGAATATCTCAGAGAGATGCAATATTTACAAATGGAAAACAACCTCTTTTGGAACTTAAGATCTGGGAAAGAACAAAGCAGGCACAATAATTTGGGGAGAAAGATTCATGGGACCTGCCTTCATGTGCAGGTGTATTGAGGTCTGTCCACTGGCCAGGGTTGTCTCCTTTGGTTGCTGGTTCTGGAATTGTTAGTCTCTTGCCTTGAGCTGGGATCTGGCCCATCTAGAAGTTTCCCATCAGGAATACGTGGCTGTAGGTGGCCCCGGGCTGAAGCTGTAGGTAAATGATGAGTGGTGAGAAAGAACAGGCTGCCTTCTTCTTGCCCTGTAGGTGAACAGTAGCACACCCTCCATCCCTAACCATTGTTTAAACCAAAAAATTCAGCAGTGTACTTGCATAGAAAGGCTCTCAGAATCAAGGTTTGACACTTTTATTCTTGGAAGGCTTAGAATCATGGACTTACCAAAAATAGGTAACTTGGATTTGGAACCCACTGAGTCCTGGAACCAGGTAATGCTGGTTTCTTGGGATTGGCTTGACCCTGTCAGAGACAGAGCGGAGCAAACAGCCTGCTCAAAGATTGGAAAAGTCCATTTCCCTGCCAGTCAGCTTTTACATACTCTCTTTCTCCCCAGCCAGCCCTCCCTAAAAACTACCCACCATGTTGAAAGAACACTCCTCTTAAAACTTCTGTCCCCTCCCAAAAAATCTAGGAAACCCTTAAAACAACAGTTTTTCCTCCTTTTGGGTTTGGATGAAATTCCTCTCTTTGAGCAGGTGTTAGACATTCTTAAGCAGCGCTACAGCGCTAGGATGGGGCTTCCCATGTACAAATGAATACTAAATAAATATTACTCGAGGAGAGTAAATGAGCTGGGAAGCAAACTGACTTTTTCAGTCACTGGCATCACTGGAAGCATTTATTAAGTGTTTTTTTTTGTTTGTTTGTTTTTTGTTTTTGTTTTTGAGACAGAGTCTTGCTCTGTCGCCCAGGCTGGAGTGCAGTGGCGCGATCTCGGCTCACCGCAACCTCCGCCCCCCGGGTTCACGTCATTCTCCTGCCTCAGCCTCCCAAGTAGCTGGGACTACAGGCACCAACCACCACACCTGGTTAATTTTTTTTTGTATTTTTAGTAGAGACAGGGTTTCGTCACGTTAGCTAGGATGGTCTCGATCTCCTGACCTCGTGATCCGCCCACCTCAGCCTCCCAAAGTGCTGGGATTACAGGCGTGAGCCACCTTGCCTGGCCAAGTTCTTTACCTTCCTGGGGTAGTGAGCCAGGGACGGTACAGACTACATTAGCAGATATGACTTCTGCCCTTGGAGACTGAGGGCACCATTTGTGAGCTCATTTTTGTGTGAAATGTACCTCGGTTGTCATTCTCAACTGACACACAAGTAAACAGTGGTCGGGGCAGGGAATAATGGTGACCAATAGAAGGCTAGCATTCAGGTAGACTGCACCTCAGGTGCCTCCTTTGTTCATTCCACATTCCTTTCCCATTGAGCTGCTGGAAGTACGTTAAAAATACTGTCTCTGTGTTTGTGTGTGTGTGTGTGTGTGTGTGTGTGTGTGTGTGTGTGTGTAGGTATATATACATTTAAATAAATTAATTTCCCCCCACTATATAGCTCTCTGGAATATTATGATCTGGATTGGAAACATCAGCTTGGTCAAGGAATGATTTATCTTTCTTTGTTGGGCAGGAACCTGTTGGGAGGCCCAATAATTTTCCTGCAATCTAAAGTATCTTTAAAACATGGCAGGTCCTGGACAGGGTTGGAAACTGGAAGGAGAGATTGCAGTCCCTACTCTGGCCCTTTCCTTTTCCATGTGCCTGCAAACTTCCTGCTGCTTTTAGCTCCCTCGCTTTACACATGGCCTGGGACCCTCCCTGCCAGCATTTTTTTTTTTTCTTTTTTTGGAGTCATGGTCTTACTCTGTCATCCAGGCTGGAGTGCAGTGGTGCAGTCATGGCTCACTGCAGCCTCAAGCTCCTGGGTTCAGGTGATCCTTCCGCCTCAGCTTCCTGAGTAGCTGGTACCACAGGTGCATGCCACTGTGCCCACTAATATTTTTTTTAATTTTTTTGTAGAGATGGGGGTCTTACTATGTTGCTCAGGCTGGTCTCAAACTCCTGGCCTCAAACTGTCCTCCCACCTTGGCCTCTCAAAGTGCTGGAATTTATAAGCATGAGCTACCGTGCCTGGCCCTATCAGCATTTTAAAAGAGATTTTTTTATTTTGAAATAATTTTAGATTTACAGAAAAGTTGCAAAAATAGTATGGAGAGTTCTTCTAGACCCTTCACCCAGCTTCCCTTAATGTTAACCTGTTACTTAACCTGTTATCAGTTTGATGTGTGATTTCTACTGAGTGCATTTTTTGAACCTCATCTGTCCTAGGGATCTTACTGTAGTCAGGATTCAGCATTGACATGGTTCCTTTCCCTTGCCTTCAAGGAGCTAGCAATCTAGCAGTGGGTTTTAGTGACTTAATGTTTTATCTTCTCACTTTTACATTTAGAAATGTTTTTCTGGTAACAGCAGTAAGGAATCTAAAGGTAACAGTTTCTAGTGATCAAATTTCAGCTACATTTGAATCTGGATGAAGGAGACATTTTTGAATTGAGAGTCTTTGCTGGGACTCTTGAAATGGCTGTCTATTTATTGATTTTTCTATTCATGTAGCATTTATTGACTGTCCCATATGTGACAGATACCATACTAATCCCTAGAGATACTAAGCTGAATTTCAAGATGTAGCTTTTGCCTTTAAAGACTTTATGATCTTTTGGGGAAGTATACAATTGAAAAACAATATGGAAATGCTGTGGTAGAGGTACTTACAGGCTGCTCTGGAAAACATGGAAGGAGACCCTGAATCCCAGCCTGATATGACAAATCCCCATTAGGCTGCTCCAACTAGACAGAGAGCTCTTTGGAGACTGTGAAATAATATGTGTTATTCAATCTAAAATTGTAATTAAGATGGCCTAGGTAAATTCAGGGGACTATCAGTCCTTCGGTATTTTACAAATGGGTAATGTATTATTCCTCCATGGGGTAGAGTTAAAATATTCATTAAATGCACCAATATGGTGACTTTGGTTGTCTTCCCAGCCCTTTTTCTGTGCATATTTTTACCTTTATAAAATTTAAATGTGGTTATTTTATAGATACTGTTTTATATCCTGCCATATATATATTCATGCACTGCATAAAGATGCCTTGGTCAGTGATAGACGGAATGTAGAACTGTGGTCCCCTAAGATTATAATGGACCTGAAAAATTCCTGCCTTCTAGTGATGTTCTGATGATTCTGACCATGTGCAAGCCTAGGCTAATGTGTGTGTTTGTGTCTTAGCTTTTAACAAAAAAGTTTTAAAATTAAAATAAATAAAAATCATTAAAAATCCAAAAAAGCTTATAGAATAAGGATATAAATAAATAAAATATTTTTGTACAACTGTACAATCTGTGTTTTAGGCAAAATGTTAATACAGAGAGTCAAAAAGTTAAAAAAATTAAAAAGTTTATACAGTAAAAAAGTTATAGTAAGCTAAGGTTAATTTATTATTGAAGAAAGAAAATATTTTAAGAATAAATTTAGTGTAGCCTAGGTGTACAGTATTTATAAAGTCTACAGCAGTGTACAGTCATGTCCTAGGCCTTCACATTCACTCATCACTCACTGACACACCCAGAGCAACTTTCAGTCCTGCAAGCTCCATTCATGGTAAGTGCCCTAAGCAGGTGTATGATTTTTTATTTTTCATACTGTGTTTGTACCTTTTCTATGTTTAGATAGATTTAGATACACAAATATTTGCCATTATGTTACAGTTGCCTGTGATATTCATTACTACCATGCTGTACAGGTTTGTAGCCTAGGAGCAATAGCCTATACCACATAGTCTAGGTGTGTAGTATACTGTACTATGTAGGTTTATGAAAGTATACTCTATGATACTTTCACAATGACAAAATCGTTTAATGATGCATTTCTCAGAATGTATCCCATTGTTAAGCAACATATGACTATATGTTTTCATATACTCTTTACATTTCAGCAGATATTCTTCTCATACTATGTTTGTCAATATTTTATCATGAAAAATTTCTTTTTTTTTTGAGACAGAGTCTTGCTCTGTCACCCAGGCTGGAGTGCAGTGGCGCGATCTCGGCTCACTGCAAGCTCCGCCTCCTGGGTTCACGCCATTCTCCTGCCTCAGCCTCTCTGAGTAGCTGGGACTACAGGCGCCCGCCACCACGCCCAGCTAATTTTTTTTTTTTTTTGTATTTTTAGTAGAGACGGGGTTTCACCGTGGTCTCGATCTCCTGACCTCATGATCCGCCCGCCTCAGCCTCCCAAAGTGCTGGGATTACAAGCATGAGCCACCGTGCCCGGCCGAAAAATTTCAAACATAGAGCAAAATTGAAGGAATTTTATAGTAAAGAAAGACCTAACCCATCATCCAAATTCTACCATTAACATTGTTCTATACTTGCTTTATCACGTAACTATCCATCTCCCTCCCTCCCTTCCCTCCTTCCCTCCTTCCCTCCCTTCCCTCCCTCCCTCCCTCCCTCCCTCCCTCCTTCCTTCCTTCCTTCCTTCCTTCCTTCCTTCCTTCCTTCCTTCCTTCCTTCCTTCCTTCCTTCCTTCCTTCTCTCTTCTCCCCTCCCCTCCCCTCCCCTTTCTTTCGTTTGAATGCAGTGGTGCAATCATGGCTCACTGCCACCTTGAACTCCTGAGCTCAAGTGATCCTCATACCTTAGCCTCCTGAATACCTGGGAATACAGGCATGTGCCACCATGCCCAGCTAATTTTTTAAAACTTTTTTTATTATGACAAAAAATTGTTAATCTGCAAAACATCGATATGTTGTCCAGGCTGGTCTTGAGGTCTCAAACTCCTGGCCTCCAGTTCTCCCACTTTATCCTCCCAAAGGCTTGAGCCACTGCACCTAGCTGCGTCTTAATTTTTTGATACCTTTCAGAGTAAATTGCAAATATCCTTTAAGTGCTTCAGCATATCTATCATTAACATGAACTCAATATTTATTTAGTTTTTCTTTGGATACAAAATTTGTACTCAAATGAAATGCATACATCTTAATTATATATTTGCTGAGTTTTAATAAACACATACACTTGCATAACCCAAAGTCTGTCATAATATAGATTATATAACATCATCATCATCACTCTGGAAGGTTCCCTTCTGACCCTTCCCAGTCAATCCCTACCTCCCACCCTTCCAAAGACAACCAGTATTCTAATTTTTTCCACCATAGGTTAGTTTTGCTTGTTCTATGATTTGATGTAATTGAAATCATACAATACGTACTTCTTTATGTGGTGGTTCTTTCACTCATAATGTTTTTGAGATTGATTCAGGTTGTTGTGTTTTAGTAGCTTGTTTTTTTATTGCTGAGTAGTATTTCATTGTATGAATAAAAGTTTCCTTATTTAATTGATAGACATCTGGGGGTATTTTCGTCTTTTAGCTATTAAGAAAAAAGCTGCTATGAACATTCTTCTACAAGTCTTTTTGTGGATATATGTGTGTGTGTGTATATAGTAAGTATATATGTGAACATATGTATTATACACATCCACATTCATATATGTGTGTTTATATTTCTATATCTGTTTTTTTTGGGTAAATACCCAGGAGTGGAATGGCTTGATCATGTTTACCTTTGTAAGAAACTGACAGGCCTGTTTTCAAAGTGGTTGTTTTATTTTACATTCCCACTCATAATGTATGAGAATTCTGTTGCTCCATATCCTGGGGTTGTCAGTTTTTAAACTTTGGTCATTCTGGTTGGTGGGTAGCAGTATAATGATATTGAGTCTATTTCAAGCACTTAGTGGCCATTCATATATCTTCTTTTTTGAAGTGTCTAGTTAAATCTTTTTTCTATTTATTAAACTGGGTTGAACTATTAGAGTTCTAAATTCAGATACCAGTTCTTTGTCAGATGTATGTTTTGCGGATCTTTATTCCCATTTTGTGACTTGCCTATTCTCTTTGCTAACCATGTCTTTAATGAGCAGTTTTTAATTTTGCTAAAGTAATCTTTACTATTTTTCTTATATTATTGCTTTCTGTGGCCTGTTGCCACATGTCAAGATGATATTCTCCTGTGTTTTCTTCTAAAAGCATTATGGTTTTAGCTTTTATGTTATCTATATTATATCTCAAGTCAGTTTTTTTGAGTGATGTTAGCCAGAAGTCAAGGTTAATATCACTCTATATGGATATCTAGTTATTCCAGCTCCATTTGTTGAGAAGATTTTTCTTCCCTTGTTGTATTGTGTTGGTGCCTTTATTGAAAATCCTGATTGTATATGTGGGAGTCTGTTTCTGTGACTCTTTCTGTTCTGTTGATCTACTTTGATTATTTTGGTCTTGTGCCATTTTTAGTAGTGGTATATTCTATGAATGTTCCATAAATCATATGGAATCACTTTGCCATTGTTGGACATTTTTAAGTTTATAATTTTTTATTAAAAACTGTACTGTGATGTATATTACTTCTGTTGTTTAATCTTGAGTGCAAATGGTAGAAATAATTTATAAACAAAATTCAAGACAAATATGTACAAGTATAACATTACTTTTAGCTTTACATAATATATTCTAATTTTTAGTTCAGTGACAAATGAGAGTACCTACTATTAACAAGAAGGTAGAGTGAGTACTGTGACCAGCAGCCATGAAGTCCTCGCCAGCTGGCAGAAGAAAATTCACTTTGCTTCTAAATGTCATTCATGGATTGTTACTGTTATACTGGCAACTAAAATTATTAGAGTAGAGAAGTATAAAGAACAGAAACTTCAAAAAGACTTTCTTAGAACTTAGTGTTCTCCATGGGTTCCGTAATATATTGTAAACATGTATTTGCATGCATGTCGCATGACTGAAAATGGGAGTCAGATATTTGACCAGTTGTTTAAAGGTACTCACTCAATTACGGAAACAGAACAGTGGTCATAACTCATGTCCTATGTATTGTCAGATGTGAGAGGTTATCTGTCTTGAGCTTTTTTATATGGTAATCAGAAAGACATTTAGTTGTGTAAATGATCCCTGAGGTGCATGTTTTTATTTTATGTGTGTATAAATAAAATTATACCACCGCATGAAGTGTTTGTAAATGATTAGCTTCTTTATGTGACAATTTATCCATTTAGAGGAGCAATTTGTGGTATATAGGCCATCCTAGATTTTATTTTAATTGTTTGTGATTCTTTTCTTGGGGAAGGTGGATTTTAAGGGAAGAACAGTCATTTTGGATGAATATTTAATAATTTTTTTCATATTCTTGTCCATATGAACAGTGAAATAATTGTATATCATAACCTTTTAAGAGGTTTTCTTGCATTTACCATAATAACAATTAATATCTGTGATGGAAGGACTACTGTACTGGAAAACTACACTTTTCATAAATTATTTAGTCGTCTCTGCGGTCTAATCAGGGTCTGATAGCTGTAGCTTGTAGGAAGCTAGATCTTGGTAAAGCACAAAGACCAAGGACTATACCTAGAACAGTATCATAGGAACCTTGTATAAGAATGGGTTATTCAGACTGTTATATCTGCCTTCTAATTTGTCGGTAAATCAGAGGCTTCCTTTCTGGGTATGTCAGTTTGTATGTACATATGTATGTATGTATGTATGTATTTTTTCAAGACAGGATCTTGCTCTGTCACACAGACTGGAGTGCAGTGGCATGATCACAGCTCACTGCTGCCTTGGCCTCCCAGGTTCAAGTGATCCTCCCACCTCAGCCTCCCAAGGAGCTGGGACCACACACATGTGCCACCATGCCTGGCTAATTTTTAAATTTTTTTGTGGAAATGGGGTCTCCCCATGTTGCCCAGTCTGGTCTCAAACTCCTAGGCTCAAGGGACCCTCCCACTTTGACCTCCCAAGTGCTGGGATTACAGGTGTGAGCTACCATGCCTGGCTGATGTTGGTTATTTTTAGCGAAATAAAAACTCTTATCTGTCTGAAACTTTCACTATCACACTATGATCTATTATAAATCAATAAGAATCTTTAGGTGGACTGTCCCCTTTTTCTCTCTTTCCTCCATGAAAGAACACAATGAAGTGAGTAAAAAAGCCGTTTATTTGCCCTTCCTTCTAGCCCCAGTGCTGATTCCAGCCTTCAGTGCTGATCCAGTTTCTGGATCACCATGGATACAGGGTATGGGGGCCACTCTAACCGACTTTAATCCCTACCTGGATTCAGCTCATGAAATAGAATTGTTTGTTTTAGTTGTATTGGCTTTAAAGTTTTGTGTAGTGAATTGCCAGAGTCCTGGACTGAACTCAATCTCTGGTTAATTCTTGATGAAATGATTTCTCCTTTCTCACAAAACCAAATGGACATCCTCAGTTGTTCTGTGTTCAGGAATCTCCCTGTGGAAAGTCGGTGGAGGTTTAACCAGGTTGGGAGAGAGGACAGTCACTGCTGGCTGCTGCCTACTGTGAATTCTCTTCAGTATCCAATTTTTCACTTCCCTGCCTATTCTTCTAAGGAGAAATAACCCAGAAGTGGAACAGAAGAAAAACAAAACCCAAAACCATCAAACAAGCTTAAGACAAATTTTGTCCTTTGGCTTTCCAGTCTTCTCATCTAATCATATTATTTTCAGCAACTTTTGATAACATGTTAGTTGTATAAAATCAATTTGTGTGTCTTTTTTCTTTCATTCTTTCTTCCTTTTTTCACAATAAGAGCTTGGGAGAGTGAATGCTAATGCAGTTCTAAAGTGGAAGCTTAAAACTAAGAACAGTTTGTTCTCCTTCCATCCCTTTACGCAGTGATCTTTAACATCACTGTTAAGGAGAGTGTGTTTGGTTTTGTGATCAATTTAGCTGTCAGGGGTTTGTGATTTTCTGAGAGCTGACTCTTGCTGCTAATGAACATGATCATTTATACACTGTCACTGTAGTATAGGCATGTTAAATAATTGATCAGGCCCTGGCAGGTAGAGAATGGCAAATGCAGTCCCTTTGTTGCTATGGTAATATGTTTGGTTAGGGGGGCTGTTTGTCATTTGGACCACATGGATCTGGCACATGTGACATAATTGCCTGTGGTTGAGGCGGTTGCAGGAGAAAATCAACTTAAGAAGAGGTGGCATTTTGAAGTAAATTAATATATATTTCAGGGGTTTTTTTGGGCTTAACATTGTGGAGTAACTTATTCTTTATTAAAAGGCTCATTCTCAGCTAATGGTAAGCATAGAGAATGAGTCAAGTGACAGATTTGTTTACTTGCTGACACAGTGGGATTTGTTCATTTATTGTATAAAATGGTTATTGTGTGAAGTTTACATTCCTCCCTCTATTATCCCGTGGAGGGCTCCCCTTAAGTGAAATTGATGCCGTGTTTATTAGGGATCCTGAAGGGAAAGGACAACATACTCTCTTTTGTTCTCTGTTTTTTTTTTTTTTTTTTTTTAGCAATCATAAGTTTTTAAAGGTAGGGGCTATGTTTTTGTATTCTTTCAACAAATATTTATTTGTTGCCAGGTGCTCTTAGGGGTTGGGAGCACAGTGTGAGCAAAGCAGATACGGTCCTTGCCCTCAGAGGTTAGATTGTGGTGGATTATGTCCATTTGTCTTTGGGTTTCTCCTTTAGCCCTATCCTTAGCCTTATCAAGAACCTTCTCAATATGTGTTTGGTAAGTGTTAGAACAGTTTCTTCCTTTCCAGTCCAGTCTCTTAATATATGTTTCTTCCAATGATTTATTAATACTATTTGCGAACCACCAACACAAAAGTAAATGAAAGCTTAATTGACATAAGCGCAGCCCTTCCATTGATCCATGTTCTTCTTATCCTTCATAGTTTAGCCAAGTTCTACCTCTGCTGTGATGCCATCCAAGCCAACAGCAATGTCTTTCTGGCTATTTTTTTACCGAGTTGATGTGACATATTTTGTTCTGTTTATTAAAAATGTTATTACTGGCCAGGCACGGTGGCTCACGCCTGTAATCCCAGCGCCTTGGGAGGCCAACACAGGCGAATCACGAGGTCAGGAGATCGAGACCATCCTGGCTAACACAGTGAAACCCCATTTTCTTCTAAAAATACAAAAAATTAGCTGGGCGTGGTGGCACGCGCCTGTAATCCCAGCTACTTGGGAGGCTGAGGCAGGAGAATCACTTGAACCCGGGAGGCAGAGGTTGCAGTGAGCCAAGATCGTGCCACTGCTCTCCAGCCTGGGTGACAGAGTGAGACTCTGTCTCAAAAAAAAAAAAAAAAGTTATTAATCTTTCATGTGTCCTTGCCATCCTTCTTAGATGATTTGGGGCAGGAAAAAAGCTGAAATCCAGTGGTCAAACGTCGGCATCTTCATTTTATAGAGAAGTCAGGCCTGTAGAAATTAAATGATGACAGGTGAATAAAGAATCAGGACTGGTATCCAAGTGTCTAGACTCCAAGATTCCTCATCTTTACTCTTCGTGGGCCATTTCTGAGAGGAGGCACCAGCAGCTGCTGTGCTCTCAACTTAAAGTGGGAGTCTTGTAGCCACGGGTGGTGAACGAGAGCTGATGCTAGGACTGAACTAGGCATAATGGGTTACAACAGTGGTTAGATAATGCAGAACTAAAGGATGCAGCACTTTATCAGGAGTTTTAATTTGACATATGAAGCAGTTGGAAACCATTGTAGGCTTCTGAGAAGAAGCTAAACATGAGCAAATTAACACTTGAGGGAAGATGCAAGAGACACTTGCTGAGTATCAGTATGGTTGGGGGCAGGGAAGACAGCAGGAAATGCCTTTGGAAAGGAAGTGTTGCGTGTTCGACATGTAGAAACTTGAGGCTCTTTGGTTTTGAACTAAGATACTATAATAAATACATGACAGAAATAGGAACCAAATTCTCAAATGATGCATGAGCTCCATCTCTTTTGATGAAAGGGCTTTCTGGCTCTGAATTTTGATGATTATCGTATTTTATTTTCACTTGCAGAAAGATCATTCTAGCATTGCTTACCTCTCATCCCATACTTATGTGACTCTAGCCCTGATTAAAATAGATTGAAATTAAGAGAAATCTTCTAAATTAAACAAAAGGGGAAATTTACTGAAAGAATTCTGATAGTTTATGGAACTCAGGCTCAGCTGGGCCTAAGGAAGGAGTTACATCAGGAATTAGAATGCCAGCTCAGCACCCTATTCTGTTTTCTTTCTTTCTCTCACTAAACTGGCTTTCACTCCACATGGCTAAACCAGGCTGCACTATAGCTTCTGAGTTTATGCCTCAGTTATTGAAGCAACTTGAGAAACACATTTAGCATTTTCCAATTGTATTTTCAATTCCTGAGAGGAAAAATCGGATTGGCTCAGCGCATTTTTTGCCCAGCAAAGGTGGGAGGTAGAGCAGCCAGGCTCATCTAATGCCAAAATGCCAGTGCCAGATCTTATCCTTGAACTGGAAGTATTGGGGGACAGAGAAGGGGATCCTGGCAGATGCTCCCAACAAATTGAAAATCCCCACTTCAGGTTACCCAGATTTCTAAAGAGGTGTTTGCCATTTGTTGAATAACTGTTTTGAAATTTCATTGTGGCATAATGAGGAATTACATTTATTCTTTCATTTAATCAATTTAATCATGTTAAAAACAATTTAGATCTGTAGTGTTTTCCTGAAGCTAATGTTTTGCTGCTCACCTCTGTACTTCTTAACTGCTGGAAAATTGACTTTATTATTGTTATTATTTTTATTGGTAACACAGGGGCTGAGAAGTTAAAGGTCTGCAATGCTTCAGTATAATGCTCTGATAATTAAAAGGTGAATTTCTGTGCATGAAGAAATTCTGTGAATCATAAACCATAGTTCTTTTGATTGTGTTTATACTCTTTCCAGAGAGGTTCAGAAATGAATAACCTTGAGATATTCAGACCTCACAAGGTTTACTAGCTTCAAAGATTCTGATTTTATTTATAGGCTACAAAAAACCACTCAATGAAGTTGGTTGTGATTCACTGCTTATCACCTTGGGCTATTGCCACTCAATGCCAGGAAGATATTGAATTTTGTACAGTGAGAGAGTAGAATAAAAACCGTGTAGCTCCAAACAGAAGCCCAAGCGTTATCGCAGGTATTTCTCATAGTTTATTGAATGGACCCAGGCCAGTGGCTTCAGATCTGTTTTTTTCTGTTCCTCCCCACCTCTGTGAGTAGTGAATACTTTGTCAATACAGCAGCTGCTTGGTTTTTTTGGTGACTGAAGGAAGAGCTAATAGGAACAATAATTTTCATGGCCAGTTGAGTAGTGGTCTGACGAAAAATAAATCTGGGTAAATTATGCCTTGGCCTGTTAAGAGTACCCCTGTTTCGGCCGGGCGCGGTGGCTCACGCTTGTAATCCCAGCACTTTGGGAGGCCGAGGCGGGCAGATCATGAGGTCAGGAGATCGAGACCACGGTGAAACCCCGTCTCTACTAAAAATACAAAAAATTAGCCGGGCGTGGTGGCGGGCGCCTGTAGTCCCAGCTACTCGGAGAGGCTGAGGCCGGAGAATGGCATGAACCCAGGAGGCAGAGCTTGCAGTGAGCCGAGATTGCGCCACTGCACTCCAGCCTGGGTGACAGAGCAAGACTCCCTCTCAAAAAAAAAAAAAAAAAAAAAAAAAAGAGTACCCCTGTTTCACTCCCAGCTTTGATTTATGCAGTAGTGCTCCTCTACTGCCTCTTTAAAATCTATGGTAAACAAATTTTCTGTTATATGCAAATTTGAGAAAGGCGCTGAAGTAGATAGCTATGAAATGTACATCAAGGGTATCTGCTGAAACCCATTGTCCATTCTGTCGAAATATAGAACTCATATATTTAAACCAGAAAACACGAAGGGAACAAATTTTGGTTGGAAGCTAGGTAATAAAATAAATGATACATGGAAAGGGACCCCAAAGGTGCTCCAGAAAAGCTGGCATAGGATTGGAGGCCAGGCTAGGAGGAGGTGAGCATTGGGTAAGGCTTCATGTAATGGCTCCTGCAGGATTGATACCACTTGTTATTTTGACTGTCATTTTTTAAATTATGTATTTGGATAGGGGAGCAGAGGGAAACTTTGCTTTTAGGTTTTTTCACTGTTATTGTTTGGTTTTTGTTTGGAGGGTGTTGAATAGTCTTTGTTTTTTCATTCCTTAATGAAACCTTATCTCGAGGAGAAAACCAGCAACGTTTGGCTTTGTTTCAGTCTTAAGAAGTGTTAGAGAAGTATTTCCCTCCGCTTAGCTGAGGCTACAAATTGTGGCAAAAGTATGAGAGCTTCTGGACTTTATTTGGTGTTTCACTTCATAGAACTTCTTAAAGTTATCCTATACTTATTGTAACTGGAGTGTTCTACCCTCCACCTGCCCTCTGGTTGCTTCCTCTGGTAGCCTGTCTCTGTGAGAGGCATCTTGAGCCCTTCTCAGTTAGATGGGTCATGTCATTTCTCCCTCCCAATCTGTTCAGTGAAGTCCAACAAAGCAGCTTGGTGAATGGCTTTCTGCCTCCTCATGGCCTCTTTCACAGGTGGGTGTAGGCTTCCCACCTGCTTTATCTCTGGTTGCAGAGAATAGAGATGCCCTCCTGTGACCTCAGATAGTGGGAAGCTTACTGTTAGATCCTAGGAAAAAGGAATAGCCAGGCTTCAGGAAGGGCAAGGGCTGAGGAGAGCTAGTCACCTAAGAGGCTGGAATCAAAAGGCTGAGGGATTGTGGACTGTCGTTCTGGGAGTCCGCCGTTATTGTAGCCTGCCACTCTCTGAGTTGCCCTTGTGTCTCAGGATTTACCTGCTTCACTGCCTGCTGCCATCTAGCTTTACCTCCTAGTTCAAATTCCCAGGATAATTTGAAAGGCTGAGCTAATTCATGATTATCTCTGACATTAGAGCACATCATAGGTTAAAGGCCAGCCTAGGGATTGGTTGCTTCTAAATCAGGTTCCCATCCCTCATTCTGTCAGGTTCCATTCCCTCTGACCAGCAGGTTGATGGTGTGTGTATGTTTTGGTACAGAAAATCATTGTCTAAGGCTGCCCCCGAGCAGTGGTTGTCAACATAACCAGTACCCTTTGTGGGGGCTGTGGGCAGGGAATGCATCACAGCTGGAGTGAAGGGTACACTCATGTCCATAAGATTACAGGAGGATGGAGGTTATCCCCATTTTGAAACTGAGGAAATTGGAGCCAAAAGAGGTTAAGTACTTTGCGTAAAGTTACAGACTTAGTAGGTAGCAGAACTGTGATTTGAAGCCAGATTTATTTGAAGCCAGATTGACTTTATAGGCCATGACATGTTTTTCAATTTTGGGTTTTTCAAAGATGAGGTGGGGCCATATTGAAACTTCACGAACAGTACTGGCCCTTTCTTATTCTTGGAGAGACTGTAAGATTTCAGAACTGTTTTCCCTAGTGTCACACAACCAGAGTAGCTTCCCATGTTTTCATCTTTAGGAAAATGCCTTCTAAGAAAGATTCTGAGTTTGCATTTATTGAAAATAAGTCGTTAGAACTCAATGCTCTGGAGTCAATACTGTCCTCACTATAGTACAACTAAATTCGAGATTGGAGTAGGGGTGGTTCTTCAGTTGAGAAGTCTCCCCATGAGTTGGAGAACACTAGAACCGAGCATTCCTGAAGTAGATCCTGTGAGTCCTGCTCGTTTCCCCTTCACAGGTTCTGTACACAGGTTCTTTTCCTCCTTCAGGGTTTTATGGCTACCCTCTAGCACATGGAGGCCTGAGACCAGGGCAGTAGGTGGGCACCTGGCACATGGTAGGCATACGATACATATTGGTTGGGTAACTGGATGAAAATGGGTACCCATGTGGCTCCACTGCCTCTCCTCAGTTAGGTACCTTCCTGATGAATCACTCTTTCCTTGTGCTACAGATTTACCATTTCTCTTTGTTCAAATTTTAGCAGTCTTGGAAGAGAAGGCAAATTTTCTGTAACCTGTTTAGGGAATCTTTGGAATTCTGTTTGGGCTTCTCTAGTGGTTCAACATTCAACTTCTGTGGTTTTGACCATTTTTAATCTTGTAAATGAACTCTGGGAAAACGTTTGCAGTTGTCAACTCCTTCTCCTTCCTGCCTCCTCCCTTCTTTTGACATTGCCTCTTTGGTGGCGTTGTAGTGACAAACAAACAGTATAGATTTTGGAGCAGCCAAACAGACCTGAATTTAATTCTCTGCTCTGAAACATTCTGGCTGGGTGACCTTTGGCAAGTTACTCAGTCTCTCTGAGCTTGGGGCATGTACAAAAACACTTAGCATATTGCATGGCATATGGTAACGTCTCAAGAAAAGTTACATAATGCTAATATTATTATAATAATCAGGATAATTGCCACATTTCTTTCTCAGGGCTGTCAACGCTTCTTATTCCCAAAGGGGGGAGCTGTTAACTTTTGTCTGCAGCAACACAGTAATTACTGCAACACAGTAAGTAATGCAGCCTTAATGCATGGTCTTTTTGTTTATATTCTGTTGTCACCTTAGGGTTTGAAGCATTTCAAGTGTTTTAAAGCAAATTTTGTATGAAGATAATTATTATGCTTCTAATGTATTTGGGAGCTGAGGTATTTTAATTAATGATGTGCCAGCAACCCTTTCAAATAGGGTGAAGTGTGATTTTTAAGGCCTTCATCTGCTTGGTCATAATTAGGGACATTTGGAACACTCAGGCATAATATCTGCTGATTTGCACACTGTCATTAAGCAATCAGGACTGAGTGACCCAGTGACTACACTTTCATTGGATCAGGTTCCAATTGTTGAGGCGGAGGGGCCTTCTGTGCTTTCTCCTCCTCTCCCCTGCCCAATTTTTCCTGTAACGTGTACTCACATTATGTGTTCATCTAAAACAACACTACTGTGCATATTTTTTGAAGGCCTTGATTTTTGTAGAATCCCTGTACTGCATTTTCTTTTTTCTTTTTCTTTTTTTTGCCTTATGAACCAGTCTGGCCGAATCTCTGTTAGAAAGTAAAATCTTCATATGAGACAGATTGTTATGGGAGTGTTAAAGGTGATTAATATTGGAAATGAAAAAGATGAAGTTCATTCCATGAGGGAGGGAGAAGAAGAGTTCTTTGAGAACTGAAAGAGACTGTTGATTTCATATCTAAGCTCTGTAAAGAGAGGAACCATGTTTGACTTGTTCACTGTTGTCTTCCTTGTACCTAGCACTGGTCCTGGTACAGAGTAGAATTTATTGAATAAATTGATGTGCAATGCATGCCACTTACGTAAATTACATTGGTATCTATAAGGACAGAGCCTAGGTCAGAATCTGGATCTCCAGGGCCCAAAAAGAACTATATGAAGAAGAGAATGAGGTAAAGAAGGCAAGAATTTAAAAAATCAACATAAATATATAAGGAATGTAAAAGAAAGTTACAAAATAAAAAAGGTAAGTTTTGCTCAGTAGCATTTTATATGGAAGAAATGTAGAGTATGTGGATAAGTGGCATCGCATATTTCAGTGCTGCTATTTGATTATTTTTTTAAAAGCAGAAGTTGAGTAGCTACATGACAACTCTGCTATTGTTTGGTCTATATCGTTTTTTTAGTTTTGTCATTACTAAACTGGGATGATTTTCAAGCTCAGAGTCTTCATTATTTTTTCCCCTTTCCAACTTAGGTTTATAAAGTTGCTGTGTTGAATTTCATAAATCTTTTTCTTGCTAGTAACACTGATTATGTAATTTCTAGTCTATTTTCATTTGTCAGATCCTTTGTACATTAAGTGGGTCAAAAGCTAGTATCTCAAGTATCTTCATTCAACAGGATTTTGAGTTTTAAGCCAGTCCTCCAAACACATACTCTGTTGTGCAGTTTTCATGGACAAGGTACTCTTTCTTTTTTTTTTTTTTGAGACGGAGTCTTGCTCTGTCATCCAGGCTGGAGTGCAGTGGCACAATCTCGGCTCACTGCAAGCTCCACCTCCCGGGTTCACGCCATTCTCCTGCCTCAGCCTCTCCGAGTAGCTGGGACTACAGGCGCCTGCCACCACGCCTGGCTAATTTTTTGTATTTTTAGTAGAGACGGGGTTTCACCGTGGTCTCGATCTCCTGACCTCGTGATCCGCCCGCCTCGGCCTCCCTAAGTGCTAGGATTACAAGCGTGAGCCACTGCGCCCGGCCTACTCTTTCTTTTTCTACCCTCATGGCCACTCTCATTACAGACATCCAGAGGTGCCACAAGAGCCTCCTGGAGGAAGATTAGTATATGCTCCTTTAGTACTAGGGCACTTTCAGGCAACACAGTGAGTGCCATCCTTATGTCCTAAAGCTAGGTAAGGATTCTAACTCCTGAATCAGATCGAAGAGGAACCTGGTGGGGGGTGTTTTCTGGGATGGCGGTGGAGCCAGGGAGAGGACAGACATTTCCTGAGGAATAGGAGAACACAGATAATAGGAGAACAGATAATAGGAGAAGACATACCGAGACTGGGAAGAAAAAGAGGTTTAATTGGACTTAGAGTTCCATATGGCTGGGGAGGCCTTAGAATCATGGCGGGAGGTGAAAGGGACTTCTTACATGGCAGCAGCAGGAGAAAATGAAGAAGCAAAAGCAGAAACCCCTGATAAACCCACCAGATCTTGTGAGACTTATTCACTGTCACGAGAATAGCATGGGAAAGCCTGGCCCCCATGATTCAATTACCTCCCCCTGGGTCCCTCCCACAACACGTGGGAATTCTGGGAGATACAATTCAAGTTGAAGTTTGGGGGCACAGCCAAACCATATCAACCTTGTTGATGTTTTTGCAGGTGAGTGCAACACTTGACTGTCAGATAATAATTGTAGCCCTTTAGTTGTGGAGAGAGATCTGTATTAGCTACCCACTCTAGGGCTGGAGCATGTATATAAGGGAGTCAGTTTAAGGAGTGTTTTTGGTGGTACATAGGATTTATTTCCCTAGCCTGGTTGACGTGGCAAGACCCTATCTTTACAAAAATTTTAAAAAATTAGCTGAGCATGGTGGTACATGCCTGTGGTCCCAGCTACTGGGCTGGTGGTTGGGGTTGGGGGGCACCTAGGCGGGAGGATTGCTTGAGTCCAAGAGGTTGAGGCTGCAGTGAGTTGTGATTGTGCCACTACACTCTAGCCTAGGAAACAGATCGAGGCCCTGTCTCAAAATAAACAAACAAACAAACAAAAAAGGATATATTTCCTTTGGCTCATTATAACACATAATTGTGACTTCCGATTTTGTAGGCATCTAGAAAAATTAGTTTTGAAAATTTGTAGAGTATGCCTATAGATCTGTTTACCAATCCATCTGTAATTATTTATTGATCACATAACATGTGACCAAGCCTATCCAGCCCCTGTTCAGATAGAATAGTAAAATTTGGTCTATGGTTTTTTAACTGTCATTCTGTTTGTGATTTAGGTTATTAGGGAAAGTGCATTTACCCTGAAATCAAGACAGATAGCCTCCGGGAGTTCTGAGTGGAAATTCATCTGTTTCCTCTGTCATTTTAGAGAAGGTGCTGCACTTGTACTTTCAGCAGTGGATTATGCACAATCAACGGTGATGAATATATGAGCATTTTTAATTAGTCTTCTTGCCCTGTGTCTAATGCAATCAGAAACCCTGTATCAGAGTAGAGATTTGTAATCAATCATTCATCATCTTCTGAGGCAGATATAAACCCATTTGCTTTTAGCCTGCAACTTAAAATATCTGCTTTAGAGAATTATTATTAACCAGGCAGATACCTGTAAATGAAGTATATTTTGAGCATGTAGACTTAAATCTCAAATTGCAGATTGCTCTGATTAAGTGTAATTGTGAGAATTAAGGTGTCTCTAGCTTTCAGTCTGTCCATAGAGAACCTACCAAAAGACAAAATAGTGTTAGATAAAGAGTATCAGACTGGCGTTAAGGAAACCTGAATTCGAGGCCCACCTTTGCAAACTCCAGTTTTCTCATCTGTAAAATGAAAAGAGGATTGAAATAGCTGCTATTTAAGTTCTCACTATGTTATGTTAAAGTATGTTACTTATAATAGAAACACTAATAGTAAACAACATCTGGGAACCATTTAATATGTCCATGGAGGCACATGGAGCTTCTATTGTGTCACCTTTCCCCATATTGCTCCTATGAGGTAGTTACTATAAAAAGGCTACCTCTGTCCTTAGCTTGGGAGTTCTTGTTGGGGAGGCTGATCTCTGTAAGCTAAAGATTTAGAGATGTCAGATATGAATCCACAATGATTATCTAAATAAAGATCATTGAATTAAACATAGAGTTCTACAGGGATGATTTTTTGTTTATCTTAGTGGGTCTGTCAAAATTCTGCAATTAAAGTAAAATTGACAAATTATATTTTCAAATTTAACTGACAACCAAGTAATTATAGTGTGTTTATCTGCTGTTAAAATAATTTTTCCTCCAAAAGTGAAATTCTAGAGAATCCAAGAACAAGTTAATCCTCAGTGTTGATTAGCAGCATTAGTGAGCATGGAGAAAATGGATCACTAGTTATTGGAGTATAAAGCAGTACAATTTTTGAGGAGCCTGTTAACATCAAAAGCCTTCAGATATTCATACTCTTTGAGCTGATGTTTCCACTTCTGGGATTCTAATTGAAGGGCAAAATCATGGGTATGTTCAAATGCTTAGTTAAAAGAATGTTCCTAGGCTGGGCATCGTGGCTCACACCTGTAATTCCAGCACTTGGGAGGCTGAGGCAGGAGGATCTCTTGAGCCCAGGAGTTCAAGACCAGCCTGGGCAGCATGAGACTGTCTCTACAAAAAGTAAAAAAATCAGCCAGGTGTGGTGGTGCACACCTGTAGTCCCAGCTATGTGGAAGGCTGAGATGGAGAGGATTGCTTGAGCCCCGGAAGTCAAGGCTGCAGTGAGCTGTGATTGTGCCACTGCACTCCAGCCTGGGCAACAGAGCAAGACCCTGTCTCAAAGGAAAAAAAAAAAGAAGTTCCTTGCACAGTGTTTATGACACTGAAAACCTAAAAGCACACTAAATATCCAGCCATGAGCAGATTGATTAAATAAACCTATTTAATGCCAAATATGTCATAAAATGGCACTCTCTGGGGACCAGCCTTTTTTCCTCCAATAATTAAAATAATTAATCTAGTTATACTTATTAATTGTAGGAATTTAGAATATACAGATAAACAAAACTAAACACACACAATCCCACTTTCCAGAAGGAACCATTATTGACATTTCCAGTTATGTCCTTCTGGAATTTACACTATATGTACATATCTGTGTGTATATCTATGTGCATATGTGTATGTATGTCCATATTTATATGTGTATTTGTAACTACACACATAGAAATATGTGTTTAGTCCTTTCTCACCTGTTTACTTACTAACAATCATTCAGACTGTACAGTTTAATGAAACATTGGGATCATACCTTATTTGGCATTTGTTAAAGTTCCCAGTGCAGGAATAGTGCCTGGCCTGTAGAAGGAATTGAATAAATATTTGTGGAACAACTGAACGTATCTTGACCATCATTCCAGGTTCACTGTTTAATTCCAAAAGATTATTTTCTTGACTAGGTAGAACTTCATAGTGTGTATGTACCACATTTAGTTGTTTCTAGTCTTTAAGTATAAGCCATTGCTGAAGTAAATGCTTTTGTCCCTTAATTTTCAACACATTACAATTTGTTCATTACAGTTAATACTCTAAAAATGGAATTGTTAGATAAAAGGTTATGTGTGTTTCTCACTTTTGGTAGCATTGCCAAATGCCTTCTGGAAAGAGTGGGCCATTTTATATTCCCGGAGAAAGAATGCACTGTCTGAGTTCACACTTGAGAACATGAACTTTTTTTTCCCCCAATAAAAATGTTTATTGAGATAATTGTAGATTCACATGCTGTTGTAATAATTATACAGAGAGATCCTTCCTACACTTTGCCCAGTTTCCCTCAATGGTAACATTTTACAAAACTATGGCATAATATCATAACCAGGCTATTGACATTGATACAGTTCACACATCTTCCTTAGTTTTACTTGTGCTCTTTGTGTGTGCCCGCATTACATTCTATAAAGTTTGCCATCGGTGTAGGTTTGTGTATCTACCACCAAAGTCAACATACTGAATAGTTCCAACACTGTGTGGATCCCTTCTATTGCCCTCTTATAATCACACCACTTCCCTCCTGCCCTCCCTGCCCCCATCTTCTCGTACATCATCCCTAGCAACCATGAATCTATCCTCCATTTCTAAAATTTTATGGTTAAAAAATGTTATATAGGTGGAATCATACAGCATGAAACTATTTGAGATTGGCTTTTTTCGCTCAGCATAATTCCCTGGAGAGTCATTCAAGCTGTTGTTGGTGTCAGTAGTTCATTACTTTTTATTGCTGAGTGGTATTTCATGGTATGGGTATACAACAGTTTGTTTAACCATTTACCTATTAAAGGATATCTGAGCTGATTCTGGTTTTTGGCTCTTAGAAATAAAACTACTATGAACATTTGTGTGGGGGTTTTTGTGTTAACATAAGTTTTCCTTTCTCTGGGATTAATGCCCAGCAGGTCAGTTGCTGGATTGAACAGTAGTTACATGTTTGCTTTTTTATTTTTATTTGTTGTTTTTTGACACTGTCTTACTCTGTTGCCCAGGCTGGAGTACAGTGGCATGAACACGGCTCACTGCAGCTTTGACTTCCCAGTCTCAAGCGATCTTCCCACTTCAGCTTCCTGAATAGCTGGGACTACAGGTGGTCACCACTAACCCAGCTAATTATTTTTATTTTTTTCTGGTAGAGACAAAGTTTCACCGTTTTGCCCGGGCTGGCCTTGAACTCCTGGGCTTATGTGATCCTCCCTCCTGAGCCTCCCAAAGTGCTGGGATCACAGGTGTGAGCCATTGTCCCGGGCCCATGTTTAGTTAAGAAACTGCCAAATGTTTTCCAGAGTGACTATACCATTTTATACTCTTACCAGCAAGTGATCTATTATCTCTTCATCTTTTCTGACATTTACTATTTTCACTATTTTTAATTTAAGTCATTCTGATAGATATGCAGTAATATATCTTTGTGGTTTTAATTTGCATTTCCCTAATAGCTAGTAATGTTGAACCTTTTTCATGTACTTGTTTGCCTTCTGTATTTCCTCAGAATAATCTCTGTTCCTGTCTTTTGTCCCTTTTCTAATTTTTTACTGTTGAGTTTTGAGAGTTTAATATTTTAGACACTAGTCCTTTTTCAAGTATGTGGTTTGCAGATATTTTCTGCCAGTCTGTAGTTTACCTTTTCACCTTCTTCACATGGGCTTTCATAGAGCAAAAGTTTTAAGTTTTGATGATGTTCAATTCATCAGTTTTTCATTTTACAGATTGTGCTTGTGGTGTCAAGTCTAAGAACTCTTTTCCTAGCTGGTATGGACTTTTGGCTCATCCCTTAGAGACCCTCTAACATTGGTCATAATTTTGCAGCTTGAGGTAACTGTGTTAGGAATTGGGTTGGAATATCCTTTGCTTTGTTAACAACTAGACTATTGTTTTTTCCTTTCTCATATCTTTAGTTGGAGAATGGTACAGCTCTCTATTTCAGGCTGTCAGAGCTTTTCTGAAATGTTACAATCCTGCTTCAGAATGGGGGCATCTCAGTCTTGGCATTCATCCCAGTCATAGCCTCTTTTGCCAATTCTTCCACAATTTCTGTAATTGTAACATGAAAAAGAACTCTTCATCCTGACCAGGAAGGATGGTGGTGAATGTGACAGTGGGGATTCATGGGTAAAGGATAAATGGCTTTAACTGAGTCAGAAGCAGCAAACTTCGAGGGGTTTGTATTTCATGTTGAGCACATTCCCTTAGACCATAGTAGTAGTGGAGTATAGGGAGATGGTTGAGGGTGAACTCTTTAACCTGATGGCCTGGTTTTTCATCCTGGCTCTTCCCCTTATTAGTTGTGTAAGCACAGGCATGTTTCTTAATCTCTCCTTTCATCAATTTCTTCAGTTGTAAAATGAGGATAATAATAATAGTACCTATCTCATAGCATTGTTCTAGGATTAAGTTGTTACATGTAAAGTGCTTGGTATAGGGCCTGGTAACTGCTTATAGTTGTTAACATTTTTATTATTTCACCTCTTGCATCTGTCCTGTCACGTGAAGTGCTTTTTAAAATGCAGATTCCTGGATTTCCATTCCCAGACCTTCCGAATCAGAATCTGAAGGGATAGGGCCCTAGGAATTGCATTTCAGAAAGATTCCCACATGGTTCTTAGGAATGCTAAAGTTTTTGAATAGTTACCTTGAGCCATTACGATTTCTCCATGGTAAGTGAGCTCTTTAGTCTTTCTTTAGAGATGTGATTGGGTACTTCTGCAAAAGTGCATACCTCCTCTCTAAGAACACTTTTGGTGTTGCCAGAAACTAACCAAACTTTCTATACAGAGTCAAGTTATGGCGGAACTGTGTATTTGGCTGGCTCAGTGGCATGCATACTGGGGTCAGGCGGATGTGAGACCATAGAATGTGATGGGTTCTATGACAAACTAGAGCATGAATGTTATATTCAAAGGCCTCCAAATGAAAATAAAACATAAACCTGTGGGCTGGATTCAATATTCTGGCTGCCAATTTGTAATAGTTTTACATAGGTATGGAGCAGTGTCTTTAGGTGAGGTTGGGAGGGAGAATATACATTTGCAAATCTCTTTGTCAATTTTCTTGTAAGTGTGCTGCTCAAGGCCAGGATTTTTTCTACCAGCCTTTCTATTAGGGATTATTGTCCAGTGTAAATATTGCAAATTAAACTCTGGGGATAACCTTAGGCTATATAGATAGCAGTATATGCTTCCTTTTTCAGAAACAATGACTCTGTAGCACTTCTCCCACAAAGGATGTGGCAGAAAGCCACAGGTATTCCCTCTCTGAGAGACTTAACTGATACTTTCTTTAAGCAAGAATAATCTTGATTAAAGTTACTAAGTTAGAGGCTAGCTTTTGAGAATACAACTGACTTCTTTTTATAGTACAGTAGACATGGCTGGGCATAGTGGCTCACTCCTGTAATCTCAGCACTTTGGGAGGCCGAGGCGAGCGGATCATCTGAGGTCAGGAGTTCAAGACTAGCCTGGCCAACATGGTGAAAATAAAAAATTAGCCAGGTATGGTGGTGGGTGCCTCTAATCCCAGCTATTAGGAAGGCTGGGGCGGCAGAATAGCTTGAACCTGGGAGGCGGAGGTTGCAGTGAGCTGAGATCGCACGACTGCACTCCAGCCTGGGAGGCAGAGGGAGACTCTGTCAAAAAAAAAAAAAAAAAAAAAAAAATACAGTGGACATTCTCTTAACCAATCTATGTTGTTCCCTGGTTTACCATTCTCTCTAGAAAGTACATTGACTCATGCCCACTCCCTGCTGAGTGCCCTGTCTGGTAGGCTATTTCCCGTGTATGCTCAAGGTTCCAAACTTTACCTCCCACTGCTGATTTGTGTGCACTGTTACAGTAATTACATAGTTTCATTAAATAACATGTATACTGATGAAATATGTGTGTGAAAAGGAAATTGTTTATTTTGATGAAGTTGAATTCTTTGGAAAGACTAAAGGCAAATTGTCATAAGATACTGGTGTCAAATTGGATGTGGAAGAGAGAACTCTAAATGATTGGGAAAGATGTTTAAAATATGGAAAGATTCTACACTGAGTTGATTCATACTGAGGTTTTTCTCAACTTCAAGTAACCTAAATAGGAAGTTAGGTTTATGCAAGAAAGACAACTTTGAACTTCAATCAGTAGACCTGTACTTAAATAGCCTTGGCCTATGTGAAAATGTTGGCAAATAAATTTGCTTTTTTAAGTTTCATGATTAAATATTTAAGATAGGAACATATGTGTCATTTTTTAAAATGATTATGTACCCTAAATAGTATTTTCTCTTAATCTACAAACCATCATCCCAGTTGCAACAGGATTTCTGTAGTTCCATCCCACAGAGCTATATTGCTAATAAAATAGAGTAGTTGACCAAGACTAGCCTGCAGCCAACTTGGGAAGAGGATCTCTTTTTTTTTTTTTTTTTGAGACGGAGTCTTGCTCTGCCGCCCAGGCTGGAGTGTAGTGGCGCGATCTCGGCTCACTGCAAGCTCCGCCTCCCAGGTTCGCGCCATTCTCCTGCCTCAGCCTCTCCGAGTAGCTGGGACTACAGGCGCCCGCCACCATGCCCGGCTAGTTTTTTGTATTGTTAGTAGAGACGGGGTTTCACCGTGGTCTCGATCTCCTGACCTCGTGATCCGCCCGCCTCAGCCTCCCAAAGTGCTGGGATCTCTTTTTACAGAAAACAGTGCTTTCAAAAGCAGAGTATCCAGAAATACCTTATATATTTTCTAAGTTTGATCCTTTCACTTTATACCTTAGTTCTACCTAGTTTTAGCTTTTCAAATACTTAAATGTAAGTAAATATACATTTCATAAAATGGTAAAATCAACATTTTATCTTCCTGTGAAAAATTTCTCATTAAATGATGCTTATTCAATATAAAGTGATTCATTTTTAAGCTCAAAGGTGTTCAGAATACTCTACAGCAGTAAAATTGGGTATAATAAACTATCCTTACCTCAGACATGAACTGATAAAGAGTTTCTTATATAAGATCCTAGTGGTAAAAATAAGTTTAGAAAATAAAAAATATTAACAGTCAGCTTATATGGCCAAATCTTTGTTCTGCTCCCATTGTATTTTCTGGGTGTGTTTTGCTCGCCTGAGTCAGGCAGGCTGCTTTGCTGCTTAGGTTATTCCCAGACTTCTCAGGGCTCCAGGAGCATGAGCTTCTATGGCTTCCTGGTCCAATGTTCCCCCCCAGGCAGTGATGTTGAAGGTAGAACAGAGAAGACAATTTGGATAAACAACTGCATAAAAATTTTCCTTATCTTGACTTTGGCTCCAGTCCATGAGTGAGACACAGTAGAATAATACCCTCATGCTTTTTGAGTATGTACGTACCCTCTAAAGCTAACCAGTGAGTCATCAGCAGACTACTTGATGAAGCTAGTGTTGTTACTTTTCTCTAGGGTGTTCATCTCTTCCCATTAAGGATTTTTTTTTTAAGATATGCTACACTGGTTTTTAGACCCTCTCTTGCATTAGTAACAAAAAGACTAGAGATCATTATTTATTACCTGCGATGGTAAGTACCCAGGAATATTTGTTGAATGAATGAATTGGTTCGCCAATCTCAACAGACTTGTATTTGCTAATAACCCTGAGTGAAGAAGGACATTATCAGTTAGGTTAATAAAGCATTAAGTTGAGAGTGGGAATGTTAATGCAGGCATAATATAGTAAAATTGCCTGGCCTGAGCTGGTAATTGGAGTTTAGCCACTGCATATACATTTTTACAGTCCTTCATGTTTCTTTCTCTTTTCCATCACGAGAGCTCATTCTTTTGAGACTCATGTCTGTGTCATCACCATCCAATAATATTCATTAAGCTCCTGCATGCTGAGTACTGCTGGGTTTCGTCCCTTTTAATGAGTGTGACGTTTAAGTTGAAGGATAGGCTTTTATGCAACACTGCTTTGTCCTGGAAGGAGTAATCTGTGAGTACACATGATTTTGGCATGCTGTTTTCCTCAGTTCAGTGAGCTAATTAGATCAATCACATATTTTTGTTGGCAAGCTCTGGCTGCCTCTTTAAAACAAGGGGTAAATCAACGTGCCTTTATGCTGAGAGATGTTATCAGACCTGGGCTCTGTCGGTAGTAGCCATTAGTGCCTTCTTTTATCTTGATTTTGTAGATAGTTGCTCCTTTACACAATAGATGTTTATGCTCCACGATTCCTTGCTAATTACACTTTTGTCACTTACTATAGTACGCCTTTTCGGTCATCAAGCATTGCTTATGCGGAGTACAATTGAGACAGCCAAGTAAAAAGGGGTCCCTGGAGAATCTCTGACTGGCCTGTGGACTGGGAGGATGGGGTGGAGCCCTGGGAAGTTCACACCATTTGCAGTGGGGGGGAGCCTGGCCTCTCCATTCCTGTTAAGAGGAACCTCTCTCACTTTGTTGAGAGGTTTTCTTTTTTGCCCAATAAATTCCGTTCCCCTTCACCCTTCAAAGTATGTGTGTGGCTAACTTTTCCTGGTTGTATGACAAGAACCCAGTTTTTTCTACAACACAGTGTTGTGTGTGTGGTGCTCTATTTTGTGCTGCTCTTGGTTAGGTTTTTAAACAATGCTTTAAAAATAAGTAATTGCACAAAACAACATTTAAGGAAATCAAAATACATGGAAACATTTTTTTGTCCAGCCGTTGGTGGAATGTGACTTGTTCCCTCCACATTCCCCCCTTTTTTTTTATTCCCAGTATGAAGTATTTATAAGCTCTCTTAATTTTCCCTTCAAAGTGACTTTGATTTGTCCAACTCTATATTCTCTTTGCTATCACCTGGCTTAGTCCCTCATCACTGTACTACCTGCTTTACCTGCAGTATTCTCTCTCTCTCTCAACAGCCTCTTTTGCCTCATGCCAACTTATCCCATGTTTATCTGCCAGACCCATTTCCTTACATCCCTCTTTTGTCCTATAATGACTTTGCTCAGAATTCTTTTTTATTATTATTATTATTATACCTTAAGTTTTAGGCTACATGTGCACAACATGCAGGTTTGTTACATATGTATACATGTGCCATGTTGGTGTGCTGCACCCATTAACTCGTCATTTAGCATTAGGTATATCTCCTAATGCTATCCCTCCCCCCTCCCCCAACCCCACAACAGTCCCCGGTGTGTGATGTTCCCCTTCCTGTGTCCATGTGTCCTCATTGTTCAGTTCCCACCTATGAGTGAGAACATGCGGTGTTTGGTTTTTGTCCTTGCGATAGTTTGCTGAGAATGATAGTTTCCAGCTTCATCCATGTCCCTACAAGGGACATGAACTCATAATTTTTTATGGCTGCGTAGTATTCCATGGTGTATATGTGCCACATTTTCTTAATCCAGTCTATCATTGTTGGACATTTGGGTTGGTTCCAAGTCTTTGCTATTGTGAATAGTGCTGCAATCAACATACGTGTGCATGTGTCTTTATAGCAGCATGATTTATAATCCTTTGGGTATATACCCAGTAATGGGATGGCTGGGTCAAATGGTATTTCTAGTTCTAGATCCCTGAGGAATCGCCACACCGACTTCCACAATGGTTGAACTAGTTTACAGTCCCACCAACAGTGTAAAAGTGTTCCTATTTCTCCACATCCTCTCCAGCATCTGTTGTTTCCTGACCTTTTAATGATCACCATTCTAACTGGTGTGAGATGGTATCTCATTGTGGTTTGCTCAGAATTCTTTATGAGCTCCCGGTTGCCTCATGAACTAGCCCCTGACTCACTTGCCTGGCTCTCATTACTCGGTTCCATGCATTCTGTCAGTGGCAGTTCCTGCTCCTCAAAAGTCAGTTGTCTTCCCTGGGGGCAATAAGCTTGTTTTCCACTCCCTACAGCATGGCACCATGGTTAAGAGCATGGGGGAGCAGATTTGCTTGAGATCAAATGCTGGGTCAGCCACTTACTTCAGGAAGCCAACCTCTCTGTGCCTTAGATTTCTCATCTATAAATTGGGCATAATGCTAGTCCATCCTTCATATACTTCTGAGGTGTGAGTTGTGTTATATATCTGACACATAGTAAGAATTTAGCAAAAGGGTGAACTACTATTGTTATTATGTTGCCTAAAATGCCCTTCTAATAATTATGTTAGCACTTATGTATTGCTACTATGTGTTAGATAGGCACTGTCCTGAAACTCTTTCCTATGTGAATTTGTTTAGCTCTTACAATAACTCCATGAGGAAAGAACTGGTACCCCATTTTGTAGATGAGAAAACTGAGGCACAGAGTTGGAGTGACTTGTCTAACCTCATCCAGCAGATGTGGCAGGGCTAAGATTTGAACCTAGGAAGTCCAGCTCTAGAGTCTGTGCTCTTAAGCACTGTATTATAAACCTAAATTCTCCTTGTGTGGTAAACATTCTGTCAAGTGAACCCCCTCCAAAACTATATGCTTAGCCCCCCACCGCCAGCCCATAGTGATGGCTTTCTGAACTCCTAATGCATTTAATAGGCATAGAAAAGCTAAAGCCTTCATTGTTTTGTATCCTGCAGTCCTGTATATATATGAAAAAATTCTTTGATTATAATTATTGCATGCTATAATAGAGAATTTGGAATATGGAGACACCAAAGAATAAAATACAGTACACCTGGAGATAACTACTATTCACAGGTTATCTGTGTTCCTAAACTTATTTGTAAATATTATACATATATCTTTCACAATATAGGGCATTATACATACACACATTATATGTAATTGTGGTCATACCATGTATATAATTTTGTATTTTGCTTTTTTTGCTTAATATTATAGTGTGAGCATTTGCCTGTCATTAAATATTCTAAGTCACCATTATAATGAATGCAAACAATTTAATTTGTTATTTAGTCTGTCTGTAGTGGACATATTGTTTCCTTCTAATTTTTTATAACTACAAACATTTCTACAATTAAATGGATCAAAGATTGTGGCTTAAAAAAGACTTCTGGTATGTTTGCAAAATTGCCTTTCAACAGATTGTATCTATTTATTACTTCTTCTGTAGTGGAAAACTCTAGGGTGTTTCAAGGCACCCACTGATTGTGAAAATTTTGATGCATCTTTGCTAATGTGATAGATGATCAAGGGCAATTGTCATGGCTCAAATTGTATTGAACCAAAGTGCTTAGGGTAATAAGCACATGGTACTCCATGAGTACTTATTTGGTTAATTTTCAATAGTGATGTAGTGGGATTTGTAGAATTCTAAGATTCAGAAACTGGAGGACACGGGACAAAATCGTTTACAAAAGCTCCATATTTTGAAGATAAAGTGAGACAGAGTAGTGAAGTAACTGTCCAAGTTTGTATAGCTGGTTGGGAGCAGAGTAAGTATTACGTTTCTAGTTTTCAAGCTCTGATTGTTTTCACTATGTCACATTGTTTTTCACTTACCTTAACCCATTGACCCCGATCTGGCTTCACTTACAGTGAGACATAGCTGCCCAAACTTGGAGGTGCAGCTTATGACCATATATCAAAATAATCAATGTTTTCAACACTTTGGGTCTAAGATACAGGGATTCTGATTAACCTCACCAAACAGTCCAACTTTGTCATTATTTAATTTCTCCTTTTCCTGCTTAGAGCTTCCCAGGTACCAATGTTTAAGATCAAATGGAGGGAATGTGAAGATGGGGACCTGAAATATGGCCTGTCCCTCACAGACTGAGACCTCAGACTCTGTGATGCTGTTTAGTGCTTTGTGCTTGGAAATAGGATCTTAGGGGTTATGGGTTTAGGTGGTAGTTGCAATGTCTGGCTGTGTGGCCTTTCCCCTCTTCTACCAGGGTATTGAGAAAAGGAAATCCATGGAAGCTGGGTCAGCTTGACTTAATCTTGCCTCTGGAACCAGTTCTGTGAGCTGTCATCTTAATACAGCCTTGCTCTGCAGGTTCAGAGGTGTAGAAGTTGGGAGGCTGAGGCAGGAGTTTGTCTTGAGCCCAGGAGTTTGAGACCAGCCTGGGTAACATAGGGAGACCCCTATCTACAAAAAAATACAAAAATTAGCCAGGTGTGGTAGTGTGCACCTGTAAAGCTACTTGGAGAGGCTGAAGTGGGAGGACCACTTGAGCCCTGGAGGGCAAAGCTGCAGTGAGCTGTGATCATGCCACTGCACTCCAGCCTGGGCAACACAGTGGGACTCTGTCTGAAAACAAAAAGTGTGGAAGTCCTCACTGCCCTCACTATTTTTGCATTTCCCCAAAAAGCAGTTGGTTTCCCAGAAAGGTCTGGGTAGTATGGATTAATATTTCTATGTATCGATAATGTGGAATGAAAAGTAAATGCAACGACTTTTTGCAGTTTAATCTTTCTTTGATATTGTGTTAATTAAGCCATAAAAAAGTTAGTAGTTTCAAGGCAGAACATACATGTTAAATTCATATCCACCCATATTGCTAATAAGATTGACTAAAATTTCCAAGGCAAAATATTTCCTTATCCTTCTTTTTTTTTTTTTGAGACAGAGTCTCGCTCTATGTCCCAGGCTGGAGTGCAATGGCAGAATCTTATAAGAATTATTTTGAATTAAAATTTCCCTATTAAAAAAATTGAAAAAGAAACCTGCTTTGAAAAATGTCTCACCTTCAGGGAAAGGTGAATGCCTGAATGCTGTTGTGCTGTTTATTATGCTTTTGGATGAGAAACTTTATTCACTCAAATATTTCTTTCTTTTCTTTTCTTTTTTTTTTTGAGACAGAGTCTTGCTCTGTCGCCCAGGCTGGAGTGCAGTGGCGCAATCTCGGCTTACTGCAAGCTCCGCCTCCCGGGTTCACGCCATTCTCCTGCCTCAGCCTCTCCGAGTAGCTGGGACTACAGGCGCCCGCCACCACGCCCGGCTAATTTTTTGTATTTTTTAGTAGAGACAGGGTTTCACCGTGGTCTCGATCTCCTGACCTCGTGATCCGCCCGCCTCGGCCTCCCAAAGTGCTGGGATTACAAGTGTGAGCCACCGCGCCCGGCCTTCACTCAAATATTTCTTAAGGACCCATGTGATGGTAAATTATAAGTGTCAACTTGACTGGATTAAGAGATACCTAGATAGTAAAGTGTCACTTCTAGGTGTGTCTGTGTGGTGTTCCCAGAGGAGATCAGTATGTGGGTGGGTGGACAGACCAGTGGGGTAGATCTGCCCTGAGTGTGGGTGTGGAACATCCAATCTGCTGGAGGCCCAGATAGACAGAAAAAGCAGAGAAAAGGTGATTTCCTCTCTCTCTCTGTCTCTCTCTCTCTCTCCTGAAGCTGAGACACTCTTCTTTTCCTGCTCTTTGACATCAAACTCCAGGCTCTTCAGCCTTTGGACTCCAGGATTTATACCAGCAGCCTCCCACTACCCCACTCTCAGGTTCTCAGGCCTTTGGCCTTAGACGAAGAATTATAACATTGGCTTTCCTGGTTCTGAGGCTTTCGGACTTGGCCTGAGCCACACTACTGGCATCCAAGGTCTCCAGCTTGCAGATGGGCTCCTGTGGGACTTCTTGGCCTCCATAATTGCGTGAGGTAATTCCCCTAGTAAATACTCTCTCGTCTATCTATCTGTCTATCTGGAGAACTCTCACTGATACAGACTACTATGTGATATTCATTGTGTAAGGCATTGGGGATATAGCAGTGAACAAAATGTAGACCTTGCTTTTAGAGTTTGTAGCCTTGAGGAGCAAAAAGACAAGTTCTTTTGGGAATTCTTCCTAGTAGTGGAGACATCTAGGCTGAGACCTGAGAAGTGAGAAATCTCAGTTACCCAGGACTGTAGAATATGTCTACCGTGATTGGATCTGGAAATGGGAAAGTGGGGATTCAGTATTTGGCTTGACTGTTAATGTGGATATACACACGCAACATGTTAAAGAAGGACAACCATGAGAATATTTAGGTTTAATAACAGAGTCTTTATCTCAAAAAATGTTTTCTGCTACTTTAGAGCCTAAATTTTGTTTCTTCAGGTGGGCTGGCCTCAAGAGGTAGGGGGAGATGGAAGATCTCAGGTTCCAATCATAAAGACATTCTCCTTGGTCCCCACTTCATCAGTTCCAGCAGCACCCGCCACCCCCTGCCTTGCTACTTGTTCCTTAGTTTGAAAACTGCATGGCAGTTTTTTCTCTAAGTTGGCAGTTATGATTAGAGTGGATTACTGCTACTCAGAAACCAGGAGAGAATAGTGTGACATGCTTTTGTGCAGTGGTACCCTTGATTGGCTGTATCTTGTCCCCTGAAGAGTTGTCATAAAGGGCTGTAGGCCATCAGTTGCATCCTGTATGTGTGAGCAGAGGCAGAAGTACCTGCAGATACAGTGCTGGTGATATGTTAGAAAGAAGGTATGTCTGAAACAGTCAAGACACACTTCTCTATTTTAGTGTGTAAATGGTAGCTCCAAGATAAAAGCCACCCTGCAGAGAGGCCATAGGCTCACAGAAAGGTAAGGCTTAAGCTATAAGATCACCTAGTCTAATGCTCTTAGAACTTTCTTAAACACTCTTCCCCCCCCCAAAAAAAAACCTTCTGTGGAAATCCAGAATATAAATTTGATAAAAAGCAGTGAATTGACACCTTAGAGAGTTTTAATATTCACCACTTTTTAAAATATGTAAAGTACTGCTCCTCCCCAAAGCTCTTGGATTCTGGTAGGCACAGATGGAAAAATAGCTCATAGTAATGGCTCACTTTTATTAGTACTTGCAGTGAGAAAGACTCTGTGCCAGGCTGGGCACAGTGGCTCATGCCTGTAATCCCAGCACTTTTGGAGGCCGAGGCAGGTGGATCACCTGAGTTCAGGAGTTCGAGACCAGCCTGTCCAACATGGCGAAACTCCGTCTCTACTAAAAACATAAAAATTAGCCAGGCATGGTGGCGGGTGCTTGTAATCCCAGCTACTCAGGAGGCTGAGGCAGGAGAATCACTTGAACCTGGGAGGTAGAGGTTGCAGTGAGCCGAAATCGCACCACTGCACTCCAGCCTGGGCCACAGAGTGAGACTCCCTCTCAAAAGAAAAAAAAAAAAAAAGATTGTGCTGAGCACTTACCCACAGTATCACATTTAATCTCCCCTGCAGTCCCATGAGGTAGGCACCATTATGATCACCTCTATTTTACAGATGAGGCATTAAGCTTAGAGTGGTTTAATGTCCTGCTGAAGGTTACGTGGCTAGTAAGTGATAGAACTTGTGCTTGAATCTGGGTCTCCGTGACTAACCACTCAATGCCTTTAATTAATAATCTAGTGGACTCTTATCACTAGATGCCACAGGTTCATGCCAGCACCAGCACTGGGACCCAGGAATTCATACTCCTGGTCTAGTGTTCTTTGTGCTATGCCAAAATAGATAACTGCTTTGGAAATATCAGAGTAATATTTAATAAGTGAGCTAGTTCCATGGAAACAGTTTTATCAGAGGCCTTTGAACCAGAGTGACTCCATTTTGAATAGGGGCTGGGTAAAATAAGGCTGAGACCTGCTGGGCTGCATTTCTAGTAAGTTAGGCATTCTAACTCACAGGATAAGATAGGAGGTCAGCACTAGTTATAGGTCATAAAGACCTTGCTGATAAAACAGGTTGCAGTGAAAAAGCCAGCTAAAACCCACCGAAACCAAGACCAAAACCAAGATGGCAATGAAAGTGACCTCTGGTTATCCTCACTGCTACACTCCCATCAGCACCATGACAGTTTACAAATGACATGGCAATGTCAGAAAGTTACCCTATATGGCCAGGGACAGTGGCTCACGCCTGTAATCCCAGCACTTTGGGAGGCTGAGGTGGATAGATCACCTGAGATCAGGAGTTCGAGACCAGCCTGGCCAACATGGCACTACCCCATCTCTACTAAAAATGCAAAAATTAGCCAGGCGTGGTGGCACACACCTGTAATCCTAGCTACTTGGTGTTAGAAATGCAAAATGTTTGTTCCCCGGTGCTGTAAAGAAATAGCACTCGAACATAAATTTAGTTTTCTCAGCAAGGCAACTTTTACTTTCTGCAGAAAGGGTGCCCCTCGCAGATGGAACAATGGTGAGAGCACATTTGGACAGGGGAGGGGCAGGAGTTCTTATTCCTGACACAGGTAGCCCCTACTGCTGTGTCATTCTCCTATTGGCTAGGGTTGGACTGCACAGTCTAAACTAAATACGATTGGCTATTTTAAAGAGGGCAGGGGTATGAGCCAGGGTGGCGGGGTGAGTAGTTTGGTGGGAAGGACGGTTAGGAACAGGTAACTAAAGGAGACTTAGGTCACAGCAGGTGACCAGGATGAGTCAGGACAGAGCAGGTGACCAGGGAAGCAGATGTGAACTACTGATTCGGACTGGTGGGAAAGTAGTTTAGTGAAACTAGAAGCAAGTGAGCAAAGAGAACCAGGAAGTTTAAAATGGAGAATAAAAGAATAAGAGAGCTGAACATACTGATTCTTTGAAGAGAAACTTGGGGTTCACTATATTTAACTTTGGGAGACTGAGGCTGGAGAATTGCTTGAACCCGGGAGGTGGAGGTTGCAGTGAGCCAAGATCACACCACTGCACTCCAGCCTGGGTGACAGAGTGAGACTCTGTCTCAAAAAAAAAAAAAAAAAAAAAAAAGTTACCCTATATGGTGAGAAAAGGGGAGGAACCCTCAGCTCTGGGAATTATTCATGTCTTTCTCAGGAAACTCATGAATAATCCACCTTTTGTTTAGTATATAATCAAAAAATAAGCATAAAAATGGTCAATCAGCCACCCTCAGGGCTGCTCTGCCTATGGAGTAGCCATTCTTTATTCCTTTACTTTCTTAATAAACTTGCTTTCACTTTACTCTCTGGACTCACCTTGAATTCTTGCATGAGATCCAAGAGCCCTCTCTTGGGGTCTGGATTGGGACCCCTTTCTGGTAAGTTTCCTTAAAAATAAATGTAGTATGGGACACATGTTCTTTTTTAAATGTAGCTTAAAAAAGACTAGCCTGTAGTCTTTGAGAGATGAGTATGTGTTAAAGTAAAGGGGAAAATTTCTCCTTCCTTCTCTTTTCTCCCTTATTCTCTACCTTTTGTAATGAGAAGACTTGAAAAATCTTTAAAAAGGGTTTATTTTTGAAAGAACAAGTGAGTGACAGGATGATTTTTCTTGTTCTCCAGGTTGTTGGTATTTATTTGTCTGCCTGTTTATATTTAAGTTTTCTATTTTTAATTTTTGTGGCTACATAGTAGGTGTATGTATTTATGGGGTACATGAGCTGTTTTGTTACAGGCATGCAATGTAAAATAATCACATAATAGATAATGGGGTATCCATCCCTCAAACATTCATCCTTCATGTTACAAACAATCCAATTGTACTCTGATTTTAAAATGCACAATTAAATTATTATTGACTGTAATCACCCTGCTGTGCTATCAAAGAGTAAGTCTTATTCATTCTTTCTATTTTTTGTACCCATTAGCCATCCCCACCTCGCCCTCAACCCCTGTGTATTTTTAAATTAGCCAAATTACCTAGTAGCCTCACACGAACGGTAAATAGTGTTAAAATGGTAATGTAAGTACGTAGAGTAAAAGCCCGTTTTTGTGTTAATTCTTGAGATTGGTTTGGGGTCATTTAGAACTATTAAAGGTGGAATATTAGAAAATATTGATTGAACTTACTGAAACAGCTTTGGTGTGTTTTTGTTAGTTTGCCTAGCAAAGGTAATATTCTTTCCTGGTTTGAAGGCTTGTACCATTTAAAAGATTTCTGAATTTAAAAAACTAATATTTTCCCTCTCTCTAAGTGTCTTTAATAACCTTAGATATGTAGTTTCTTGGTTGATGGATACTGGTGGTTCTAGTTGCTTGACATCCTGGGATGCAGACTCTGAGGTGGAGATTTGCATGCAGGAGTTTGTTAGGGTACATTCTCTGAATCAGCACCTGTCAGGGAGAGAAGCAGGAGTGTGCAGAGGATGATGGTGGACTACCATCAAGTCCTTTCTAAGGCCTAGGCTGACCCTACAAGAAGCTCTGAAACTGGGTTGACTCTCTCAGAGTTGTCCTGAATTGGGGATGGGGGCAACATCCTCCTTTAGTCATGGATATGAACTGCCCTTAATGGGGAGGGCTTAATCATGGGCAAAGCAGCTCTCTTTGGCAGAGGGAAAATTCTGGAGAGGGCTGACAGCCAACAGCACTCCTGGCAGCTGGGAGAATAAATTTTTTGGTCCTGGAGGGATTTAGGAGGACCTGAGAGCATCCATTAGAGTGCTATTAAAGCTTGAAATTTAGTAAAAGGGTAGGGGAAGTGGACAAAAGGTCATCAGATAATCTCTGTGTGATGAACATAGTGTTAAGGTAGATAGGAATTATACAAGTACAACTAAGATTCACTGCCATCCCCATCAAGATACCAATGACTTTCTTCACAGAATTGGAAAAAACTACTTTAAAGTTCATATGGAACCAAAAAGAGCCCGCATTGCCAAGACAATCCTAAGCCAAAAGAACAAAGCTGGAGGCATCACACTACCTGACTTCAAACTATACTATAAGGCTACAGTAACCAAAACAGCATGGTACTGGTACCAAAACAGAGATATAGACCAATGGAACAGAACAGAGCCCTCAGAAATAACACCACACTTCTACAACCATCTGATCTTTGACAAAGCTGACAAAAACAAGAAATGGGGAAAGGATTCCCTGTTTAATAAATGGTGCTGGAAAAACTGGCTAGCCATATGTAGAAAGCTGAAACTGGATCCCTTCCTTACACCTTATACAAAAATTAATTCAAGATGGCTTAAAGACTTAAATGTTAGACCTACATAAAAACTCTAGAAGAAAACCTAGGCAATACCATTCAGGACATAGGCATGGGCAAGGACTTCATGTCTAAAACACCAAAAGCAATGGCAACAATGGCCAAAATTGACAAATGGGATCTAATTAAACTAAAGAGCTTCTGCACAGCAAAAGAAGCTACCATCAGAGTGAATAGGCAACCTACAGAATGGGGGAAAATTTTTGCAATCTACCCATCTGACAAAGGGCTAATATCCAGAATCTACAATGAACTTAAACAAATTTACAAGAAAAAAATCAAACAACCCCATCACAAAGTAGGCAAAGGATATGAACAGACACTTTTCAAAAGAAGACATTTATGCAGCCAAAAGACACATGAAAAAGTGCTCATCATCACTGGCCATCAGAGAAATGCAAATGAAAACCACAGTGAGATACCATCTCACACCAGTTAGAATGGTGATCATTAAAAAGTCAGGAACCAACAGGTGCTGGAGAGGATGTGGAGAAATAGGAATGCTTTTACACTGTTGGTGGGACTGTAAACTAGTTCAACCATTGTGGAAGACAGTGTGGTGATTCCTCAGGGATCTAGAACTAGAAATACCATTTGACCCAGTGATCCCATTACTGGATATATACCCAAAGTATTATAAATCATGCTGCTATAAAGACACATGCACGTGTATGTTTATTGTGGCACTATTCACAATAGCAAAGACTTGGAACCAACCCAAATGTCCAACAATGATAGACTGGATTAAGAAAATGTGGCACATATACACCATGGAATACTATGCAGCCATAAAAAAGGATGAGTTCATGTTCTTTGCAGGGACATGGATGAAGCTGGAAACTATCATTCTGAGCAAACTATCACAAGGACAGAAAACCAAACACCGCATGTTCTCACTCATAGGTGGGAATTGAACAATGAGAACACTTGGATACAGGGTGGGGAACATCACACCCCAGGGCCTGTCGTGGGGTGGGGGGATGGGGGAGGGATAGCATTAGGAGGAATACCTAATGTAAATGACGAATTAATGGGTGCAGCAAACCAACATGGCACATGTATACTTATGTAACAAACTTGCACGTTGTGCATATGTACCCTAGAACTTAAAGTGTCATAAAAAAAAAAAGAAAAAACAAAAACAAAAAGATACAATCCGTTAACAGATCCATTTCTCCTGGGTGTGTGTGTATGTGTGTGTTTATGTTAAGGAGGTTTGGTACATAACCCTGTAAAAATAGAACGACCTTTCTTACACAATTTATTTGATTAATGATGTGATTTGTTCTAGTGTTTAATTCCAAACCTGGCTAAGCCACAGATCTTTAAATTGCACATACAGGAATGTGCTTTGTATTATAATTATCTGAGGAAAGATCTGGGACTATGCTGCATGGAGAAGATGAACATGATCTACAGAAATTTTATAAAGCCAGGAGTCAAATTGCAGAATCTGATCCACAGTGGGAGATTTAATATGAAGATCAATGATTAATGACCTGCATTTTTATTTATAATATCACATGGTTTTATATTTCATAAACAATTACAAGAAAAGTACATATAATTAAATCTTAATTTGCTAATTTAAATTGTATAAAAACAGGGAATATCTACAACTGAATTTGTGGGTATTCCTTGTATTATTGATCAGTATCTGCCATATGAAAGGGAAGAAACAAAAATGTTTTGAGTGTGCATTTTGGGTAATTTATCTTTCAATACAGTTAATGTATCCTTTCCTTTAGAATAAAGTAATTAATTGAGATACTTTAAGTGATTAATATTTCGTGTTTTTTTCTTTTTACTGGTAGGATAATCAGTTTTGTTTATATTTCTAACATGTATTAGAATTACTAACCAGTTGGACTTGATTTGTGTAACTAGACTTGACTTAACCAGGGAAATGGAATATCTGTAGTGGCTGAAATGCCAAGTTTCTAGACTGTTTGAATGATACATTGTGGTGGTAGCAATGACTAGTAAACCAGTTGTTACAGCTTCTTCAAGTCATTGTTTTGCTTATTTCCAATCTTTTAATCTGTCTAAAAGTTGGATTTGTGATAGGTGAAAGTTCCAAGACACCATTCTGATGACCTTATGGCCAAGCAAACAAACAAACAAAAAACAAATGTAGAGGTTTCCTTAGAGACTGAACTGCAGGAAGTCACATCATGTTTTTATCAGCACTCTTTTTATTTGCTTAGGTGAATTGCTTCCTTGTATCACCCTCGGATCTATTCCTATGCAAGCAAGGTATTTATGCAGGAGCTCCTTCCTGGTAAAGCCATTCCTAACCCCCTCTTATGATCACAGCTGCCCATTGACTCTTGGCTCCCATCCAGTCCTCCCAGTCCTCTGACTTTTCTTCTTACTACCCATGTGACCAGTCACTTTTCTCTAGGCTTCAGTTTCTTCCTCTGTAAATGGGGATGACACCCTACCTCAGTGGGTGGTTGTAAGAATTGAATAGACAATTTAGTGTGGTGCCTGGCACAGAGTAAGTGCCCAGTAAGCAGTGGCTTTTCTCACTGGTGGCTGTTACTGTTATCTGCTGATGCAAACACCTCTCCATAGTAAGCTGCTTATTCCCTGACGCCTGGGACTAGATTTTATTCACATCCCCACACTGCACATCTTGGGCTCTTGGATTAAATGCTTACTAAATCAATATGTGAATAACATAAAAATGTGATCCCTACCTTCAAGGAGACCAGACTCTGGTTCTGAAATAATCACAGCACAAAGCAGAAACTACATCACCACAGGGAGATGTAGTTAAACTAAAAGGTTTAGAGGAGAAAGATATTAATAGGCAGGTTTAAGGCAGGTACTTAGTAGGCACTTCGTTCAGCACAGTGTTTTTGATGTTGGTAGCCAAAGGTTTTGGGATGCTGAAAATTTTTGGACATGTTCTATTTCTACTGTGAATTTTACACCCTTCAATTTTAATGACAACTTGTTCTTTTAACTGCACATGTGACGGGGATGGACAGAGTGCTCCCTTTTAGCCCACGCAGGTGGAATTAAATCTGAGGGCATCTGTTAAAAGCATCCAGTTTCTTTTTATACTTTTGCAACCATTTACTAAATATGTTTTCATTTCTTCTGGTTTGCTATTAGACTGAATATATACACTTGTAGTTAGTGTGTGTAGATAATTCAAACATTTTTGCTTTTTTAAGACTTCCATTATATAGTTATTCTGCTTAATGACTTTGAAAAGATTCTTTCTCCAGGGAGAGAGAGCCAAACTGGAATTAATTATTTTTTAATCACTTTTTTGGGATAGTATATTCTGCTTTGTGGTTCTCCCCCCAATCACATAAGCTAGATTTATGAGAGAAATCATAGGGGGCTCTGTTCAGGCAGTTACTTGTTTGATTCCCCCAGAGGCATTGGCTCTTCGATCTTCTACTAGTGTAGCTCCTCTGATCTTTTATTCTGTAAGGTGTTTGTGTCTCTGTATGATGGATGTTTCACTGACCCAAGTAAATGGAAGAAAATTTTCTCTAGCCTTTAAATGTATTGCTTTCCTTGTTCTTTCAAAAAACATACTTTTCTTGGGTAAGAACATTTTAGAGGCATCTGGCATCAAATCAACAGAATTGTGGCCTTTAATGGAATTTGAGGCACTGTGAAGTGGTTTGATTGGTAAGAATCCATTTTTGTTTCTTTCTCCTTGACCATGCCCCCCCTTACACAATAACAAAAACAACTCTCCTCCTCCTCCTATTTTTTTGAAACAAGAGTATCTGATTTCATTGAATTCTGTATTTTTTTATTTTACTTTTTTGAAATAAGAAAGTTCTTAAAAGGTTTTTATTGTCACTTTTATTTTCTTCCTTGAAGGGGAGGAAAAACTCTCAACTGTGTACAGAGTAAATTAAATTATGAGAAAAATAACCTATGGAGTTAAACAAGATGAACTGAGGTTTTGGAACAAATCTAAGAATTGCCTTGATGTTGTAGATAGTTTAACCCATGACTCAGAGATATATTAGTCACTTTGATAGACTGTTGATTTGACTAATTACCCTGAGGGCTGGCTGGCTGACTGAATTGCTCAAGTCAGCTAGTAATTTTGATCAAATCAACGAGTAATTATGGTTTTGTGCAAGCAACAAATATAGAATACTGATTATGTTAGACTAAAGAAGATGTCATTGTGATATAATCATATAAAATATTTACTTCAAGCACCATAGTGTCCCTTTTATTTTTTTCTTACTCTAAGGTTTACATTCTCAGAACAAATAATAGAAAAGGTTCTGGCAGCTTTTCGGAGAGAATAGTTTTATTCTCTTGGTAAACAATGTATAAATGTGAACGATTCTCTGGTGCTAAGGTAAATACTCCTTATATTTTAAGTGTACTTTAATTATAATATGCATATTTTTGGGAGCCTTCAGAACTAAATATGGTCAGATTTTTAAAGCTGAAAGTTCTCTAGAGAGGAGCAACTTATATGGGAGAGCTGGAAGCTACTGCTGCTAATTTCCTTACCAGTTCATTATATAATTATTAATATTAGTATGATCAGGTCTACCTAAAATCCAAATGCTTGTATTTGTTTGGTTTCTATTCTATCATCATCCTTTCCCTCACTTTTGAAAATGCTTTCTACAGAGGATGATGTTTATTATTGAATTCTAATTAGCAGTGTTTGTGTGCTATATTTGTGGGTTTTCAAAACATTTTAGAAACACAGACATGTTTACTTAATGGAAAAATCTGTCTTTAATTTTACTTGAGTTGTCTCTTGGATGGCTTACCTGTATTACATTCCTTTTCTATGAAAGCAGGAAATATAATTTACTTGGAACTCCGTGCAGATTTCAGTGTATAATTAGTAACGTTTGTGAAGCCCCTCCAGGGTAGTTATTCTGAAGAGAGCTCCAGTTTTGTATAGTCATTTCATTCATTGTATACGTTCTTGGCATTATCTGCCCCCTTAAAACCAGAGATTGAAAGGGAGAGATGGAGAGAGGGAGGACAATCATTTACAAGGTTAGGATAATTTCGAGTTTATTCTTCAGGAATTATAGATGTATACCCGCTGTTTCCACCAGCCTCTCATAGTGTGGGTGTCTCACTGTGCTGAAAGTAGTTCTTGCATTTGAAGACATATAGTATTTTTTGTACAACCTGACCCCAAATGCCTACTGCTTTGTTGGATATTCAGCTGTTTCTCCAACTTAATGAGAAAAAGAAAATATGTTGGTTTCCAACAAATGCCTTGCTAAGGGATGTTTGCTGGTAATTTTTGGTATTTTCATGTTCAGTAACATCAGAATCTAGTCCCCACATACTGCAATTTCACTCTAATAGTATTGGGTGAGATAATCAATTTTTGGTAATTCTCTAATGCATAGAATGGAAGTGAATTATTGTGAATATATGTGTTAACAACATATAAAATTATTTTTACAAAAAAGGAACTACCTAGGTTCCTCTTTTGCTTCCATACCCTCTTCACAGCTCCTTTGATTTTAGAAGTCAATTAACTGCAAAGTGCAGGATGCTTTCAAGGGAGAAGTAGGAACCTTGTCTATTCTTGCTCATTGTTTTCTACCCGAAGCACCAACTCTAGGGAGAAATAGCACCAAATGCAAAATCTATCTGAAGCAAAACTTAATTTAGAATAGTCTTTGATTTTTCTTTTCTTACTTCTGCTTTCTCTTTTTTCCCCCTGTACAAAAGACATTGATACACACATGCTAATTTAGTGGAGAAGACTTTTAATTAAAGAAGCGTAGATAGCCTGAAACCATTCAAGTCTATGCCAGTCACTCTAGAGGCAAGTGTAGATGAATTGAAGCAGAATATGGAAGAGTCGTGATCTACCCACTTGCTTCTGGAAGCTTATGGATAAATTAATGCACTCTTCCCCATAGAGACAGCCTCTCTGCTTGGAGGGGTGGCGGCCATCCAGTCAATAAGCCATCTTTGCTGTGGCAGAGAAGTTGCTCTGTATAAGTTGTTTCAGCTTTTACTTTTATTTCTTGGAAGTACAGCATGGTAAGCCTAAATTCTGGACCCCTCCAAGCAGAAATTAGAGCCTCCTTTACCCTTTGCTAATTGAAGGTGACACAAGGCTTTTTCTATTGCAGGGTCTCTGGAAAGGCAACAACTATTGATTATTATTTACATCTGTATGCTGAGCTAGACTTACACGTGTATGTGCGTGTGCTACAGTGTATGTTGTTCTATGTACAAGGGAAAGACAATGAGAATGTACTCTTTGTTGAGTGAGATACAATACTGCTTTATTCAGGGGTAAACAATCTTGTCAAAATTTCACAAAATGATGCTTGGGACAAAAAAAAGCTTCAAAGCAGTCAGATCTGCCGTTAATGAGTGCATTATTTTAAAGAGGAAGTTTAAGAAACTTATTTACAGGTGCGTAATGATATTTAGTTTTCAGAATAAATCTTAGTGTGAGAGAATAGGTTTTGTACGAGTAGAAAAACAATCTCATAAGAGAAGCCAATTTAAGAGTTGTGGTGTAGCTAGGCACAGTGGCGCATACCTGTAATCCAAGCACTTTGGGAGGCTGAGGCAGGCAGATCACTAGAGCTTAGGAGTTCGAGACTAGCTTGGCCAACATAGTGAAACCGTGTCTCTACTAAAAATACAAAAATTAGCCAGGCGTGGTGGTGCACGCCTATATTCCCAGCTACTTGGAGGCTGAGGCATGAGAATCGCTTGAACCCAGGAGGCGGGGGTTGCAGTGAACCAAGATGCGTCACTGTACTCCAGCCTGATGACAGAGCGACATCTTGTCTCAAAAAAAAAAAAAAAAAAAAGTTGTGGTGAATAGTGGTCAAACTGCTCAAGTGAAGTTACAGTAAGCTGAGTGCAGGAAGCGTTTCTGGATATGAGAAATCTTTGTAGTAAGCTACATTTAGTTTAACCGATTTCGTTGTTTCTTAAAAAGAGGTCCTAGAAAAAATTGTTGAGAACCATTGAGGCTCCCTGAAAGGGTTTTGGGGAACCCCAGGGTCCCTCAGACCACATTTGGGGAACCACTGATCTAGACTGACAAAAACTTTGGCAGAAGATTAATTTTACAAATTCCTAGAGCTAATCACTTAGACTGAAGGTAAATTGCATAAATTTAATTCACTGAGTATTGTGCAACAATAATGTTAAGACAACCACTTAAAAAGTGCTTCTAAAAATAAGACTACCACTCTTCTGAATTATTTACATTTTCCTGATATGTTAACTTCCACTGGAAGTTAACAACTCTTCTAGTATAGATGTAGTTGGTTTTCCTTTATATGTTTTCTGTTAAATATCTTTCAGACATTTGGTAGTCATTATGATGGAGTCAAATAGCATATTGTATTAAGCTACTCTTTTATCCCTACTCATACCCATCAGGCTATATGCATCGTGCAGGTACTTTCCTTTCATATTGAGACTCAGAAGAGAATTCAAATGTGTTGTCATTGCTATACTTATGGTAGACATAGCAAATACTTTTCCTTTTATTTGTTCTTTTGCTTTTATTTTGTTAAATAAAAAATGTTTTTGCTAAGTAGTACATAAATATGGTACAAAGTTCAAAAAGTCAAAGAAGGTACAATTTGAAAAGTGAGGCTTCCTCCTTCAGCTGTCCCCCAGCCCCCAGTGCCCTGTGCTGACTCAGCCACCTTAGAGTTCTTGTGTATCTTCTTAGAAATCTTCTATGCATTTACAATCATATGGGCTAATACATTGCTTTTCTTCTTACACAAATGGCGGCATACTATATTTGCTGTTCTGTATGTATTTTGGCAGCCTTCTCCTATCAGTACATTAAGAGCTGTATCTTTTTATAATTGTAACATAGTATTCCCTTACATAGAAGTCCCATTGTTTATATAACCAAACCAGTATTGATGGATATGTAGGGTCTTTTCAGTCATTTACCGTTTAAACAATGCTGCAAGGTACTAGTGTAATTAGTAGCTATAGATAGAGAGTTATTGGTGGCTAAGAGAATGTGTCTGACTCTGACTTGATAGTCTGAGTCAGACTCCATGATATCTGTGTGCCTTTCATGAGATGAGTTCTTTTTACTTCTGCTCTGTTCATAGCAGAACTTTTTGTTATCACAGAAGTCACAAAGTTCCACAGCTACATCTTCAGTAATACCATTAGAATGCGAACTGGCTATTAGCCTGTTTGGGGACTTGATTCTCAATGGTTTTACCATGAATGCATCTTTAAAGTGGGTTTTAAACTTTATTGAAGTGGGGCACCTCATGGACCTTTTTTAGAATTGGCTGAAAACTATGGCCACCTCTCTTCAGAAAAATATGCCTACAGTTTATGAGATTCATGGATGTATATGGAATTTTATTATTTCACTAATTACACTTAGTACTTTTATGTCATGTGTGGATAAAGAACCTTTTTGAAAGGATGGTTTTCGTGTTTCAAAAGGTAAGCATCACATCATCTGGATAACACTACAGGTTGCAAAGCTGCACATGTTCACATGAAGGGATTTAAAGCACTGGGTGGGGAACTAATTCTGATCGATAAAACTGTAGATACAGGTATTAGACTAAACAGCATCACTTGCCAAAGGTACCTACTTTTCCAGAGAACATGACCAAGACAAAAACTTAACATTTCTTCTTTTTTCCAGGAACATTTTTTGAAAATAACTTTATGAAGTGAGAGGGTTCTTCTTAGAAAGATTCAGAGCATCTACTTCAAGTCTCTCCTTTCAAGTTCTACCCTATAGAAGTTGTCAGATCATTTTTTTCTGCGTTTACCTTAGTCAACTTTTAGGGTTTTGTGGCAGAAATCTTAAACAAGTTGTTTCTTAATAGCTTTCAACAAAATAGTGATGTGAAAGGATGGTGTATACTATCAAGAGTACAGTGATCAGTTGGGTTGGTGGGGAGACTTTCCCCAAGAATGGTCCAATTTTTAGGTTTCAACAAATCACCCTATATGTATAAGAAACTTTTCTGTTCAGTCACCAATGAGCTGATGTCCCAATACTTGCTATAAATTTCAAAATACATAATTTTTACATTCTAAATCCTTGCCTGTAGGGGTTTAGTTTCTTCTTTAAATTTTTTTTTAAATTTTAAGCTTTATTGAGGTATAACTGATCTACTTAGTTTCTTAAATAGCTTTAAAATTAAGTACAAAAACAAATTTCAGATAAGAATTTGAATATTAATTTTAATTTTTCTTTTCACATTTATTCTGCTCACCAGTCAGTTGCATGGCACTTGGGTATGACATAGTTGGTAGCCTGTTCTTGTGAAATTAAGGTGTAAAACAAGGTAGGATTGTTCCATGGGATTATTAAGTTTTAGGCATCTTGTTACTATTTTGAAGCATGTATTTTCCAAAGCTGGAAACCATTTGGAATGTGTGTATTGAAAGAATTTTCTTTGTGCACATTTTGTGTGTTAACTGGTGACCTAGAAGTTGGTGGAATGAAATAAGATTCTGATTTACTGAAATGATGGATGTTTTACAGTGAATGAGTTGGAAGTAAACTATGGCAAGTTGAGGGAGGCTTAAGCACAAGGTCTAGAAGAATAGGGGGCTATTAGATGTTTGCTTGATTTTTCACAGTCCAGCATTGCCCTGTGATATTGTGGTGAGAGAGAAAAGAGAACTGGGCCAGAAGATTAGAGCACAGGGAGGATTTAGGTTTAATAGGATTTTATGAGGCTCTAAGAAGAGGTTGTCTGAGGTAATTTGACCCAAAATGAAACACCCTCCTCAATACTGCTATTAGTTATAATTGAGGGCACAGGTTCACCTCTTTTAAGGTGTTCCCAATATTTGATGAGTCTTCATCCTTAGATGGAATTTTACATGATAAGCACATTTACAGTAATAGACTTTTTATGTATTTTTTATGTATTTAGTAGCAGCCAATTCAGGGCATTCCAAAGTACATTCTCAAACAATGAATTTTTCTATTGGCAGTTGCTCAGGAAATAAACAAAACCTCAACCATGGAATTATATTTACTGTGGCTGATTCCTGTGCTGTAGGTTCCTTAAATGAAATATGCCTTAGTAGTAAAAAGAATCCTATCTGCAACTAGAATTCTTATAAAGATTTTTGTACAAAGGCCATCATCTTTCTTTAATGATTATCTGATTACCCCTCTCCAATTGGTATAACAGTTGTGATAAAGTACATAAAATAATGACTCAAGCTGTAAGAGACCTAAGAAATCCTACTTTAGTTGTAACTGCTTACCTAAGTGACATTCCAAAAGAAGAGCCCCATTTTTCATTCAAGGTTTCACAGCTGGTTAGAGCTAGAACTAGAGTTTTGGGTCCCTGCCTCCTAGCTCAAAGCTCAGGTTCCCAGGTTGGGACTTTAAATTTTTAGACTTTGAGGCTTGGACTCAGCCAACAACTCTTAGTCATTACCCTTTGTTCCCTGCTTTAAATCTACCTAAATTCTCTAGCCATTTCCACAAACCAACCAGAGTAATATCAGGAGGGATGAAGAAGGAGGGGTAGGAAGGGAGCCGGCTGTGCTTCCCATCAAGTATAAGGTAGTGGTTTTGGTTTGGAAACTCACTGTGAAAGACTTGGCTTTGCCTCCCTTTTATCTCTAGCACTGTCCTACCTGTGTTCTTGATTTCACCTTTCTTCTGCTCTTTTTGCTCCATCAAAAATCTTTTTCTTATGTCTTCAAATTATCCGTGTTCATTGGTTCATTCCCATTAGGCCTGCAAATATAATCACTTTTCCTTGAATAAAAATGTTCCTCTGGCTCTGTCTCCCCTTAAGGTGGCTATCCCATTTCTTTCCCTTAAGAATTTTTTAAAATAGTTCATCATTAGAAGATATTTATTTAAATAGATAAAAGAATTGAAGAATTGTATGAGATAATATTTAAATGCCAAAATGTTTATAATTTAAGTTTAGTCTGATAGTGAGAAAGGGATACATCAAAGTATAGTTATTGAAAGTTCAGGAGAAAATGCGATTTTGACATATTTTTAGCTTTTCTAATTATTGTAGCTGTCCAAAGAGTCTGAAGTTGGGTAAGATGTCTATCTGGGAATGAAATTTTTACATTGGAAAAAGTGAAGAAATTTTTACATTGGAAAAAAGGTGTGATTTAGATGGCTAGAATCTGAGCTTTTATGATTATATGATATATTTTATAATTCTGTAAGGTGGAAGCATATGTTTTGCTTTTTTCATAGTCAAATAAAAAATACATTTTTGAAAAACAGCAAATAAAAATAGATATAATTCTTTGTCCAGTTATCCCTGTCTCTAACAATATTTAATATAATTTTTCTTTCCTTATTGATGGAAAGTATTTTTATATATAATATTAATGAGATATGAATATGGCCACTTAATAATGTCTATAGTCAGTTCTGTCTTTGCAGTGTAGAATTTATGCTGAAATATCAAGCTATTGTATATATATTTTGACAGCTCATCTCTTTCTTGCCCATTACCCCAACCAAAAAGCTCAACCACACCACACACCTACATGCACCCACTGTTGCAGAGTTCGTTGAGTATTTTTTTTGTATTGGTGGTTTTTTTTGAAGAAAGATAAAAAAAATCACTCCTTGGCATCTAAATGGTTTGTAGAGCTTTCTCTCAGGCATGAAATTTGAGTCAATGTGCATGTGTGTCTTTACGGGAAGAGCTGACTGGATGTGTGCCAAGAGTGGCAAGGTTTACTTGAAACATTTTCGGCATCACGTACCCTAGACTGAAGAGTGCAGAGGGAAAGAAAGGAGAAACGTTTGATGATGCCATATTCATGACAGACTCACGTTTTAGTGACTGTAGCCCCTTTACCTACTTACAGCTTTTGGCTTCATTCTGTCCTCTGTTCTTCTCTTGGGAGTTTTAGCTGTGATTTGAGAGTTTAATAAAAAGCTTGGAATGGCTACAAAAAAGGAAAAAAGACTGGTAACAGGAAAATGCAGTGTGTTGAACACCTTGGTGCTTGAGGAAATAGGTCCTTATACATCTCTCATAAATATGGAGCCATCTCTTTCAGTTTTATTAATATATTGCCCTGGTGACCTGCCAGTGTTTTAATACTGTAACATGGAGTGAGACAGAGTGAGAGAGAGAATGAAAATTTCCAACTTTTTGTTGTTCTCTGGGTGTGCTAGGTAATATTTTTCATTTGTAGGATTTTCTGGCATACTTGTTTCCTTCTCAAACCTATCTTGTTTGAGTTGCCTCATTCCTTCTTTCTCTCCCAAGTTTTCTTTATATTGTAGTTTCTTCATTCATGGTGCATTTTGGTTCTTAAGGCATCTGTTTCAAAAGTATAGCTGGATAAGAATAAACAAAATGAGATGCACTTTTCTTAGAAATGTTACAAATTATTTTAGAGAATAGGGCCAGTGACTATAGCCCTTAAAAAGGAGAATATAGTTTCCTAGAAAGAGCATTGGACTGGGAATACAGAGATTTATATTCTATTTCTATCAAAACTAACTTGTGCTGGGCATGGTGGCTCATGCCTGTAATCCTAGCCCTTTGGGAAGCCAAAACGGGAGGATTGCTTGAGCTCAGGAGTTCGAGACCAGCCTGGGCAACATAGGGAGACCCTGTCTGTACAAAAAATGAAAAAAGAATTGGACAGGTGCGGTGGCATATGCCTGTAGTCCCAGCTAGTCGGGAGGCTGAGGTGGGAGGATTGCTTGTGCCCAGGAGTTCAAGGCTGCAGTGAGCTATGATGGCTTCTGCACTCCAGCCTGGGTGATGGATTGAGACCCTGTCTCTAATAAAACAACAACAACAACAACCAACAAACAACAACAGCAGCAAACTAGTAAGCTCATGACATTGGCTATTTATCCTGTCTATACTGCATTCTCACCATTTCTGAGAAGATTGCATGTAAATTCCTTCTGAAAACTAACTTGAAGGATCTTAGCATATGTTTCTGTTTTTGATTTAGAAGCAATTGGCATGATGTATGTTCCTTTCATACCTTTGAAGAAGAATCTTTGAATTCTGGAGCTGGAAGGATCTGAGTCTTGTAGTTTTTCGATCTCTGGGATAAACCAAAACTTTGATTTTCTTCATTATTATCACTATGTAACCTAAATAAAAGGCCTTGACATTTTCACAGAAATGTAGTGTGTAGAATAACGAGGAAGTTGATTCAGAATCTTGTTTTATCTCTTATCATTTAAAACAAGGCTGTAAACGTAAATGTTTATAAGGGCTAATGAGGTAACCTGAATGAGGTGAAGGTTCTGGCAGTAAGATCACAGGGAGTGGCAGGGACTGTGGGGATGGGAGAATGTGTACCCTGCATATGTGGGATAGCCACTCCTGATATTTGAAACACCAGATGGACCCAGTAGTAGCAAAGGGCTATGGTTGCCAGTGGACAATGTCCATTGAAAACAAGTTTGTGTTATTTGTAATTTTAGTTTGGGGAATTCAATTTTAATAGTAAAATACAGCTATAGAAGAAACACACAGGCAGTTTTCCTTGAGTGTGTGATTTGTGTACTTCTTGTAACAGGTCGTCCTTTCTATCTACCTTAGCCCTCCTCCATTCTTTTTCAAAAATGTTTCTTTCCTTAGATCTATGCTTGCAAGTGTTCTGTTCTTATGTCCTAAAAATTCTAAGACCTTTTCATGTTGAATGGTTGCCCTCCTACTAACAGAAATGTTTGTTTTAAATACTCCTTAACTATTTTCCAGTGTCTAATTCTACTCCCCACAAGGAACTTAACCCCTAAGTCTCCTCTGAAGCCCACTTTGTCCCATCTTACTGTTTGTAGGGAGGAATAGCCGATTGGTGTTCTCCTTGTAATATCCTTCATATTACTCTGTTGAAAATGGCTACCCCCTGTTTTCTTTTGACATTACAAGTCTACAAATTTTATTATGGCTTTTGTTTTCCAGGGTTCTGGTAATTGTAATTACTTTTATCTGAACTCTTCCCGATCTGTACACGAAAAAAAAATAATATTTTGAATTATACCCAGTCCTTTTATGGGCTGATCCAACTAGTGAGACAATACCACTGCCTTACTGCTTTCGTCAGTGCCACACAAATGGATCATATTCACCGTACACTCTATGACCTCAATTTCTTTTTTCCCGTACTTGCTGTATGGTAGTCAGGATTTCTTTGTATTTTTTCCATGTTTCATTTTTCGTTTGTAAGTGTGCTACCTTGCTCTCACACCTAATAAACACTATCTTGTTTTTGATGGATCATTTCTATCTCTGATTTGTCAAGGTTACTTGGAATTCTATTATTTTTCAGAAAACCTAGAAACTTTAACCTAGTTTATAGCCACAAAATGATTGAGAATCCTTGCAATTCTGACAGCTATTGATTTAAAAAAATATTCAATCAAATTAGACCCAGGAATCTGGGTGCTGTTTTATAATACCTCCCCCAAGTTGCATCAAGCCATTTATTTCTCTTGCTGTTAACTCATGGTTTTCCTGTTACTGGGTGTTTTTAAACTCTGCAAACACTGGTATCATAATAGGTTGGTGCAAAAATAATTGCGGTTTTTGCCCTTGAAAGTAATGGCAAAAACCGCAATTACTTTTGCACCAACCTAATAGTTTCTTACTTGATTCTAGGAACTAGACTTGAGCTTGAGTGCTTTAGAATAGTAATTTTGGGGGGTTGTGGCTGGTTGTAGTGGAGAGAAGAAACCCAATAATTGTTTCATTTATTCATGTATCTTAGGTAGCATTATTATTTTGTATTTTTAGTAGCAAAGTAGGAGAAAACAGGAGAGCCTTTAGACTGAGTATAATACCTGTTTTGTAGATTTTTTTCTGTGTTGGACTTTGAGAATGTCTAAGCTTTGATTTAAATTTAATAGTTTCCTATTTAATTAATGAACATAATAAAATTCGTTTTTTTGTTATTGCCATTACAGGTTTTGGAAGGTGACAATGAAATGTGAAGAAGTTACATTTCTCAAACTTGAAAGTTAGTGACTGCTTACCAAATTTTAATGAAAATTAAATATGACTTAGAAGCATTGATTTATGAAGGCTTACGATGTCATCGGTTTCGACAGAAAGCAAACTCCAGCAGGCTGTGAGCCTACAGGGAGTTGACCCAGAAACATGCATGATTGTATTTAAAAACCACTGGGCACAGGTAACGTATGAATTCCACTGTTTTTGCTGGTCTCAGTAACCCCAGGGGTCTCCATCACACTGAATCAGGGTTTTCTACCTCTGTGATAGGTAACTAGATTGCTAGAAACACAGGGAGGGAAACTCTTTCAGATAGGAAGAAAAGTAACTTTTTCTTCTTGCTTTCCTAGAATAGGTATCTGGTCAAAAACCATGGTTTTCACAAAAGCAATTAGGGTACATGCATGTTCCTTGGATATTTTTAGAAGAACAGCAGTTGTTCCTTAAAGTGACTTTTATATCGCTTTGCAATATACTTGACCATAATTACATCCTCTCTCTTTCTTCCCTGCTGATTTCCATCCAGTTCTTAAGCTCTAATAATACTAAAATACACATTTATTAAACATTTACCAAGTACTCTGTTGAGTACTTCAAATGCCTTGTGTCGTTTAATCTTCTCCACAAACCTGTAAGGTAGCTAGTGTTAGCTTCCTCATTTTACAGAAGAGGGAATAGAAAATTACCGAGGTTAAATAACTTGCTTAAGGTTATACAACTAGTAAGTTACTAAGCCCGTTACTTAGGCTTTGGTGCCTTGACTCCAAAGCTCATATGTGTGATCTCTGTGCTCTACCGTTTTGGGGCTGGTGGTCCCTGTGTAATTTAATGAAAAACGCCTGAGTATATCTGAATATATGTCTTCATTACAAAGTGATTATAAAATTTTTTTTGATTATTTACTTTGACTTCTCTGATCTGCTGTGTGGATAATTAAGGGTTGAATGTTCAGAAAATTTACTATCCTGCCCCTTTCCTTAGGGAGTTTACAAGTAGTAAAATAAATAAAATTGTCATTTTTTACTACTTGCCCAACATTGCACTCCCCAGGTGAGCTGGTAAGTGGCTATTTATGTGACAGTTTTTTAATGACTACCCAGTTCCTTCCTGTGGCTGGAAACAGCACATGGGTTAAAGCACTGAGCCTGTAAATCACAACAATTATAGGGGACACAGTTTAGATAAAAAATAAGCAAAATCAATTCTGCTTCTGAGCCATTTATACTTTGTAGATTCTTGTTACTATCCAGTGTTAACCTTCTCTGATTTTTTGTGCATTCTCTGACTTTTTACCATTAGAATTTTAATGGATTTGCTATGGACATTAGGGCACATATGCTTTAGTTAAGAGAAGAAAGTAACTTAGGAGTTTTCTAGATAATTAGAGTAATAACCTTTGGCTTTGCACTTTTATAAATATTTTAAAGCAGTATCTCCAAGGCGAGGTGGTGAATCCTAAGAAGTGAGCCCAGTAGTCCATTGGGTGTAGGAAGAATATTTTAGAAGGTCTGTTTCTATCTTTACCTTTTACACATTTCTGTTTTGTGTTTAAAATGTACATTATACATTTGTATATTAGTACCTGTATGATTACTAATTTATTTATTTGTGCTCATTTAAAAAATCTATTAGTGTATAATCATATGTTTTTAATTGAGAACATTTTCAGCCCCAGTCGTTTCATTAGGCTGAGGAAGTCTATACTACTATGTAATCTTCGCTCCCAGCCCCATTTTGTTTATTTGTTTGTGCATAATACCTTGGATTATAATCATTTCTGCTGGGGTAACTGTGATATGATCCATTTAGTATTCTGTGCCACTTTCCAAAGACATGATATATCATCAACTTCTTGATTATATGTAGGTGGGTCATCTGCCCTGTCAGATTCTGTCCCAGGCAGGCTTTCTCCAAATGTGAGGAATGTGTCAGTACAATGTGTCACATTGTTGAAAGACTATTGGTACCAGAATCATATTAAAAAAAGAAGAAGGAAATGAGGGATATTTATTGTTATATTTTTTCTAAACATACAGACACTTATTTTAAAATTGATGAAGGGGATGGAGTGCAGTGGCGCGATCTTGGCTCACTGCAAGCTCTGCCTCCCGGGTTCACGCCATTCTCCTGCCTCAGCCTCTCTGAGTAGCTGGGACTACAGGCGCCCGCCACCACGCCCGGCTAATTTTTTGTATTTTTAGTAGAGACGGGGTTTCATCGTGGTCTCGATATCCTGACCTCATGATCCGCCTGCCTCGGCCTCCCAAAGTGCTGGGATTACAAGCGTGAGCCACCGTGCCCGGCCATTAAAAATTTTCTTTTATAAAGTTGGGACACTCATGGTCTTATTGTTGGCTCAGCCATTTCTTTACCTTTGGGCAGGTGTTTTTAACCTTTTTTAGGCTTGACGTTTCCTTTTAAATAAATCCAGAAAATGCTCTCAGTCTCTGCCTACAGAGGCTCTTGAGGGCCCTTCTGTTATCTTTATGAATGAAAATGCTTGTTGAAGAAATTTATGTGAGTGTCAAAGTGTTATTGTTCAGTGGAGATTTACTGAGCCCCCACTCCAGGCATGTTGCTGTAGGCATCACAGGTGGGACGAGAATGTATAAGCCTTGGTCTGGGCTTTAAAAACTGTATGAGCTAATTCAGATGACAATGCAAGATACATTATTACAAAATGAATAACCATGATTACAGGAATTAAGTCAAGAGAAGGGGCTATTATGGCTGGAAATGGCCTGGGAATGGAGAAAGTGAGATTTTGCTAGGGTGGCTATGGAAAAGGAAGGTTTTGATGACAGACAGGAAAATAATATTTCAGAGAGTGGATACTAGGAACAAATGCTCAATTTTAGCTTTTTTGGATGGTACATGTAAAGGAGGGGAAGGCAAAAAAATCAGAGCCAGGCAGAAATGCGGGACCAAGAGTAAGATAAGGAATGAAATCTTCAGTTGGTGGGAATGAATGCTACTTATTTGTTGTTTTGGAGTTTCATACATTAGCTCTTGGCTGTGAGTTGTTGGGCTGGGGTGAGTGAAGAGCAGTTGCAGAGGATTGGGAAAAGAGCTCAAGTCTGACATAAGCTCCTAGGCCTACTGTGACTGCAGCCCCTGGGTTCCCCTGAGGCAACCCAAGAAAAACCTGTAAGGCTGGTAGGGAATGAGGCATAGACAAAGCTGGGAAGCATTTTATTTGCCCAGGTGCCCGTTACCTGCCAGTGTAATGCTTTTTTAAATGTTAAATTAGCAAAAAGTGTTGGCCGGGCGCTGTGGCTCACGCCTGTAATCCCAGCACTTTGGGAGGATGAGGCGGGCAGATCACGAGGTCAGGAGTTTGAGACCAACCTGGCCAACATAGAGAAACCCTCCTCTACTAAAAAGACAAAAATTAGCCGGGCATGGTGGCAGATGTGTGTAATCCCAGCTACTCAGGGGGCTGAGGCAGGAGAATCGCTTGAACCCAGGAGGTGGAGGTTGCAGTGAGCCGAAATCGCGCCACTGCACTCCAGCCTGGGTGACAGAGCAAGACAACATCTTAAAAAAAAAAAAAAAGAGGAAAAAATGAAGGCAACAAAAGCCTGTGGTATCCCAAGTTCTGTTTGTTAAGAGACTTAAGTACAAATTCAACATAATTAACTTGTATTTGACAAGTTCTGTTCTGCTATTTGTTAATAGCTTCTATTCCAGAGCTTCAGTTAAAAAGCAAACATTGATGGAAGAGATCTGCTTGCCCACTTATACCTTAGAGCCTGTCTGAGGCAGCTAGTTATACAACCAGCCATCATCCAAGCAGTCTGTGATTCCAGGGAGTTGCCAGGGGAGAGACCTTAAATGGCCCGGTGGTGCACTTGAGGTTCCCAACTGTTTCTGGGTCCAGTGATCTCATGGCAAATCATTCTAGAGTAGACTTTCAGGAATAGTTGCATTCTAAATAGTGACACAGAAGAGTCTGGGCTGTAGAAAATAGCCCCTGACTTCCTGTCACCTTCTGAGATGCCATCTTGTGCCATAAGTTGCCAGAGCGATGAATCTCAAACCCAGATCTGTCTGGTTCATTCCTCTGGTTTAACCTTTCAGTGGCATCTGGCCACCTACAGGCCAGGATGACACACAGAATTTATGTCCTGGCTTCTGTTACTCTCTGCCTCTCATTTAATCTCCAAAAATGCAAAGTTGCTTGGGGTTCCTAGCCACCCCCTCTCCTGGCAGTGTCCATCATGCTGTTTCATCCCTCTGTGCTTTAGGCACTCGTTCTTCTTTCTGCCTGAAATATTCCTCCCACTGGTTAAATGCCTGTCCTTCTACAGGCCTCATTTGAGGCGTCATTTGTTCTAGGAAGCCTTCCCTGCCCTCTTTCATGCTCGCACCCCATATTCAAGCATTAACCTTAGTATTCTATCACCCTTACACCAACCACCTTTTAATTTAATTACTTATATTTTTAGAGAGAGAGTCTCGCTATGTTGCACTGGAGTGCAGTGGCTATTCACAGGTGTGATCATGGCACACTACAGCCTTGAACTCCTAGCTCAAGAGATCCTGCTCCCTCAGTCTCCCAAATAGCTGGGACTGCAGAGATGTGCCACTGCGTGTAGCCCAACCACTTTTTATTAAAATTACATATACAGTATCTTCTTCACAAACTCATTACAAGCTCCTCAAGATCAGAGGCCATTTGTAACTTAATCCCCATTGCCCAGAACAGAGTGTGACATATAGTAGATGTTCAATAAACGATTGAACTGAAAGGCAGTCAGTATGAAATACAAGTTTAAAAGACCTAGGCAACTTAGGAAACAGCTTTCAACATACACTAATTTTAAAACACTGTATAATTTGTCACCAGCAAGATCTTTGGACTTGCATTAAATGATCTGGAAGAGTGTGTGTATATACTTAATTTTTATAGTAGTCTATAAGAACAGTTTATTATCTAGTAGACTGTTGTTTTTATCTCTTGCCTTTGTGTCTTTGTTTTTATCTGAATGGAAAAGAGGACAGAAATAGTAAGAAGCATTAGCCCACCAGGCAATAAACTATTCAACTAGACTGCCATGTGAATTAAATTCCCTACACTAGTTATTTTTGATGGCACAGTTGTACTTTCTGAAGCTTCATGGACCTTGCTCTATTCATTTTCTATCTGCTCCTTTCAAGCATTGAATTCCAAAAGGTCTCTGCTCTTAGAGCCAGGAGAACAGAGGAGGTGGGTTAAAACAAATCAGTTGGAAATGCCCATTTCTGTCTTTGCTTCTAGTTAATTAATAGCCCAGAATGACTTCTTTCTACCTTCTGCCTTTAAAAATAAGCTGTTTAAAAATTTTTTAGGCTAAGAAAATATCAGAGCTCAAATAGAGTAATAGTGATGGATGAGGAAAAGTCAGTGGGTTTAGTAACCTTTTTCATCTTAGAGAAGGGTAGGGATGGGAAAAAACAGAACCATCTAGACTGGTAAATTAAGTCAAATGTCTTCCCACAATAATGAAAAATAGTTAATATACTGGAGGTATGGTATTTTGTGTAGAGCTCCAAGTAGCCCGAATCTAAAGTCTGGAGCATCCATGCATGGATTTGACACATGTACTGTATTTGAGTCTCATTCCCTTGCTCTGCTCATCTCCACTCTTTTGCTCTGTGCCTTGTAGTAGACTAAATGACAGAGAAAAATTAAGTAAAGCCTTTGAGAGATGAACAGTTGGGAAGTATTAGAGAACTCTGATTAATTTTCTAAATATCTTAGTAAATTGATGTTTGTTAACATTTCAAAAAATTCTCTCTCTCTTCCAAGCCTTACAGGTAGCTCTAGCCTTGACAGTAGAAGGTAAAGTGAACCAAAGCTATACTTCTTAAGTTAGAGGGCCAAGGCATTAACTTACACTTCTATCAGACTCTAAAGTGGTTGAGCATGGCCGGGTGCAGTGGCTCTTGCCTGTAATCCCAGCATTTTGGGAAGCCGAGGTGGGCGGATCACTTAAGGTCAGGAGTTCAAGACCAGCCTGGCCAACATGGTGAAACACCATCTCTATAAAATACAAAAGTTAGCCAGGTGTGGTGGCACATGCCTGTAATCCCATCTACTTGGGAGGCTGAGGCAGGAGACTTGCTTGAACCCAGGAGGCAGAGGTTGCAGTGAGCTGAGATTGCACCATTGCACTCCAACCTGGGTGACAGAGCGAGACTCCATCTCAAAAAATAAAAATAAAAATATAAATCCAATGCTTGAGCATGTTGAAATGTCAGCAACTCTCCTACTGTGTGCTTGGTGGTAAGTTTGATTTTTGCTGTGGTTGAAATTAGTGTTCTTTGAAATATTATTATTTAGATCATTACTCATAAGGCCTTTCCATAACTGTTTTATCCAAGATATAGGCAAGCCTCTGGAGCTCAGGACTGCAGCGGACATTAAAAAACTGGTGTTAAGTGAATACATATTATAAAGCTGTTATCTTAATATAAAAAGAAGTGACTTGGTAGAGGTCTCCCTGTGGAAATAGATGCACAAGGAACACTTCATACTGAAAGACACAGCTGTTAAGTAATGAACAAGGACTGTATGGAAACTTTTGTGTAGTTATTTGGTACATTAAGTGGAATTTGGCTTTAGATGGCTAAATCTTGCCCTTCAGTGTGTTGGAAAATATTGCATAGTAACTTGTTTTTTCCACAATGCCACCTTATTTTAGCATTCCAAAGGATTTGAAAGTATGGGTTTTACACATATGACTTTCTTAAAATAACTAGGCTCTAACTTTGGTAGCATAAATAATCACCTACTGATAACGTGCATGTATGTAAGACATAGAACAATATTAAGTGGAATCAAAGCTAGTCTCCTGAGAGAGAAACACTTGTGTTTATCCTGAAGGGTAATCATTTGTAGCTGATGTACAATTAAGTGATTTATGTAGAGCCTTCATTTTGAAAGCATTTGCACTTCCTGTTTAGAATTTGTGCCCATTTGAAATTCAGGTCAATTATCATTGGCTCACAGGGGCCATCATAAGGGATACAGATAGGACTATCTGATACTACTTAATGAAAGAAATATGCTATTTATTAATCTTATTTAGCCCCAGTAATTCTCACATTTTTAAGTCAAATGGCTTTGAAATTAGGTTAAGTTTAGCTCTATAAATTCGATGTTTTTAACAGCATTGTTCACACTATTGATTTTTATGTGTTTCTTTGTTTTTGGAATTGTGATACTTTACATTTAGGATCTATATGTGATCAAGGCTAATGATACACCCAAACACACACACACACACACACACACACACACACACACACACACACACACGTCTGCGTTTCTTAAAGTTTGTAGATCAACAAATGTCTAGCTATGATCCACAAAATGTTTAAGTTGCTATTTCTGATTTCAGCTGGTTTACTTAATTAATGAGCGTGGGCTTTATAAGGTGTTGATTAGTTTTTTAAATGGTATTTTCAGCCTAACAAAGTAAACTTGTTTTATAATTTGGAAATATTTGCAAAGTATATTTTGCTTGCTTTCATTCTTTTACCTACTGAGATCCCTCCGGCCCCATTAATTGTGTTGTTTTTTTCTCCTGAGCTGAATCCCTGAGACTGTCTAGATAGCTGAGAAGAAGCCAGGTATGGGAAATGAGGCAAGGTTGAGAGTATAAGACAGCTGGTAATTAGGAGTAGACCAGGCCAGGGGAGCCACTGTGAGCAGCATGAAATCGTGGCATCCATAGCACTGGAAGGTAAAAGTTGGTATGTGGGTGGAACTCTCAGCAAGCAGAAATCAGGGACACAGAAATATTGGAGTTTGATGGGAGTGATATGAAAAGAGGGCACAAAAGGAAAAAAATAAGGATAAGTCCAGGTCACATCAGAGATCAATTTATAGAAACCGAAAGAACTATGACACTATCGGAGTGACAAACTTGGGACATTGGGATAGAAGTTCTTTGGCATTTCAATGCAAATTGTGCTCTAGTCAAGAAGCTTCTTAGGCATTCCCTGCCAACATAGGAACCAGTCCCAAGGTTGGGCCACCAGAGCCTGCTTGTAAAAGCAGGTCATGGGTGTGTCTGCCTGGAAAGGAAAAGGAGGTAGCCTGGGAAGGTCCTAAGGAGAGAGGTTAAGGACATGTGGCAACACAAGCATAATCAGCACTTTGCTGAGCATTGTGTGTTCCATGACTCACATACGTTGGTTATGACACACCCATCTTCCAGGCAGTAAAACCAGTGGGTTAGGGCTGGGTCTTCAATGTATCTGCTCCATCTGAAGGCAGTATAAGGGAACTACTATAAAGAGGGTAAAGATGCTTCAGTTTAAAAGCTGCCAAACAGTTTGCATTCTGTATAAAAATCTTAGTTCTCTTTTTAAGGTTTTTCATAGCAAAAAAAGGAGGTCTGTTTGTAAAGGAATGAATTGGAATAAATAATATAAACGAAAGTTAATGAGAAAAATACAATTTATGGTTATGTAAATAAAGACTTTTGCTGTATCTTTCATATTTGCATGCACATATATAGTATATATAAGATATAAATACATACGCATATTTATACATTTATATTGCTTAGAAATTGCTGAGACTTAAGAGATCTCTAATTGCTAATTGTTTTAAACTCAATGGTTTCGTCTTTTTTGGGCATTAGTACATGATTACTTTGTCTACCTTTGTTTTTATTTGAATTATGAAATTAGATAAACTTACAGGAAAGAATAACTAATTAACCTTAAAATCTCATTTATATCTCTTTAGACTCAATCATATATCTACTTGGCAATGTATTTGCTTTTTAACTTACATTTTAATGATATAAAATGAATTTATTTAGTGTTTATTTTTGATGGCTCTATTGTATGGTGATATAACATATTTTGATTGTAATTCTCTTATTCTTGACCATTTGAGTCAATAGTATTTTTTTTTGTTATTGGAAAATTGAACATTTTTTAACAAATTATTTTTGGGTTGTTACCTTGGGGCATTTTCCCCAAAGTCAGATTAACAAGTCAAAGGGCAGGAACAATTTTATAGCTCCTATTACATATTGCCAGATTGTTTTCCAGAAAGATTGAGCTAATTTGCCACTCCACCATTAATGTATAAAGCACAGCCCCAGTTTTAGATAGTTTAGACAGCCTGGGCACACATGAAAAGTATAATTACATGTTTACCCTGAGGCCTAGCTGTAAAGATAGCTCTCATAAGTAAACTCAATATATGGACTTTGAAATTATAGAACTGATAAGATATGAATTTTGTTCTTCAGAATGTGGAGGCTTGAATTTAGGGACTTTTGGGGCTGGACCACGTGTGGTATGGAGGTAGAGGGTCGCTTTGGACCAGTGTGGTACTGTGATTGCATTCTATTGAGATGTTGGTAAGGCCCAGAACAAAGGGATGGGAGAGAACCAGGTCCCAGTGTTGCTGCTGCTAGGAAGGTCACCAGGTGCAAGGAATCCTGGAGGGCTTGGTGGAGGTTGTAGGATAGTGGTTGCACTTTGGAGTCAGGCGTGCAGCAAAGAAGAAGATGTCTAGTGGCTGTCTTGTGGCCACTAGTCAGTGGGCCAGGTACTCCCTGGGTAGGGGCTAGCCAAAGGCCTTCCTTATTAAAAATGTCAACTCAAGGGTGTTAGGGTGATTTTTTGCCTTTGTGACACAGCATTATCAACTTCATAATGGAAGTCAATAGAGATTATAGATTCTGTGGAAATTCTTTTATTCTGTAAGGATGGACTTGCTTGGTCTATAACGATTTTTTTCCCTGTTTCTGACAAGGGACAGACTTAGACATTTCCCTGAGAAATAAATTTCCCTCATTGCTCATGCATGCTGACATAGCATTATCCCTTTGCCAGCTTCCCTAATGACTTGCAAAAATTCCATAACCTAAGTACTCGCAGAGAACATGTAACAGCACACCATAGGACTGGACCTGGAGGGTACTGCAAAAGACACATAGATTCCATGCAATTCAGAAAGGCAAAAAGGGACAAAGATAAAGTCATTGATAAATGTTTGGTTGTTTAAAAATTATCGTATGTGTATATTTTCAAGGGAGTAAATGGAATGAATATTATACCAGAAATTCTAAGTCGTGAAGTTAAATGGAAGTTGAGATAACAGATGGTTTTAGTTTTCAGGTCGCAAAGTGGAAGTAAGTATCTGTTGTTAGAGAAAGGTGAGAAACCTTCAGATGCTAGCAGTGGGAAAGGAGAGAAGCTGACCAGGGCTGTGAGGTGACCTATTTAGGGATTTTTATTTAAATCGTTAATTGAGTTTTTTGCGGTAAAGTATATATAACAAAATAGGCCACCTTAACCAATTTTGTTTTTTGTTTTGTTTGAGACAGGGTCTTTCTCTGTTGCCCAGGCTGGAGTGCAATGGCACGATCAAGGCTCACTGCAGCCTCAACCTCCTGGGGCTCAAATGATCCTAATACCTCAGAGTCTCAAGGCATGCACCACCACACCCAGCTAATTTTTAAAGTTATTTTGTAGAGACAGGGTCTCACTATTTTGCTCAGGCTGGTCTTGAAGTCCTAGGCTCAAGTGATGCTCCCACCTTGGCCTCCCAAAGTGCTTAATTATCAGCTCTATTTCCAAAACTTTTTAATCACTCCAAACTTTAGGAATTTGTTTCATAATTGGTTGTCTCAGAATTTTTAAGCTTAAAGAAACACAGCATTCAAACTCTTCGTTTTTTAGTTTCAGTACATGCCATATGTTACGCTTGATTCTACTAGTTGTATGTCTCTTGTTTATCAGTTTCCTTTAATCTTTTCTGTTGCTGCATGTTTGGTTGAAGAGGGCATCCATCCAAGTAGGGAAGGGAGGATATTGTTCTGTCAAGGGCATGAGTAGCTGTGTTCCTCTGCTGAGATCTCCAAAGCAATTCTATTTGTAGGAGAACATGGGTAGTATGATTTCCTTTTGCTTATTTAATGTGTTTTAAAATTAAAAAGCAATATTATACATCAACAATCTGGAAAAAAATTTAAGAATTTGTCATGACTTTGAATATCAAAATGATTCTTTTTGCATATATTTTTCACATACGTCTTTGACATAATTATGCATCTAACATCTACAAATAGCTTGCTTTTTTCATCTAACATATCACTTACAATTTCTCATTTTCCTCAATTATGTTCATAATAAATAATCCGAAGAATGCATGTAGCTTAATTTATATAACCATACTATTTTCTTCAATATTTATATTGTTGAAATTTATAACTGTGTAAGTAAAAATCTTCAGACATCTGCTTTCTATAATTTAACTCATTCATTTTAGTGTTTGAGAGGGAGACACACACAATGCTCACACATATCTTGTGGGCGGTGGCTCCTGCATTTTTCGTGACGATTTGGTAAAATCAGTGGTGATGTGTTTTTGTAATTATGATAAACATCAGATGGATGACAAATGTTTGATTTGGTTACAGGTTGTGAAAATCTTGGAGAAGCATGACCCCTTGAAGAACACCCAGGCAAAATATGGGTCCATCCCTCCAGATGAGGCCAGTGCTGTGCAGAATTATGTAGAACACATGCTCTTCTTGTTGATTGAAGAGCAAGCCAAGGATGCTGCAATGGGGCCGATTCTGGAATTTGTGGTCTCTGAGAACATCATGGAGAAACTTTTCCTTTGGAGCTTGAGAAGGGAATTTACTGATGAGACTAAAATCGAGCAGCTAAAGATGTATGAGATGTTGGTCACCCAGTCGCACCAGCCTCTGCTGCACCACAAACCCATTCTGAAGCCTCTGATGATGTTGCTGAGCTCTTGTTCAGGAACAACCACCCCCACTGTGGAGGAGAAGCTGGTTGTCCTACTCAGTCAGCTCTGTTCCATTCTTGCCAAAGATCCATCCATTTTAGAACTCTTCTTCCACACTAGTGAAGACCAAGGCGCTGCCAACTTCCTCATCTTCTCCCTTCTGATTCCCTTCATTCACCGAGAGGGGTCAGTAGGACAGCAAGCTCGGGATGCATTGCTCTTCATCATGTCTCTCTCTGCTGAGAACAGCATGGTGGCCCATCACATCGTGGAGAACACCTACTTTTGTCCAGTAAGTCTCTCTCCTTGGCATGTTTTCCACTCACTCCCTTTTTTCTCTTCTATTGCTAATGATGAATACTTTCTTACTACCTTTTTTTCTCCCAGTAAGTTGTACTTGGCATTTCCTATGGAAAGATGTTTAGAGGAAATCTTTTGGAGGGAGCAGACCAATCTAAGTTGAGATGCTATTTGGCTGAGCAGCATCAGCTCATCATAAGCCAACAAAGGAAGCTAGATGTGTTACCATTTCTGGTTAATTTTTACTGCATTAAGAATGATTTTACCAAGCAAACGGAAAACAAAAAAAGGCAGGGGTTGCAATCCTAGTCACTGAGAAAATAGACTTTAAACCAACAAAGATCAAAAGAGACAAAGAAGGCCATTACATAATGGTAAAGGGATCAATTCAACAAGAAGAGCTAACTGTCCTAAATATATATGCACCCAACACAGGAGCACCCAGATTCATAAAGCAAGTCCTGAGCGACTTACAAAGAGACGTAAACTCCCACACAATAATAATGGGAGATTTTAATACCCCACTGTCAACATTAGACAGATCAACGAGACAGAAAGTTAACAAGGATACCCAGGAATTGAACTCAGCTCTGCACCAAGCGGACCTAATAGACATCTACAGAACTCTCCACCCCAAATCAACAGAATACACATTTTTTTCAGCACCACACCACACCTATTCCAAAATTGACCACATAGTTGGAAGTAAAGCTCTCCTCAGCAAATGTAAAAGAACAGAAATTATAACAAACTGTCTCTCAGACCACAGTGCAATCAAACTAGAACTCAGGATCAAGAAACTCACTCAAAACCGCTCAACTACATGGAAACTGAACAACCTGCTCCTGAATGACTACTGGGTACATAACGAAATGAAGGCAGAAATAAAGATGTTCTTTGAAACCAACGAGAACAAAGACACAACATACCAGAATCTCTGGGACACATTCAAAGCAGTGTGTAGAGGGAAATTTATAGCACTAAATGCCCACAAGAGAAAGCAGGAAAGATCCAAAATTGACACCCTAACATCACAATTAAAAGAACTAGAAAAGCAAAAGCAAACACATTCAAAAGCTAGCAGAAGGCAAGAAATAACTAAAATCAGAGCAGAACTGAAGGAAATAGAGACACAAAAAGCCCTTCAAAAAATTAATGAATCCAGGAGCTGGTTTTTTGAAAAGATCAACAAAATTGATAGCCCGCTAGCAAGACTAATAAAGAAGAAAAGAGAGAAGAATCAAATAGATGCAATAAAAAATGATAAAGGAGATATCACCACCGATCCCACAGAAATACAATCTACCATCAGAGAATACTACAAACACCTCTATGCAAAGAAACTAGAAAATCTAGAAGAAATGGATAAATTCCTCAACAAATACACCCTCCCAAGACTAAACCAGGAAGAAGTTGAATCTCTGAATAGACCAATAACAGGTTCTGAAATTGTGGCAATAATCAATAGCTTACCAACCAAAAAGAGTCCAGGACCTGATGGATTCACAGCCGAATTCTACCAGAGGTACAAGGAGGAACTGGTACCATTCCTTCTGAAACTATTCCAATCAATAGAAAAAGAGGGAATCCTCCCTAACACATTTTATGAGGCCAGCATCATCCTGATACCAAAACCTGGCAGAGACATAACCAAAAAAGAGAATTTCAGACCAATATCCTTGATGAACATCGATGCAAAAATCCTCAATAAAATACTGGCAAACCGAATCCAGCAGCACATCAAAAAGCTTATCCACCATGATCAAGTGGGCTTCATCCCTGGGATGCAAGGCTGGTTCAACATACGCAAACCAATAAATGTAATCCAGCATATAAACAGAACCAGAGACAAAAACCACATGATTATCTCAATAGATGCAGAAAAGGCCTTTGACAAAATTCAACAACCTTTCATGCTAAAAACTCTCAATAAATTAGGTATTGATGGGACATATCTCAAAATAAGAGCTGTCTATGACAAACCCACAGCCAATATCATACTGAATGGGCAAAAACTGGAAGCATTCCCTTTGAAAACTGGCACAAGACAGGGATGCCCTCTCTCACCACTCCTATTCAACATAGTGCTGGAAGTTCTGGCCAGAGCAATCAGGCAGGAGAAGGAAATAAACGGTATTCAATTAGGAAAAGAGGAAGTCAAATTGTCCCTGTTTGCAGATGACATGATTGTATATCTAGAAAACCCCATCGTCTCAGCCCAAAATCTCCTTAAGCTGATTGGCAACTTCAGCAAAGTCTCAGGATACAAAATCAATGTACAAAAATCACAAGCATTCTTGTACACCAATAACAGACAAACAGAGAGCCAAATCATGAGTGAACTCCCATTCACAATTGCTTCAAAGAGAATAAAATACCTAGGAATCCAACTTACAAGGGATGTGAAGGACCTCTTCAAGGAGAACTACAAACCACTGCTCAATGAAATAAAAGAGGATACAAACAAATGGAAGAACATTCCATGCTCATGGGTAGGAAGAATCAATATCGTGAAAATGGCCATACTGCCCAAGGTAATTTATAGATTCAATGCCATCCCCATCAGGCTACCAATGACTTTCTTCACAGAATTGGAAAAAACTACTTTAAAGTTCATATGGAACCAAAAAAGTGCCCACATCGCCAAGTCAATCCTAAGCCAAAAGAACAAAGCTGGAGGCATCACGCTACCCAACTTCAAACTATACTACAAGGCTACAGTAACCAAAACAGCATGGTACTGGTACCACAACAGAGATATAGATCAATGGATCAGAACAGAGTCCTCAGAAATAATGCCACATATCTACAACTATCTGATCTTTGACAAACCTGGCAAAAACAAGCAATGGGAAAAGGATTCTCTATTTAATAAATGATGCTGGGAAAACTGGCTAGCCATATGTAGAAAGCTGAAACTGGATCCCTTCCTTACACCTTATACAAAAATTAATTCAAGATGGATTAAAGACTTACATGTTAGACCTAAAACCATAAAAACCCTAGAAGAAAACCTAGGCAATACCATTCAGGACATAGGCATGGGCAAGGACTTCATGTCTAAAACACCAAAAGCAATGGCAACAAAAGCCAAAATTGACAAATGGGATCTAATTAAACTAAAGAGCTTCTGCACAGCAAAAGAAACTACCATCAGAGTGAACAGGCAACCTACAAAATGGGAGAAAATTTTTGCCACCTACTCATCTGACAAAGGGCTAATATCCAGAATCTACAATGAACTCAAACAAATTTACAAGTAAAAAAGAACCCCATCAAAAAGTGGGTGAAGGACATGAACAGACACTTCTCAAAAGAAGACATTTATGCAGCCAAAAAACACATGAAAAAGTGCTGATCATCACTGGCCATCAGAGAAATGCAAATGAAAACCACAATGAGATACCATCTCACACCAGTTAGAATGGCCATCATTAAAAAGTCAGGAAACAACAGGTGCTGGAGAGGATGTGGAGAAATAGGAACACTTTTACACTGTTGGTGGGACTGTAAACTAGTTCAACCATTGTGGAAGTCAGTGTGGCGATTCCTCAGGGATCTCGAACTAGAAATACCATTTGACCCAGCCATCCCATTACTGGGTATATACCCAAAGGACTGTAAATCATGCTGCTATAAAGACACATGCACACATATGTTTATTGTGGCACTATTCACAATAGCAAAGAGTTGGAACCAACCCAAATGTCCAACAATGATAGACTGGATTAAGCAAATGTGGCACATACACACCATGGAATACTATGCAGCCATAAAAAATGATGAGTTCATGTCCTTTGTAGTGACATGGATGAAACTGGAAACCATCATTCTCAGTAAACTATCACAAGGACAAAAAACCAAACACTGCATGTTCTCACTCATAGGTGGGAATTGAACAATGAGAACACATGGACACAGGAAGGGGAACATCACACTCCGGGGACTGTTGTGGGGTGGGGGGAGGACAGCGTTAGGAGATATACCTAATGCTAAATGACGAGTTAATGGGTGCAGCACACCAACATGGCACATGGATACATATGTAACAAACCTGCACATTGTGCACATGCACCCTAAAACTAAGTATAATAATAATAATAATAATAAAGTAGAATGGTCTATACTTGCTAATGGATTGGGTGAAGCAAAGGAAGGGATCATGGATGATCTTGCTTGAGCAACGGGGTGGATGGTGATAACATTTAACTGAGGATAAAAGAAACAAGATTAAGCAGAAAAATAAAAAGTGTAATTTTATACTAAAAAAAAAAAAAGAACGATTTTAGTTGTTTTAGGAGCATATCCTGAGAGATTGGTAAAACCTGTGTTTTCTGATTCTTAGCTTTTCAGGTTGATTTTGCTCCAAGGAATCATGGCATGTGATAAGACCTCCACTGCTAGTTTCACAAATTAATTTGTTTCTCAGCAAGAAAATGACCACTAGTTTTAGTGTATTTTGTTGTCATAGGAACATGGGGTGGTGGAGTGGGAGTTCAACAGTCAGTTAGTGTGCAGGGGCCACGCTGACAACACCAAATGCTGGCAAGATGTGGAGTAGAAACTCTCATTCGTTGCTGATGGGAATGCAAAATGGTACAGTTACTTTGGAAGACAGTTTGGCAGTTTCTTACAAAACTAAACATACTCTTGCCGTGTGGTCCAGCAGTTGCACTCCTTGATATTTACCTAAAGGAGTTGAAAACTTATGTCCACCCAAAAACCTGCACACGGATGTTTGTAGAAACTGTATTTATAATTATCAAAAACTTGGAAGCAACCAAGATGTCCTTTAGCAGGTGAATAGATAAATAAAGTGGGGGTATATGCAGATAATGGAATATTTTTCAGCTAAAAAGAAATGAGGTGGTAAGCCATGAATATATATGGTGGAACCTTAAATGCTCATTAATAAGTGATAGAAGCCAATCTGAAAAGGCTACCTACTGTATGATTCTAACTATATGACATTCTGGAAAAGGCAAAACTATGGAGACAGTAAAAAGATAATTTTTTTCCCCTGAGCATTGGGGCAGGGTGAGGGATGAATAAGCAAAGCACAGAGGACTTTTATGGCAGTCAAATTACTTTGTATGATACTAGAATGGTGGGTACATGTCAATATACATTTGTCCAAACCCATAGAATGTAAAACACTGAGTGAGCGCTCATGTAAACTATGGTTTCTGGGGTGGCTATAATGTGTCACTGTAAGTTCATCAGTTGTAACAAATGTAGCACTCTGGTAGAGGATGTTGATAATCCGGGAGGCTGTGCATGTGTTGGGGCAGCGGGTATGTGGGATATCTCTGTACCTTCCTCTCAGTTTTGTCATGAACCTTAAACTGCTCTAAAGAAAACCTCTGAAAAACGGCAGTTTTGAGGTTTGGGTTTTAGCTTATTTGAATTGTCTAATTCAGTTGTGTAATTCTGCTGTTAAAGGAGAGCAGGTATTGTAACAAATCAAAATATTCAGGTGGTTCACTTGATCAGTACGCAAAAGGCAATTTAGAAAATACCATTTACAAAAGCAACATAATCATAAGATATCTTGAAGTAAATCCAACAAATACATGAAAGGCCTTTACGGAGAAAATTATAAAGGGCATAAAAGATCTAAATAAATGGAAAGCTCTACAGCTTGTAGATAGTGTATAGATGAGACATTCATACAAATTAATCTATAAAGTTGATGCAATTTATGTTTTAAAAACTTTTTATTATGAGAAAAAGTAAAATACAGAAAATTTAAAACACTAAGATGAACACTGTATGCACCCCACCTAGATTCAAAGTTGTTAATATTTTGCCGTTCTTTGGTATTTTATGCTTTTATTTGTTTTTGTTGTACCATTTGAAATTAAGTTACAGACATTAGATACTTTAGTCTGTGTTTCCTATGAATGGGGACATTCTCCCACATAACCACAATACTGTTATTGTACCTAAGAACATTATACAATAATTCCTTAATACGATCTAGTATCCAGTTCTCCTACTATGCCCCAAATTACTTTCATAGCTTTTTTCCCCTCCTTTGTAGAGTCCAATAAAAGATATCCATCTAGCTATCAGGTCTCTTCAGTCTCCGTTAATAATAACAACCTGCCACTTTCTTTCCCCATGACATTGACTTTTTAAGAGACCAAGCCATTGTCTTATAAAACACCCCCACATTCTGGGTTTGATTGTTTCTTGTGTAGTTTGACTTGTCCCTAACCCTGCATTTCCTGCAAATTGGATACTTAGATCTACATGCCCAGTTAAATTTAGATTAAATATTTTTGGCAAGGTTACTTTACAAGCGATGCTATGTACTTACTGCAAGGGGCCTGTGTTAAGTTGTCCCACTATTGGTGATGCAATGAGACACCAGTTAATACTTATCAGAGTAGTAAGTATTCAGTGGTAACTGTGTGGTCAAGAGTGTGAAAAAAACAAGAACTTTTGAGAATATAAATTGGTATAGTAACTCAGGAAAGCAGTATGGCAATGTTTGGTAAAACTGAATATTTGCATACTGTGTGATCCTGCAACTTCCCTTCTAGATATCTGGCTTGGAGAAATCTGGCACTTATGTACAAGGATACATATACAACGATGTTCAATAAAACAGCGATTTGAAAAACAGAAAAATATAAGTATGTGAAGTGAAAGATAAACTGGTTTATTCATACATCAGTGGAATACTTTTCAGCATTCAAAGTGTATGAATCATGTGTATTACCATGTAACTATATGTATGAACAGCAGTAAATCAAAAAACATGTTGAATTACTTATTTATTTATTTATTTATTTATTTATTGAGACAGAGTCTCGCTCTGTCACCCAGGCTAGAGTGCAGTGGCACGATCTCGGCTCACTGCAACCTCCGCCTCCTGGGTTCAAGTGATTCTCATGCCTCAGCCTCCCGAATAGTTAAGACTACAGGCGTGTGCCACCACACCCAGGTAATTTTTTTGTATTTTTAGTAGAGACAGAGTTTCACCATGTTGACCAGGCTGGTCTCAAACTCCTAACCTCAAGTGATCTGCCCGCCCAGCCTCCTAAAATGCTGGGATTACAGGCATGAGCCACTGTGCCCGTCCAGAGTTTACATAAAATTTTAAAACACAGAATCTTAGTGTATGCTGTTTTTTGGATACATATGTATACAGTAGAAGTACAAAATAACCACAAGGATAATAATATATGCTAAGTTCAAGACTGTGGCTTTTTGGGGGTGAAGGAAGGAGACGGGATGATAATGAGATTGGAGTAGGGTGCAGTTCTATTTGTAATTTTTATTGTTTGAAAAAATCAGAGTGTTCTGAAGAAATTTTGGCAGAATGTTAAAATCTGTGAAGTCTTGGCAATGGGTTTCTATTATGTTTTGTATATTTTTCATATTTCATAATTTAAAAATTTAAATATGACAAGAATGGACCATTTTTAATGTTTAGATTTCCATTTAACTGTGTCATAAGCAGGTTTTAGTTGAGTGTTGCTTTTATAAAAACATATTTTAAAACACTATACAGATCATTAAAGTCGGAGGGAAAACAACATCTCCAGCTGACCTTGTTTGCTAGAATGGAACACGAGCTTCATTGTGTTAAGTTGCCCCTCAGGATAGATCCCATAATCTCATTTGTACCCAGTTTTCTATAATTACATCTGACAACATAATTAAAAAAAAGGACTCTTTATGTTGAAGATAAAAGCATACTCTATTAACCATCCAGCTAAGGACTGCAATTGACAAAAAGGTTTCTCTAATTAGTATGATTGTCAAAGTGTGTTAGCATCAGGCTGTTGGAAGGGTAATGACTCTTTCAGGAAATCGGACCACTTTTGGAACCTTTACTGTTATAGTTGATAGGAAGAGCTTGCTGGTTCTGCTGCCTCATAGCTCAAGATGTGCTTTCCCAGGAAAAGAAGGAGAATGAAGATACTCTAGGGAACAATTTGGTGCCAACAAAAGGATGGGGACTAAATGACCCTGTCACTTTTTTTTTTTTTAAACTAAATATTGATGGTTAAGCTCATGCCACTGTTATATATTGGCAAATGTAGAAAACAGTGTATGCATAAATCAAGTAATGCAAATTAAAGCAAGTAACCTTTAGGTACACAGCCGCAGGTAGAATGTTATTTATCCCATATCCAAAATTTATGAGGCTTTTTATTTTGGCAAGTTGCATCAAATAGTCCCTACCAGGTGTTATGCTGTGAGCTTCAGACTAAAGCCATCTGCCAAAAATCTTTGTGTTTGCTAAAATTAACCAGATATCATTAGATGTTTAAAGTTAAACATTACTTGTTCACTGCTCTGTGCATGTCATCTTTCTTTTTTTTTTTTTGGTATGTCATCTTTCTTTCCTTCATTGGAAACATTTCTATGTGTAAAACATTATGCTAATCTTGGTAGATGCATTATTTTCTTTAATCCTGGCAACAACTTAGTGAAGAAATGGAAATTTAGAGAACTTTAATAACTGCCTGTCAGTGGCAAAGTCTGGTTCAAAACTGCATTTGTCTGATACTAAAGTCCTTGGTCTCAGCAACTGCCACACTATACTGCTGCCAGGGAAGTTGTTTGCTTTTTTGTTTGTTGTTATCCTTATGGTTTTACATGGTGGTTAGTTTCTTTTAAAGAGATTCTTGAGGTAAAATAAGTGAAAAATAAGTGCAAATAAGTGGAAAATAAGTGAAAAATGGGTTAATGCTTAATGTGTTGCGAATAAATAGAATGTTTTGCAATTTTTTTGTGTGTGTGGATGGGAATCTGAGGATCAATGAAAGGCTAAAATAGTGGATGGGAATTTTATTTTAAATGAGCTGTTGAATACATCTATATTTAAACTTTTTATAATTTAATTCTAAGTTAAAAAATGAAATTTAAAAGTAAATAGATGCTATTCATCTCTTAACCTAGAAAACTTAGTTACAGACCTGTTGATATCTTTCTTTTTCCTTGTCCTGTTCCCACAGCACTCCATATCCCCTTGGGTAGTAATTATCTTTCTTTCATGTATTAGTTTATCAGCCGTCTTCTCCATCTTTCCTGGTCCAACTTGTTCACTACTCTTTCCCCAGGACCAATCTTGCATATGTCTGGTCCACAGTCTGTGTTCTAGAAATATGTGCAGTCTGGGTGAATGAATCTGAACTCTGTGCACAGTCTAGGAAGGGAGGATATAAATACCATAAAGATTTAGAATCTTGTTTCTAAGACTATGTAATACTCTTTATTCTGCAGAATATTTTCTCCCCTGTTTCTTTGCCATGCTGAAGGAGATAGCAGAGGCACTTTTTGTAGTGGCAGGAACATGGCAGGACTTCCTATTCAGCTGTCACTTCTGTACAGACAGTGTCCTTCTGTTCTGGGAGTATCCTTGTGCATAGAGAGTATCCTTCTGTACAGGGACTACCTTCTGGATGGGCAGGCTTCTGTTCACATCTCAGCCATGCCCTTTCACAATATTCATTTTAAAAAGTGAATATTACATATGTATTATTTTTAATTACTGTCACTGATGTATGTAATTTGAAAATTAATGTTGCTGTAATTATATTGATATACTGAATAGTTATTCCTAGCTTTTTAGTCAGACAAATTAAGCCTGTCTTTATGAATTCATCTTCAAAGCCTCAAAGTGGTTAAGAAATCAGGAGTATGCAGAATTAAAGCCTTTGTTCTTTGGTTAATTTAGCATGAGTTAGCAAGTGTAATTGATTTAAAAAAATGTGGCATCAAGATTAGATTTCTCTTCGAGGAGAACTTTTGGTCTCTGTTCTCTTTTGCCAGAGGTTTCTAATTTATAAGAAGCAACTCATTTGGGTCACATTCAAAACTGGAATTAAAGTGATTTGTGTGGGTATGTTCACTTTAAATAGGGGACATTCTCCTTTGGGACCACAGATGCCCTGATTTTTTAAAAAGAGATAAATGTACTGTCTTGTTTACGGTTGTATTTTCCGTACTTAACATAGTACCTGGCCTGAAGTAAGTGTTCGGTATTTTTTTTTTTTAATGAGTTAGTAAATGAATGAATGATTAAAGGTTGCCAGGAAATAGAACAGAGAACTGTATATAATTTTTTGATTTCTCTAGTACTGAAATGGTTCATCTATTTGTCTCCCTGTTCTTTATACTCCACTGGGGGCTCCTATACCATCTCCCCCACCCCACCTAGGCCCTCCCATGACTTCATATGGTCTTTCCATGTTAAGACCTCCCTGACCCGTACTCTCTTGTTGAGTTGGGTGTGTTATTCATGGGAAGGACTCCTAGCATCTGAAACTCAACATACCTGACTAGACAAATCATCCATACCTCCATTGTGGACTGGAATGAACAAGTCAGACCAGGAGAGATGGAGGAGATAGGCAATACACTAATACATGCAAGAAAGATGATTGCTACACAAAGGGATACAGAGAGTGCTGTGGGAACAGGACAAGGGGAAAAGGAAGGCAACAATAGTCTACAGATAATTTTTTTCCAAGTTTAACATACCTAGGCCCACACCTCCTTCTGACTTTCTGTTCGTGATGCCAGGCACTGTGGATTATTTTGTCATATCTCATCTGTCTAAATCTCCCTTTCCTTCTCTGTCTGGTTCATATGGCTTGAGTTCCCATCTACATGTTGATGGCTCCGTCTCTAGCCCAGAGCTCTCTTTTAAGCATCAGCCCCACGTATCTGAATACTGGGCTCTCCATTTGGATGCCCCACATGCTCCTCATGTTGTCCTATAAAATCCTGCAGGATCTGATTCCCATTTACCTTGCCAGCCTCTTTCTACCTGTAATTCTGCACTCTAACAATACTGCGCTTCTCTTAGTTCCTGGAGAATACCATCTTTTCTTTCTCCTTTGAGCTTTTGTATATGTTGTTTTCTCTGCTTGGAATATTCTTCCCCCTACTCTTTTTCTGGCTAACTCCTACGTACTCTTCACCAGCTTAGATATCACTTCTTCTGAGACTATTTCCTGCTGCCAACCCTCCAAATCTGAGTTAAGAGTCTTTTGTACACCTACAGCACCATATATTTTCTATTATGTATTCTGAGCATTTCTAACACTGTTTTAATTACCCGTTAATCTCTCATTAGACAGTGAGATCAGTGAGTATGTCACTGTTTCTTTTCTGGGCCTGCCTCATTATATTTTCTTGAATGTTTCCATCTCATTCAAGGCCATTGTTACCTCAGGGTTTGTGCTAGAGCAAAGCCTTTTGTAGCTGGCCTTTTTTTTTTTTTTCTTTTGAGGCACTCCAGCTCTGTCGGCCAGGTGGGAGTGTGGTAGGTCCAATCTCGGCTCACTGCAACCTCCGCCTCCCAGGCTCAAGGGATTCTCTCTTGCCTCAGCTTCCTGAGTAGCTGGGATTACAGGCTTGTGCCACCACACCCAGCTAATTTTCGTATTTTTGGTAAAAAGTGGGTTTCACCATGTTGGCCGGACTGGTCTCAAACTCCTGGTTCAAGTGATCCATTCACCTCAGCCCCCCAAAATACTGGGATTACAGGCATGAGCCACCACCCCTGGCCCCATAGCTGACTCCTTTGCATTCATTCTGTGCCATCCTTGGCCATCCTATACATATCTAGCAAGTCAGGATCTCCAAGTTGCTGCTTAGTCAGTATCACTTCCCAGCTGGGAGGCCTCCAGTACTATGAAATTCATTGCATCCCTGGTTTGATATTCCACAAGGTAAAATCAACAAGCACTCAGCATTAAGTGTGTTACCTTCCTACATTTCTGTCTCTATTAAAGGCATCACCATTTTCTTGGTGACCAAGTTGGGTTAGTTGACGGTTTTGAGTTCTTACCTCACTTACCAAGCCCAAAGGCTGTCATTTAAATTAAGGACCAGAACACTAAGGGAGGAAGCAAGCCCTAAGAGTTTTGGATTAATGCCAGACCGAAGGTGTCATGGTTAGATCACCCTCATATCCACCTTCCATGTGATGCTCAAATTTTATTTCCTCCTCTCTTTTCCTAGTGCTTATGCCTCCATGTAGACTCACTTTATCTCTTCTTGAAGCTTGTCATCACATCTAACTAACTGATTGCTGACCCCCAATTCTTTCTCCTTGCTATTGCTTGTGAAGATCAAATGAGAAAATATATATGGAAGTGCTTTCTAAACTGCAAACATGCAGCTGTCAGTCATGACCTTAAGCATGCAGGGAATTGCATGGAATCTTTCTCATAAAGCTCATGGTTCCAATGTATGTGACTTTCTGTCCTGGACCACCTCAAAACAAGAGTTTCTCCTCTAGACTGGGGTATGTGCCTTCTCTGTATTTGCACTTGATGTATTGTACTATAGGGTACTGTTTATGAATTTGTTCCTCTCCTGAACTTCTTGAGGCCAGAATAATGTTTTATTCATCTTTGTGTGCACTCCTCCTACACCTAGCCCAGCATAGTGCCTGGCACATGAGAGTTGAGCAACCCATACCAACCATGTGTATATTAGCCAGATAGTTCTGATATTGCCGTTCCTTCTGCCAGAGTTGTCCTTCCCTACTGTCTTCACCTGTTTGCATTGTTTTTGGCTGGCTGATGGGCTCTTATACCTTTAATACCTTGCTACTTAAAGATAATAGTTTTGGGACCAGCAGCATTGGCATCACCTGTGAGCTGTTAATTGCAGGTTGGGAACTTTGGAAAAGCGTTTATTTTGTTTTTATTTCTGAATACAGGTACTTGCAACTGGGCTCAGTGGTCTCTACTCTTCCCTGCCTACAAAGCTAGAAGAGAAAGGCGAGGAATGGCACTGCCTTCTGAAAGATGACTGGCTTCTACTTCCTTCTCTTGTCCAGTTCATGAACTCCCTGGAGTTTTGCAATGCAGTCATACAGGTACCAGAGCACAATAAAGGATCCCTTTGCTATGGCTTCATTCAGAGCACAAGCATTGCAATAGATTAATTTTAAAACGTTCACTTTTTAAAATGTTAATAAATGTTTATGAAATATTGGTACTTTAAGCCAACTGAATGAGTGAAAATGTTAGTTTGTAAGTTTCTGGAAGTTTTAACTGAGAAAAAAAATGAGTAGATTTTCTTTATCTTCTTTATAAATTAATTCTGTTTTGATTATCTACTTAACCATCAAAAATGAGTTCAATGCCTGACTCATTAAATAGATATTTTTAGGTTTCTAAGTACTCCAGATTATACCACTTTTACTTCAAGGTCTTCTTGGGAATTTACAAAGGAGAACACTTTATTTTGCTTAATGGTGCATACTACATAAAGAATATTGTTATCCCAATTGAATTTAGAAGAAGTTAAGCATTTTCATTGCAACACAAATTAAATTGGCTTTGAAATTGTCCTGTTTTGGGGGGGGAGGGAACAACCACTGAACTCTTGTGTATTTGGCTTTTTGATTAGATTTTTACCTTTAGATTTCTTGTTACTGTTTTCAATAAAAATCAGATTATATATATATTTAAGGATGTGGTAAGTTTTCATAAAAAATGTTTTAGTTCTATATAGCATAAATAATTACCTTAATATTAGATTTATTAAGAAATAAAGTTTTCTTTTTTTTCTCGGCCTTTTTTATTATTATTATACTTTAAGTTTTAGGATACATGTGCACAACGTGCAGGTTTGTTACATATGTATACATGTGCCATGTTGGTGTGCTGCACCCATTAACTCGTCATTTAGCATTAGGTATATCTCCTAAGAAATCAAGTTTTCTTTATAGTGATTGTAGGATGAAAAATGTTAGTTATAATCTGTTTATCTACCAGATAAAGAAATAGCTTCTGGAAGAAAATACAAGTAAATTATTTTAGTTCCGTCTCATTTTTATTGCTAAGTCAAAGGAAGTTTTATTTATATATAAGAAAAATGGATTTCATCTTATTTTTTCCTTTAATATTGCAGTCTATCAACCTATCAACATTTTCTTGCAGAAGTTTGTGGAAATAAAAAAGAACTACTATTAGTTCTTCCCCCAAAATATATACACACAGAGAGATTATCAGTAATTTAAAGATCTAGCCTCACTTTCCTAGAAATTGCTTTTTACTTTATTGTTTGACTTTCTCTTTTTCATTTTCTTCTTTTTTTAAGAAAGAGAAATAAAGCTAATAGGCATGGTAAGAACAGGGAAATTATATTTTTCATACTGTATTTTGACATTGAAACCATATACTTTTAAGATTTTTTGTTTGGGGAAGACTACTGAAAAGGTTACTTATAAAAGATATTAGTAGAGGGTTATCCACACTAAATATATTTTGGAAATCAAATATGAGAAGTATTGTACCTCTGATAATGTTTTCCGCTTTTGAATATTATCTATTTTTCTGAAAATATTTTTAAATGCCCTTCTCTTTAATATAAATGACTATCAGGAAATACATATTTAAAATGAGAAAATGTTTTCTGCTAGCAAAATAAATGTATTTAATTGTTCGTTTTGACAGTTATACTCAGTTTTTAAAATTAGTTACAGGTTGAGATGTGATTTAGAAGAAAGTAAGGGGCAAAAATTATACTTTCCAGTTTGTTAACTTTAATTTATGAATCCTTATACATACTCAGTCTATTTATTGTCTTTTTTCCAAACACACAGTTTAAAATTACCAATATTATGTCTGAAAGTTCAACTTCTGAGGATTTTAACCAAGCTGTTTATATGGGAATAAGCTATTCGAAAGGCTTATATGACAGTATGAGGTCTGATTTGTTCTTTAATTACAGAATAAATGGCCAAAATGTGGATTTCCTTTTTGAGTTCAGGATGTACACAGAATTGTTTTATTTTAAGAACTGAAGATTGAACTCTTTGCCTTTTTCATGCCTATGTGCCTCTCTCTTAGGTGGCTCATCCCTTGATTCGAAATCAGCTTGTCAATTACATTTACAATGGATTTTTGGTACCAGTCTTGGCTCCTGCTCTCCATAAGGTCAGTGATTGGTTCATGTAATCTTCTGTCTCTATAATACAAGTGATGGACACTGAGGAGGATAAACACAGTGTAATTGATTTGATGGTGATTTTAGCCTGATTTTTCTTCTCATTCCATCTATATTTCTTAGCAATATCAAACATAGGTCTTAAAATGGCCACAGCTTAAACTGAAGGTTCTATCTGGTGTCATAGAATACAGTATTGTGAGTGTCAAGTAGGATAGTCAGCCTAAAGGAACATTGGCAGATAGACTCTGACTCTGTGCCTGTTTCACTTCGTGGGCAGTGGCTACTTGGAACTGTTAAGCTGTTCTCCAAGGCTGAGTCTGTCATAGAGAATGCAAGGTCTGCCATGGGCATGGAGAGGAGCAGTGGTAGCACAAGTGCCATAGATTTGCTATCTACTTAATACATAATTTTTTACTGTAACAATTTTGTGACAGCAGAAATTAAAGTGAAGCCAAGTTAAGGTCCCATCAAAGGTTGGCTGTCTCATTAGCACAACTCTGAATTTCTTATGACTCTCTCATTTTGTATAATAAATCAACTGATATCTTTTCCACTGTGAGCTGTCAGGAGACACCCCTGGGCCTAGAATTCTGATTTTCTGTTTTTCCTTCACTAAGTAAAGAGACTTGTGCAGTATTTAGTTCAGGGGATCTTTGTCAAGATTTTGGAATCACACCTCTAGCAGAGACAGAAGCAAAGAGCAACTTGATCATATGTTGTTTTGATGGAATACCCACCATTCTGCATCCTGAAGTTCAATTTCTATGGACTTTTATTTTACAGAATCCAAAAATACTTGATTATGGCAACTTTGAAACCTTGCCATCCGAGCTGGTGAGGTTTCTGGTTTAGAGCAGATCTTGACAGAAGATGTTCCTCCCTTACTATTTAGTGCCTCTCTAGCATAGTGGCCATGTTTTCCAAGCCAAACAGGGTACTTGGTTTGAATTGGATTTTTATGTTATTTCTAGGTTCAAGAGGTCATCTTTGATGTGGTTTAAACATAAAATTACTGAGGTTTCCATGTTATTTTAGTAGTTTATGGGCACAAAGGAACCAAGTCTGTGAAATTAGATCTCTCTTGGAAAATAAGGGATTAACTTTGGAAAATACAGAACTTGTATTTGTTTTTAGGTTAACTTTATGTTTGTCAGTATTTTGTTGTTCCAGGGATGGAATGGGTATCTTGCATTGAAGACCTCTAAGCCTTTGGAGGAACACAAGAGTGCTATAGAAATTCTTTGGCAGTAATTATCCACATACGCTCTCACACATTTAGACTTTCTTTTTCGTTTATTTCCATCCTTTTCCTCATTGACCTATTGACATAAAAATTTCCTGTCATTATTATAATAGTGATAATTATTATAATTACTATTTGTTCAGGAAATTTTATGTTATTATAATTAGCACACTTTAGTGTTACAGACATTAGTGATAGCTCTTTATCCATAATTGAGGATGAAAGCCACCTCAGAGAGCTATTACGAGGATCTTACTGGTCACCCCACACTACTTCTTCATAGCACTTAGTACAGGTAGAGTTAAATCATTACATGTGCTATTACTTGCTTAATGTCTTCTCCACAGTGGTATGCGTACTTTCAGGTATGGCATATTATCACATGTGTTTTATTCACTGGGATATCTCCAATGCTGAGCACAGTACCTTAGACTTAGGAGGCTGAAGAAACAACACACAAATGGAATGCTTGTTAAAGTGCCAACAGAGTGCTGGCACTTAGTACCTTCCCAGACAGTGGTTTGTAAGAGAATAATTGCTAACATTTGATCTAGCACTTTACATATATTATGTAATATCCTCAGTTGTGCCCATAATTAAAATATGAGAGTTTTAAAACCATAAAGTTAATACATTTAAAGTTTAAAACCATAAAGTTAATACATGCTATTGCAAAAATAAAAAAGAGTCAATGCTGAATATGTAAAATGAAAAGCGAATGTTACTGTATTAGGTTTGGATTTCCAACCCCTAATTAAGATTCCTTAACTTGTATCCATTGCAGACAATTTATCTCAGGGCTGTATAGCAACTAGGGAGAACAAAGATGGATTTTTTTCCTTCTTAATTAATTTTCTCCCTGTTCTCCATCTGTTTTTTGTTTGTTTGCTTTTTCATCATTTAGAATGAACAGGGTTAGGGACGGAGCAGGCCAGGGTAGGTGAACAGCCTCTCCTCTGGCTCTTGGCTCCTTATATGATTGATGAAGAAAGGAGCCATTTCACAAGTGTCAGGACAGGAAATCAGAAGCACATGAACAAAGAAGTCTAGAACTGGATGTTTCTTGAGGGGTTCCCGGTGAGAGCAGTCATATCCTACTTCCTATGTTTCCCCCTTTGGTATGGGGAGTGATACCAAGAAGTCTGGGCTCAGGTCCACTGGAGGGACTCCTGTCTGTGTTTTCTATACTCCATGTCCACTGCCTTGACATGAGCATTTTTTTTGAATTCTTTATTGGATTTTTATTATACTTTAAGTTCTGGGATTCACATGCAGTATGTGCAGGTTTGTTACATACGTATACACGTGCCATGGTGGTTTGCTGCACCCATCAACTCGTCATCTACATTAGGTATTTCTCCTAATGCTATCCCTCCCCTAGTCCCCGACCCCCTGACAGGCCCCCGTGTGTGATGTTCCCCTTTCTGTGCCCATGTGTTCTCGTTGTTCAACTCCCACTTACGAGTGAGAACATGCGGTGTTTGGTTTTCTGTTCCTGTGTTAGTTTGCTGAGAATGATGGTTTCCAGCTTCATCCATGTCCCTGCAAAGGAATGAACTCATCCTTTTTTATGGCTGCATATTCCATGGTGTATTCCATGGTGTATATGTGCCACATTTTCTTTAGTCTGTCATTGATGGGCATTTGGGTTGGTTCCAAGTCTTTGCTATTGTTAATAGTGCTATAATATATATACGTATGCATGTGTCTTTATAGTAGAATGATTTATAATCCTTTGGGTATATACCCAGTAATGGTATTGCTGGGTCAAATGGTATTTCTGGTTCTAGATCCTTGAGGAATTGCCACATTGTCTTCCACAATGGTTGAACTAATTTACACTCCCGCCAACAGTATAAAAGTGCTCCTATTTCTCCACATCCTCTCCAGCATCTGTTGTTTCTGGACTTTTTTTTTTTTTTTTTGAGATGGAGTCTCACTCTGTCGCCCAGGCTGGAATGCAGTGGTGCAATCTCGGCTCACTGCAAACTCTGCCTCCCAGGTTCACCCCATTCTCCTGCCTCAGCCTTCTGAGTAGCTGGGACCACAGGTGCCCACCACCATGCCTGGCTGATTTTTTGTATTTTTAGTAGAGATGGGGTTTCACTGTGTTAGCCAGGATGGTCTCGATCTCCTGACCTAGTGACCCACCCGCCTAAGCCTCCCAAAGTGCTGAGATTACAGGCCTGAGCCACTGCGCCTGACTGTTCCCTGACTTTTTAATGATTGCCATTCTAACTGGTGTGAGATGATATCTCATTGTGGTTTTGATTTGCATTTCTCTAATGACCAATGATGGTGAGCTTTTTTTCATATGTTCGTTGGCTGCATAAATGTCTTCTTTTGAGAAATGTCTGTTCATAATCTTTGCCCACTTTTTGGTGGGGTTTTTCCTTGTAAATTTGTTTAAGTTCCTTGTAGATTCTGGATATTAGCCCTTTGTCAGATGGATAGATTGCAAAAATTTTCTCCCATTCTGTAGGTTGTGTGTTCACTCTGATGCTAGTTTCTTTTGCTGTGCAGAAGCTCTTTGGTTTAATTAGATCCCATTTATCAATTTTGGCTTTTGTTGCCATTGCTTTTGATGTTTTAGTCCTGGAGTCTTTGCCCATGCCTATGTCCTGAGTGGTATTATCTAGGTTTTCTTCTAGGGTTTTTATGGTTTTAGGTCTTACATTTAAGTCTTTAATCCATCATGAGTTAATTTTTGTATAAGGTGTAAGGAAGGGGTCCAATTTCAGTTTTCTGCATATGGCTAGCCAGTTTTCCCAGCACCATTTATTAAATAGGGAATCCTTTCCCCATTGCTTGTTTTAGTCAGGTTTGTCGACGATTAGGTGGTTGTAGATGTGTAGCATTATTTCTAAGGTCTCTGTTATGTTCCACTGGTCTATATATCTGTTTTGGTACCAGTACCCTGCTGTTTTGGTTACTGTAGCCTTGTAGTATAGTTTGAAGTCAGGTAGTGTGATGCCCCAGCTTTGTTCTTTTTGCTTAGGATTGTCTTGGCTATACAAGCTCTTTTTTGGTTCCATATGAAATTTAAAGTAGTTTTTTCTAATTCTGTGAAGAAAGTCAATGGTAGCTTGATGGGGATAGCATTGAATCTATAAATTACTTTGGGCAGTATGGCCATTTTCACGATATTGATTCTTCCTATCCATGAGCATAGAATGTTTTTCCATTTGTTTGTGTCCTCTCTTATTTCCTTGAGCAGTGGTTGTAGTTCTTCTTGAAGAGGTCCTTCACATCCCTTGTAACTTGTATTCCTAGATATTTTATTTTCTTTGTAGCAATCGTGAGTGGGAGTTCACTCATGATTTGGCTGTCTGTTTTTCTATTATTTATGTATAGGAATGCTTGTGATTTTGCACATTAATTTTGTATCCTGAGACTGCTGAAGTTGCTTATCAGTTTAAGGAGATTTTTGGCTGAGACGATGAGGTTTTCTAAATATACAATCATGTCATCTGCAAACAGAGACAATTTGACTTCCTCTCTTCCTGTTTGAATACCCTTTATTTCTTTCTCTTGCCTGAGTGCCCTGGCCAGAACTTCCACTATTATGTTGAATAGGAGTGGTGAGAGAGGCCGTCTTTATCTTGTGCCAGTTTTCAAAGAGAATGCTTCCAGCTTTTGCCCATTCAGTATGATATTGGCTGTGGGTTTGTCATAAATAGCTCTTATTATTTTGAGATACATTCCATCAGTGCTTAGTTTATTGAGAGTTTTTAGCATGAAGGGGTGTTGAATTTTATTGAAGGCCTTTTCTGCATCTATTGAGATAATCGTGGTTTTTGTAATTGGTTCTGTTTATGCGATGGATTAGGTTTTTTGATTTGCATATGTTGAACCAGCCTTGCATCCCAGGGATGAAGCTGACATGATCGTGGTGGATAAGCTTTTTGATGTGCTGCTGGATTCGGTTCGCCAGTATTTTGTTGAGGATTTTCAGATCGATGTTCATCAGGGACATTGGTGTGAAATTTTCTTTTTTTGTGGTGTCTCTGCCAGGTTTTGGTACCAGGATGATACTGGCTTCATAAAATGAGTTAGGGAGGAGTCCCTCTTTTTCTATTGTTTGGAATAGTTTCAGATGGAATGGTACCAGCTCATCTTTGTACCTCTGGTAGAATTTGGCTGTGAATCTGTCTGGTCCTGGGCTTTTTTTTGGTTGGTAGGCATTAGTTAACTTGTTATTGGTCTATTCAGGGATTCGACTTCTTCCTGGTTTAGTCTTGGGAGGGTGTATGTGTCCAGGAATTTATCCATTTCTTCTAGATTTTCTAGTTTATTTGCGTAGAGGTGTTTATAGTATTCTCTGATTGTAGTTTGTATTTCTGTGGGATGAGTGGTGATATCCCCTTTGTCTTTTTGTTTTTTGAGACGGAATCTCGCTCTGTCGCCCAGGCTGGAGTGCAGTGGCGCGATCTCGGCTCACTGCAAGCTCCGCCTCCTGGGTTCATGCCATTCTCCTGCCTCAGCCTCCCGAGTAGCTGGGACTATAGGCTCCCGCCACCATGCCTGGCTAACTTTTTGTATTTTTAGTAGAGACAGGGTTTCACCACGTTAGCCAGGATGGTCTCGGTCTCCTGACCTCGTGATCCGCCCACTTCAGCCTCCCAAAGTGCTGGGATTACAGGTGTGAGCCACTGCACCTGGCCACCTTTGTCATTTTTTATTGTGTCTATTCGATTCTTCTCTCTTTTCTTTTTTATTAGCCTGGCTAACAGTCTATCTATTTTGTTAATGTTTTCAAAAAACCAGCTCCTGGATTCATTGATTTTTTGAAGAGTTTTTCATGTCTCTATCTCCTTCAGTTCTGCTCTGATGTTAGGTGTATCTTGTCTTCTGCTAGCTTTTGAATTTGTTTGCTCTTGCTTCTCTAGTTCTTTTCATTGTAATGTTAGGGTGTCAATTTTAGATCTTTCCCACCTTCTCCTGTGGGCATTTAGTACTATAAATTTACCTCTAAACGCTGCTTTAGCTGTGTCCCAGAGATTTTGGTATGTTGTGTCTTTATTCCCATTGGTTTCAAAGAACTTATTTATTTCTGCCTTAATTTCATTATTTACCCAGTAGTTATTCAGGAGCAGGTTGTTCAGTTTCCATGTAGTTGTGTGGTTTTGAGTGAGTTTCTTAATCCTGAGTTCTAATTTGATTGCACTGTGGTTGGTCTGAGAGACTGTTTGTTATGATTTCCATTCTTTTGCATTTGCTGAGGCGTGTTTTACTTCCAATTGTGTGGTCAATTTTAGAATAAGTGTGGTGCTGAGAAGAATGTATATTCTGTTGATTTGGGGTGGAGAGTCCTGTAGATGTCTATTAGGTCTGCTTGGTCCAGAGCTGAGTTCAAGTCCTGAATATCTTTGTTAATTTTCTGTCTTGTTGATCTGTCTAATATTGACAGTGGGGTGTTAAAGTCTCCCGCTATTATTGTGTGGGAGTCTAAGTCTCTTTGTAGGTGTCTAAGAACTTGTTTTGTGAATCTGGGTGCTACTTTATTGGATGCATGTATATTTAGGATAGTTAGCTCTTCTTGTCGCATTGATCCCTTTACCATTATGTAATGCCCTTCTTTGTCTCTTTTGATCTTTGTTGGTTTAAAGTATGTTTTATCAGAGACTAGGATTGCAATACTGCTTTTTTTTGCTTTCATTTGCTTGGTAAATATTCCTCCATCCCTTTATTTTGAGCCTATGTGTGTCTTTGCACATGAGATAGGTCTCCTGAATACAGCACACTGATGGGTCTTAACTCTATCCAATTTGCAAGTCTGTGTCTTTTAAGTGAGGGTATTTAGCCCATTTACATTTAAGGTTAATATTTGTTGTGTGTGAATTTGATCCTGTCATTATGATGCTAGCTGGTTATTTTGCCCATTAGTTGATGCAGTTTCTTCATAGTGTCGGTAGTCTTTACAATTTAGTATGTTTCTGCAGTGGCTGGTTTTGGTTTTTCTTTTTCATGTTTAGTGCTTCCTTCAGGAGCTCTTGTAAGGCAGGCGTGGTGGTGACAAAATCTCTCAGCATTTGCTTGTCTGTGAAGGATTTTATTTCTCCTTCACTTAGGAAGCTTAGTTTGGCTGGATATGAAATTCTGGCTTGAAAATTCTCTCTTTAAGAATGTTGAATGTTGGCCCCCAGTCTCTGCTGGCTTGTAGGGTTTCTGTAGAGAGATCCCCTGTTAGTCTGATGGGCTTCCCTTTATGTGTAGCTTGACCTTTCTCTCTGGCTGCCCTTAACATTTTTTCCTTCATTTCAACTTTGGTGAATCTGACAATTATGTGTCTTGGGGTTGCTCTTCTCGAGATGTATCTTTGTGGTGTTCTCTGTATTTTCTGAATTTGAATGTTGGCCTGTCTTGCCAGGATGGGGATGTTCACCTGGATAATATCCTGAGGAGTGTTTTCCAAGTTGGTTTCATTATCTGCGTCACTTTCAGGTACACCAATTAAGCATAGGTTTGGTCTTTTCACATAGTCTCATATTTCTTGGAGGCTTTGTTCATTCCTTTTCATTCTTTTTTTCTCTAATCTTGTCTTCACACTTTATGTCATTAAGTTGATCTTCAATCTCTGATATCCTTTCTTCCACTTGATTGATGCGGCTGTTGATGCTTGTGTACGCTTCATGAAGTGCTCGTGTTGTGTTTTTCAGCTCCATCAGGTTATTTACATTCTTTTCTAAACTGGTTATTCTAGATAGCAATTCCTCTACCCTTTTTTCAAGATTCTTAGCTTCCTTGCATTGGGTTAGAACGTGCTTCTTTAGCTTGGAGGAGTTTGTTATTACCTACCTTCTGAAGCCTACTTTGGTCAATTTGTCAAACTCATTCTCTGTCCAGTTTTGTTCCCTTGCTGGCGAGGTGTTGTGATGCTTTGGAGGAGAAGAGGCATTCTGGTTTTTGGATTTTCAGCCTTTTTGTGCTGATTTTTCTTCATCTTTGTGGATTTATCTACCTTTGGTCTTTGATGTTGTTGACCTTTGGATGGGGTTTTTGAGTGGACGTCCTTTTTGTTGATGTTGATGCCATTTCTTTCTGTTTGTTAGTTTTCATTCCAACAGTCAGGCCCTTCTGCTGCAGGTCTGCTGGAGTTTGCCGGAGGTCCACTCCAGACCCTGTTTGCCTAGGTATCACTAGTGGAGGCTGCAGAACAGCAAAGATTGCTGCCTGTTCCTTCCTCTGGAAGCTTCGTCCCAGAGGGTCACCCACCAGATGCCAGCTGGAGCTCTCCTGTATGGGGTGTCTGTTGACCCCTGCTGGGAGGTGTCTCCCTGTCAGGAGGCACAGGGGTCAGGGACCCACTTGAGGAGGCAGTCTGTCCCTTGGCAGAGCTCGAGTGCTGTGCTGGGAGATCTGCTGCTCTCTTCACAGCTGGCAGGCAGGAACATTTAAGTCTGCTGAGGCTGTGCCCATAGCTGCCCCTTTCCCCAGGTGCTCTTTCCCAGGGAGATGGGAGTTTTATCTCTAAGCCCCTGACTGGGGCTGCTGCCTTTCTTTCAGAGATGCCCTGCCCAGAGAGGAGGAATCTAGAGAGGCAGTCTGGCTACAGCGGCTTTGCTGAGCTGCGGAGGGCTCTGTCCAGTTCGAACTTCCAGGTGACTTTGTTTATACTGTGAGGGGAAAACTGCCTACTCAAGCCTCAGTAATGGTGGATGCCCCTCCCCGCACCAAGCTCAAGTGTCCCAGGTCGACTTCAGACTGTTGTGCTGGCAGCGAGAATTTCAAGCCAGTGGATCTTAGCTTGCTGGCCTCTGTGGGGATGGGATCTGCTGAGCTAGAACACTTGGTTCCCTGGCTTCAGCCCCCCTTTTAGGGGAGTGAACGGTTCTGTCTCGCTGGCCTTCCAGGCGCCACTGGGGTATGAAACAAAACAAAACAAAACAAAACAAAACAAAAAAATGTCTTGCAGCTAGCTCAGTGTCTGCCCAAATGGCCAGCCAATTTTGTGCTGGAAACCCAGGGCCTTGGTGATGTAGTCACCTGAGGGAATCTCCTGGTCTGCGGGTTGTGGACTGTGGGAAATGTGTAGTATCTGGCTGGAATGCACTGTTCCTCACGGCACAGTCCCTCACGGTTTCCCTTGGCTAGGGGAGGGAGTTCCCCAACTCCTCGAGCTTCCCGGTGAGGCAATGCCCCACCCTGCTTTGGCTCGCCGTTGGTAGGCTGCACCCACTGTCTAGCCATTCCCAATGAGATGAACTGGGTACCTCAATGGGAAATGCAGAAATCACCCACCTTCTGCATTGATCTTGCTGAGTGCTGCAGACTGGAGTAGTTCCTGTTTGGCCATCTGGCCAGCCACCTCTAGTTATTCTATGAGGCTTATTTAGTATCCTAAATAAATTTTCTTTGTGCACTCTCTCAGCCACCAACTTATGCGTAACATTTTAGTTACCTGCCATCAGCATAGGCAGTTTACAGAGGTGAACCTATTCTCTCAGTCTCATAAATAATATAAATAATTTCATGCTTAAACAATATTTCTACAGCATTTCTGAACCAGAGATGAAGTCATAACAAAGTGTTGTGGATAATAAAAGGTGAGGAGTGGGAGTCCTTGACAAGTGAAGATTGTCTCCGCTTTCCTCTTCCCACTCTATGTAAGGATAATACAATGCTTAGCCTTTGCAAGTTGTTCTCATAAGTTCTTGTGTTATGTGCTTTCCTCATCCAGATGGCCATTTATTTTTCTGTTAGTAAAATGGCATTTCTGATTTTTTTTAAGGGGCTGCATAGTTTTCTGTAGTGTGAATATGTTCACAGTTCCTTATTCACAACGTAAACTTCAAAAGCTCTGGAAACTGAATGTTTTCTTACAATTCACTTGGTTCACAACCTAACTTTTGATGAACTTATTTGGTATTGAACCCTACTTGAACTACCTCGAGGCTATTTACTTTTATCTCACTTGTGTTAATGCTTGTATGTTTCGTAGAAAAAACAGTAATGTATTTGATTATAAGGTGCTGCCTGCAGCCCCACTGGGGGAGGTTCTGTCAAATATGGCAGATATACATTACTTTTCTTAAAGTTTTGCATTCCAAAATACACATGGTCTCCAGGGTTTGGGATAAGGGATTGGAAGCCTATTTTGGACGTATGGGAAAGGATAAATTTTTAATTTAAGGTCAAAATCATACTTTGTAAAAGTCATATTAAATAAAATGATACTATGTTAACATAGGTAATACAGGAATTAGATCCAGCTATAGATACGGATATGATTTTGTGCAAAACTGGTTATTTATGACTTCAGATTAATGGGACAGCCCTTATTCAACAAGAGCTAGTTTTGTTGTCTCTGTATGTTTAATTTGTCAAAGCTAAATTTTCAAGGCTGAATATTCATTGGTGTAGTTCTATTAGTCTGGGTTCTCAGAGAAGCAGATGCCAAGATAGGATTAAATGTGCAAGGATTTTATTTGGGGAAATGCCTGTGTGAAAGAAAATAGGAGCAAGATGGGGGAAGCCTGGGAGAGCTTTCAGACTGCAACACCAATCTGACCCCAAGTGATGAGAGAGGCAGAGAAGGCTGGCTGGAAGTGTCCTAGACTGTTGAAAAGTCTGAGAAAGGCTATTTGAGGCCTGCATCTCTCAGGAACAGGCCTGCCTTAGTATGCTTACTATACTCAGTGATCCCAGTCACTGGCTGGGAACAACCTGTAGGAAGTGTAGCCTCAGAGCAAATGTGGAGAAGATTCCAGAGTTTAGCAGCAGCGGCCCCAGCTCAGTAATGCTCCCTGTAGTTGGAAGTCTGCAAGGTGCATTTCCAAGGCCACTACGATGGTTGATAGATTTCCATGGTTTTTCTGATTATAGATATGTACAAGATGGTTATATATATTTGCTTAATATAGAGACCTTTTTCCTGGTGTACAGAATATTCAAGAGTTCAAGTGGACCCCTAATGCATGGGGGCATTTCGGTCAGGATTAGCTTGACAGAGGAGCTTATAGTAGTAGTCATGATGATTATGCTGTAGTCACAAACAACACTGAAATCTCAGGGGCTGAAATAACAGATGTTTGTCTCTTGTTCACACTGCATCTTTGCATTGCATCATCACTGCATCTTGATTGTGGGATGAGCAATTTGTAGCTAGCTTTTCTCCATGTTACCCTCACTCAGGGATCCAAGTTGATAGAGCCTCCACTATCTGGAACTAATATCACTGGTCTCAAGGTGATGTCAGGGAGAAGAGAACCTTGTGAATGGCCCACTGGCTCTTGAAGCTTTTATCTGGAAGTAACACATATCATTTCTATTGACATTTCATTGTCTGAAGCAAAGCAAGTCACCAGGCCACATCTGACCTCAGGGGGAAGTGCAGTTCTGCCATTTTTTCAGAAGCAGAGAAGTCTAGAATATGATTATCAGCCCTAATGTTTGTCATGTTGTGTATTTAGTCAGGGACCCAGAAGGAATAGATGGCATTCAGACTGGGTAGTGAGGGGAGCTTAATAAGTGGATTAGTTACAACAGTGTGGTGTTTCAGTGACCTAGCACTGTGTAATAAACTATTCTCAAACTTAGTGACTTAAACCAGCCATTGGATATTAGTATAAATCATGATTCTCTGGTTCAGGAATGCAGTCAGGACATGGTGGGGACAGCTCATCACTGCTCTGTGATGTCTGGGGCCTCAGCTGGCTGGGGCGTGAACAGCTTGGGGCTGACTAGATCTCTCTCTCCTTCTTTCCCTCCTTCCACACAGCCTCTCCACAGGGCTGCTTGGGCATCTTCACAGCATGGCAGCCTCCGGTAATTGGATTCCTGTACTGATTGAACTCCAAGGGCTCTGAGAGTGAGTGTGCCAAAGAGGCAAGAGATAGAAGCTGCTAGTCTCCTAAGGCTGGGGTTTGGAACCTGGAAGAGTATCCCTTATGCCATATTTCATTGTTCATAGTCACACAGAGACCACTCACTTTCAAGGGGAGAGGACAAAGACCCCATCTCTTTATAGTAGCAGTATTAAAGAATTTGTGGCCATATTCTGGGCAGGGGTTTACCACAGTTGCCACCCCTAAGACTGAATGTGCTGTAAAGGGTCAAAGAGACATATGTGGAGAGGCCCACCTGATAAGAGCCATGAACTTCAGTCATGGGTTACAACCTGCCTGAGGCAACCCTTCAGAGGGGAGTCAGGGGAACAAATAGCCAGGTTTCCTTCTTCTTCCTTCTAGTCTCCTGCTGGATCCCCATTGGGTGAACCCAAGTGGAAAGCATATGGAAGGGAACCATGGGAAAAAGGTCCATACAGGTCTACTGGGGCATAGGGCAAGGTGGAAAAGGTGGAGAGTAGATTTAGAGGGGCCGTTGGAAGCCATCAACATGCTCGTTTACCAGTATCAGCATCTTAGAGCAATAATTGGCAGGTAGATATGGTTCCTGTAGAGTGTGTTTGGGTTTAATGCATAAGTAAATTGCAGCTTAAAATTTTCTAGAGGCCGGGCGCGGTGGCTCACGCTTGTAATCCCAGCACTTTGGGAGGCCGAGGCGGGCGGATCACGAGGTCAGGAGATCGAGACCACGGTGAAACCCCGTCTCTACTAAAAATACAAAAAAATTAGCCGGGCGTGGTGGCGGGCGCCTGTAGTCCCAGCTACTCGGAGAGGCTGAGGCAGGAGAATGGCGTGAACCTGGGAGACGGAGCTTGCAGTGAGCCGAGATTGTGCCACTGCACTCCAGCCTGGGTGACAGAGTGAGACTCCGTCTAAAAAAAAAAAAAAAAAAAATTTTCTAGAAACACATTAGTGAATCCACTTGTTATAGCTTATAGTTACTGCCTCATTCTGTTTATTGATCCTTGTCCTCTGGAACCTAAAATCAGAGTTGGACTCCAGTGTGACGGGTAGAAATACTAACAACATACTAGATATGAATAAATGAAGGAATATCTGAAGCACAAGTAGCCGTCACCAAATCAGGCTTATTATTACACGAATTTATACAGAGGGTGTGCAGTGGAAGAGCACTAGACTGTGAGTCAGAGATCTGGGTTCTAGTCCTGGCTCTTTTATTTACTACTGCTGTGTGAACTTGTGCAAAGCTTCCAACCTCCTTGAGTCACATTTTAGTCCATTTTCACGCTGCTGATAAAGACATACCTGAGACTGGGAAGAAAAAGAAGTTTAATGGACTCACAGTTTTACATGGGTGGGGAGGCCTCACAATCATGGTGGAAGGCAAGCAGGAACAAGTTACATCTTACATGGATGACGGCAGGCATAGAGAGAGAGCTTGTGCAGGGAAACTCCTATTTATAAAACCATCAGATCTCATGAGACTTATTCAATGTCATCAGAACAGCATGGGAAAGACCCACCCCCATGATTCATTTACCTCCCACTGTGTCCTTCCCACGACATGAGGGAATTGTGGGAGCTACAATTCAAGATGAGATTTGGGCAAATCATATCACATTTCCATAGCTGTACAATGAGGATAGTAGACCTCCTCTTTCCTCCTTACAGGGTATGAAAGTCAAATATAAGTGTGTTCTGAAAAATCATATACTGTTATATGCAAAGGTATTATCATAACTATTGCAGGACAGATTCTGCCATCTCATATGCAGTAAAAGGATAATATTGTTTGTTCAAAGACCATTTAGTCAGTGTGCACCAGGTGCAAAGTACTGCCAGACTCCATGGGGAAATGAAGGTGGCTGAAAAACTCTGTCATCTCCATGGAGTTTATATTCTGGGACCCAGGAGACTGACATGTTAATTTAAGCAAGAAAAACTAAGTGCTGTGACAGAGAAACTAGCCAGGGCGGGTGGGGAGGGAGAGAGTGACATTGTGCCAAACCTTGAAGGTGAGCAGGTAGGGAGGGCGTGGAGGAGTGTGTTTGGATGAAAGTACACCAGGAGAGCTGTGATGGCCAAAAGAGGTCAGGGACCATGAGGACTGAGAAAAGACCCTAATGTGATTTGTAAGGCAGGTGAACATTGATATCCATAGTAAGCAGTGCAGAGGGAGTCAGATAAGGGGCTCAGGAACCAGCTGGTGGTGACAAAATAAGGCCGCTAGTGTGGACTGGCATTCTGGGTAGTGTGGTGATGAACAGAAAAAAATAGGCAGGGGATTCAAGAGAAGGGAAAGATATGGAGAAAAAGACAGACACAAGTGATTCAAGATTTAAGAGAGAAGGGATTGTCCTGCTCTCTAGCTATAAAACCTTTCCACACTACCTAAAAGAGATGACTGCTTCTCCCTTAAGGACTGCATCCAGCTTTTTCCTCACCAGGCTAATAAATGCACTTAGCATTTGCTTAAAAATATTGGGATTGTGTCCGGGTGCGGTGGCTCACGCCTGTAATCCCAGCACTTTGGGAGGCCAAGGTGGGTGGATCACGAGGTCGGGAGTTAGAGACCAGCCTGGCCAATATGGTGAAACCTTGTTTCTACTAAAAAATACAAAAAATTAGCCAGGTGTGGTGGCATGTGCCTGTAGTCCCAGCTACTTGGGAGGCTGAGGCAGGAGAATTGTTTGAACCTGGGAGGCGGAAGTTGCAGTGAGCCGAAATCGCACCACTGCACTCCAGCCTGGGCGACAGAGCGAGACTCTATCTGCAAAAAAAAAATAAAAAATAAAAAAGTAAAGAATCGCTTTATTAACAACCCCTGGGGCTTCTGACTCCCTGGACCTGGGTTTCCTCTTTTCCCCCTTTGATGCCACACTCTGAACTCTCTTAGTTCTCCTTAGGGTCTGTCTGCTCTGCTGACTGGATGTTGTCTTTCCCTAAATGTGGGCACGCCTCAGGGACTGTTCCTGCACTGACTGACCCTCATGATCGCTATCCTCGCTCTGCACAGATGGCCTAAAAAGCTGCTGGGGCTGAGTATTTGACCACTGGCTAGATCTCTTCATCTCAATGACCTGTTGCTTCCTCAGACTTACAATGTCAGAAGGCAAACTCATAATGTCTTTCTCCCGAGGCTAGCTTAATTCATCCTCTGCATACCTTCTTTTTGTGAATAATATCACTTTTCCCACTTACCTGGCATAGAACTCTGAATCATCCTTGAATTTTTTCCCTTAATCTTCCCAAATATAGTGCCAACCTTTTCCTGCAAGGTTCTTGAGTCTGTTTTTCTGTTTCTTCTCCCGATAGTGTCACTCTGGGTCTTCATCTCCACATATCTTGACCAGGGTTAGTTTTCACTTATGGTCTCATTACCACAACTTCTTTCTTCAGATTATCTCACATATAACTGCTGGATTAAATTTTCTAAACACATCATCCTTCCTCTGAAACCTCAAGTGGCTCCACTTCCTACAATGTTCTTAGTCTACATGTTGTGTCACAGCCCCGACTCCGTACCATCCTCATTCTTGGTTCAAGGCCTCTCTCCTATACTCAGTCCGTTTTCTCTGCTTGGAACGTTCTCTTCCTTCCTCATCTGTGGTGAAGTCTTACTCTTTCTTCAAGGACCAGCCTAAATCCCACAGCTGCCTGCAGCTGTCCCTGACATTGGGGGTTCTAGGCTTCTCTGTTCCCTAGAGTTGGCAGCTCTCAGTGCCCGTGTTATTCCGAGCACATGCTCTTTTCTATATTGTTAGGTGATTTTGCATTTGACCCTGCTTCCCTGCTCTTTCCTGAAACCCCTGGAAGGGCCTGCATCTGTGGTTCCCAAACAGTGCATCAAGGAGCCCTGGGGCTTTTCAAATAATTCACAGGGGTACTAGGAGATATTTTCAGTTTGTGAGGGAAACACAGTGACATCTATTGGACACCACATGAACTACCAGCTCAAAATAATTTGCAGTTTTGGCATGAAATCATATTCATTACTTTCAATTCGGTCTTACCAATTTAAAAATGAGTTTTTGGGCTAGGCATGGTGACTCACGCCTGTAATCCCAGCACTTTGGGAGGCCGAGGAGGGCACATCACCTGAGGTCAGGAGTTTGAGACCAGCTTGGCCAACACGGTGAAACCCTGTCTCTACTAAAGATAGAAAAATTAGCTGGGCATGGTGGCGGGTGCCTGTAGACCCAGCTACTCAGGAGGCTGAGGCAGGAGAATTGCTTGAACCCAGGAGGCAGTGGTTGCAGTGAGCTGAGATCGCACCACTGTACTCCAGCCTGGGCAACAGAGACTCCATGTAAAAAAAAAAAAAAATAATAATAATAATAAATAAATAAAAATGAGTTTTTGGTGGGTTCTGTGTTTAAGAGCAAGTATCATATAAAAATTGATGTGGAACAGGAAATGAGGTTTGTAGCAGACAAAAACAAGTGAAGCAGTCTAATTGGTTTTGTCATTAGCTTGGGAAAATCTCCATCCAGATGTGTTGTTTCAGGGTCCTGGGCTGGTGGGAGACCCGTGGAGAGTTGGCAGTTGCAGCCAAAGATGGCTTCAGTGCTTGTCCTGGATCTGGCAGGATTAGAAAGAGGGGACTGGTAGGTTGTTTGGATGAGAAAAGGTTGTACAAGTAGCACCTTAGGTTCAGTCGTATTATTTCTGTCAAATGCCTTGTGAACTAGGGTAGGGTAGTATTTGTTTAGTGGGTTGTTTTGCTCCTTTTTAAAAAGAGATTGTTACCAAATTATGGCAAAAGTTTGGGACTATCTCTGGTGGATAGAGGTAGAGACCTTGAGGTGAATGTGCTGAAGTAAGAGGTAGATGGAAGGGAAGATAATTACATACCATTCTTTCTGCAGGCAGCTCACAGGCATTAGCAATGATAACTGTGACCTCAAAGAAAGCCTGCACCTTTGGTTTTTGCAAAGAGCAGCCAGCTGTGTTTCATTCAATAGATTATTCCATTCAAGAGCACTTGGAAAGACAGAAGCAAAAAATCTACCAGAAAAACTGATTTTTTCCACCATCTCTTGTGTGCTGAAACCATGCTTGAACAATATACATGGGTAGAATAATTTCAGCCATTTCCTTAAAGGCATGTGTGCTGGGTTCATATAAGCCGCCGTGGAGCCCATTTGTTTTACAAGCTTGTCTTCCAAACACGCACATACGTATTCATGATCTGCATCCTGCAAGCTCAGTAATTCATGGCTTATTGACTTAGGTTGATGGATGGAAGTTTTTTGGGAACTAGAGAAGTAAAGATGGAAGTTTTGAGAGGCTGAGAGCAGCCACACTTGTGAGTTGCCCACTTGCTATAAGTATGTGTGTGGGCAGGCAGGCTGGAACTCTAGTAGAGCCCAGTTTGGCTCTTACCGGCCAGGCATATTTTGGACTTTTATGCCCAGTGAAAATAGTGACTGAAGATTTTAAGAGCAATTAAATACCATCTTCAAATTATTATCACCATTATAAAATAGTAATGGGCTATAATTGGGTGCTGAGTTTGCAGGAGGAATGCACTGATCGCTTATGTCATAGTGAGGAGTGGGCAGGACAGCATGCTGTTCAACCATGATTTAATTTCATTTCTCCTGTCCGTTCTTCCTCATGCCTCTCTAGTCTGGGAGATAGTAGCGGGAGTTCTGGAGTAGGAGAAGGGTAGACACAAGTCCTCTTGTTCTCTGGCAGACTTCCCGTTGGATTTTTGGATGCTTCAGCAGGTCTCTGCTCTTTGTCACTTGTCATCTGTGCCACTTCCTGAGGAAAAACCGTCTTGAAGTTTTATGCCTGGTTTCCTATAATGCTGTGGAATTTCACTTATGTCATTCCTTTCAGTGGAAAATGGGAAGAAGGAATCAAAAGCACGGAATGTAAGATGCCACCTTGGCTTTGGAATTTTGAGATTTTGTTTTTTAAATTTGGTGGTTCTTTGTTAAATCTTTTGTAGCTTCCCTTGACTTAGTTGAGCCCCAAACAAGGCACCATCTCTGGGGTGAACCAAACTAAAAGATACAGAGGAATACTTTTTTTGATCTCTGCATTTCATATTTCTATTTACATATTTCAATAATTTGCAGAAAACCCCACAAAACATTGTCAACCTTATTGACCCATGGTTTTTCATCACTGAAGGCTCCTGAACATTGTCTTGTTCTATTTTTGCCAGCTGCTTATTCCTCTTCTTGTAATAATCTTGAGCTGTATTTGTTCATGTGGAACTTTGCCTGTTTCTTACCATGCCTGGAGTAAACCAGTGACTTAGATTCTGTTCTCCACTGTGCCGAAAGCATACCTGTGTGCTCACCTCAGCCCACAGACTGCTGGTTTGGTAAGAAGTTAGGGGGATTCCCACAATGTCCTGCAGAAATGAGGTGGTTCTTCTTAGAAGTTGCCACTATTGTCTCCACAGTTTCACAGGCAGGCTCCATCTGGTTCCGGGACAGGCAGGTATTCCATTTAGAGCCACCCAGCAGTTGGGGAAGTTGGGGATTCTTAAACTTGGCAGGAAAGCTCAATGCCCCTGGTGCCATCTCACACTTACATTATCAGATGCTGTCCGAGATCCAGTTGTAACCAAGGGAGCCATAATTAAGGAGCCTGGCTCAGCTGGGATGGGAGTGGTGGAGCCCAAGCAATCATTCTGTCTACTCAGTTCCCCTGGACTTAAACAGAAGAGTACCGTGGAAGCAGAGGGCCAGATGTAACCATCAGTATAATCAGTCAGTAAATGCAATTGAACGAGGTAATTAAAAGGCCCAGTCCTGTTGTGGGCCAGCAACTAGGTAACATGGAGTGATGGTAGCACTATTAAATCTGGATTGAAAAAATCATATTAAGCAGGCCAGTTTTAGACTAAATTAATAATTTCTCTATCCAGTGAGAGCCAGCTATTAAGTAGATCTAGAAAATTTTAGTGACAAGTGTAAGAGGCTTTGACTTGGAAATTCTTGATTAATTGAAAACAAAGTGTGTACCATCTAATATATTCAATTAATGCATTATATTCAACTGATACAATTTTGGGAAGCTGCCTAGCTTGACAGTTCAAGAAATGGGTTTTTAGGTTAGCAAGACCTTGGTTTGAGTCTAGTTCTTTGCTACTTTATGTGCCTGTGGCAGGTATTCTCATTGGTGTATATTTGTAATCTAGGGATAATAATACCTACCTTATCGGGCTTTTGTAAAGACTAAGTAAGATTATACATTTAAAGTGCTTATCATTGTCTCTGGCACTTAGTGCTAAATACATACTACCTATTATTACTTATTTATGTAACCAGCTGAATCTCTAAAGTGAGACATCCTTCATATGACACTGTGTGTTACTAGCCAATAAATTTTATACCATTTTTGGTCACTATAGTGTTTTGATTTTAGATAATATGCTTATTGCTCCTTAACATACTTTTACATTATTTCACAGCCAGCATCACTTTTGATTTTCTTTTTTTTTCTTTTATTTTTATTTTTATTTTTTTGAAACGGCGTCTCGCTCTGTCGCCCAGACTGGAGTGCAGTGGCATGATCTCGGTTCACTGCAACCTCCGCCTCCCAGATTCAAGCGATTCTCCTGCCTCAGCCTCCCGAGTAGCTGGGATTACAAGCACATGCCACAATGCCCAGTTAATTTTTCTATTTTTAGTGAAGACAGAGTTTTACCATGTTGGCCAGGCTGGTCTCAAACTCCTGACCTCAAGTGATCCACCCACCTTGGCCTCCCAAAGTACTGGGATTGCAGGTATGAGCCTGTACTGACCCCTAACTTTTGATTTTCTCTTATTTCTCTCAGAATGTGGTATCAACTCAGTTGCTTATATAATTGTTTTCCTATTTATTCATGTTCTCAAACTTGAATGTGCAGCTAGTTACTGGGGAACTTCTTCATTGCAAACTCCTGGGTTCCGGAGATTCTGTTTTAATAGGTAGGGTTGAGGCCCAGGAATTTACACATGAGCTGGCACCCAGGTACTCCAGTGAACACACTTGGAGGAGCACTGACCTATACCCTTGTGCCGGCACTTTTGCTGTTTATGCTCTTTCGCTGAACTAGGATTCAGAAGACAGGGGTTCTAGTTATGTGTGCTGTCAAGGGTGTTAACCCAGTTAAGGATTCAGTTTTGTCTTCTATGGTAATCCCCACCTTGTCAGCCTCCCAAGGCTGTGGTGAACATCAGATGAGAAGGTACATAAAAGCACTTTGGTGAAGCCGTTTCCAAATGAGCAAGGTATTAAAGTGGAGATAAGGAATCTCAAAATATTTCGTATAACTTAAGACTTAGTAGTAGTATCTAAAGGCGAGTTGTGAAAGGAGATTGTTGGGTTCTTAAATATTAGGGGTTCCAAGAATGTGTTTCGGCCTCTAATGTGTGAGTAGTGTTTGATTGAGCAAGGTACTTCCCATTGTTCAGGATGCTGGCCAAGTGGCATTATTTATTACTATGAAATCAACCCCTCTCTCGTGTGTGGTGCTATTAAGGTATGTGGACAGTGATTTCAATAACATAAAACTTTTTTCGAGTGGAAGTGTTATCCAGTTGGGGATGGCAATACTGGCCACTCACTGATGTCATGTATATCACAGAATACTATAAGATATCACTGTTCTGCCTCTGACCCAGTCCTGCCAGATGCCTTGGTGCTATGCGCAAGAGGGAAAAAGAGTGCTCCTTATAATTTGAAGTTACATAATAAAGATGTGATGGGAAGATTTTCTTCAGCTGAGTATAACCATTATTACTTTTTTTCACTTCCCATTTTCTAGGTTATTAAGTGGAAAGATGATGTACCCAGACATTTAGATCTATATACAAATATGCTTTCTCTTCATCCACATATAGAAAAGCCTACAAGAATCCGTTATTTATCCCAGAGCTATACTGTGGACCAACTGTGGAACATAAAGAAATGACAAATGTTTATGGTGGAAAGCCTCTGAGAATGTGGAAATATAATAGAAGCAATTGGAACATTTGCTTCTTTTTTTTTTTAAAGAATATCTGTAATTACTATCTGAAGTCTTGTGCTGAGTTTCCAGCATAGTTAAGCACTGTGTCTTTGAATGTTTTGTAGACAAGGAGGCTCCCTGTAAGGCACGTGGCATGTGTTCAGCTGATACCTGGGCATATTATTATGTGAATGGAAGACCAGATCCTTCCTCTCATTTTGCATAATCACACAACAAATAGTGAAATAATTGGCCATAGGATCTATATCACCTTGGCCTACAGCCAACTTCATAGTATCTTGAGGCACCCCATCACTTTAATGCTGTATCTAATGCTGTGCCAAAAAAAACACAAAAAAACCCCAAAAAACTAAAATGAATAAAAATGCTGGCTTAAGTAAGTAAACTTAAAATAGAGAGCAAAAGAGGAAGGCACATTTATTCATTGACATGAACCTAGATGTAGTGGTATCTAGTGAATAAGTTCTTTGTGAAGGATTTAATATGATGTGGATTTTAGAGTCAGACTACCAGGATTGGTTTCCCAGCTCTGCCACTTGCTAGCTCTGTGCCTTTGGGAGAACATTTAATCTTTCTGAGCCGTGTTCTTCATTTGTAAAATAGGGGTGATAATAATGCTTTACGTTATAGGACTGGTGAAGAGTAAATGAGTTGATACTTTAAAAGGGTGCCTGGAACAATGTGTATGAGTTAACTCTTATTACTGTTTTTGTTTTTATTGTTATATACTTGTTGGGAAAATAATAGATTTAGATGACTAAACAGCTCTTTTGTTCCCACTCCATGCCACCCCACAATGCCACCATCTAGTGGATCTAAGAAGAGGCTCTGTGTATATCATCTTTCCACTGTAATTTATCAAATTTGGCATATTGCCAGGAGGAAATAGGTAGCGAATTGTAGAAATCAGGTTTATTAGGAGAAATAACTCAGAGATGTAGACTTGGTAGAACCCAACCATTTGAATCTTTTCCTAGGCTAATCCCAAAGCTCCTTCTACCTCCTTCTCTGTAGACTCACTTCTCCAGCTATTCTGGGCCATTTGCTATACCGAGTGTGATTCCAGCCTTCTAGTTAAATGCCCATGCTTATGCCTTTCCTCCACTTGAGATGCCAACTATATTTAGCATCTATTCCAACTATATCCAAATCTTCTCATCCTCCAATATCCAGACTGCATGCCACCTCCCAGATTCTTCCTGATCAGTCCAGGCATAGGCAATAACTCTTCACTTCTCTAGAGTTTGCTGGCATCACCCAAGTGGCACTTGAAGATTACCTGGTATGATCATTATAGATTTGTTATGTTGTACCTCTCATACCAGGTGGTAAACACCATGAGAGTAGGGAACCATACATGTTTGTTTATTCATTCATTCATTGAACAAATGTTATAGCAGCATTTATAGTACATTGCCAAGTATGTAATAGGTATTATGACATCTCTTGAATAAATGAACATTCGAATGTAGATATGGTAACTAGGTAGGAGCCTGTGTGTGTGTGTGTATGTGTGTCTGTGTATGTAGCAAATGTGAGAGAATGAGAGAGAAAGCTAATGAGAACTGTAGTGGTCAGGTTAGGTTGATGAACTGATGTTTAGCTAGCATTGTGAGGTGGCATGGAGTGGGAGAAAAATGAGGCACTTGCACAGGGGTGGGTGGTGGTGTTTAGGATTGGCTAGAGATGGCTGTTGCTTGGTACCCAGTAGGTGCTCTATGTAAGCAACTCTTAAATGTTGTGGAAGTCCAAAAGAGAACCAGAGCTGAGACAGATACTGCGGGAAAAATTTAAAGGAAGATATAGATATTTTATGAAAAGTGAACCAAAAAATATTTCTGAAGAATGAGTGATGGCTCCAAGAATGATGTTTGAAATGTGCTCTCTACATGTAGAAATGAAATTGTATAAGAGCCTCAAGCTTTTCTGTACTGTTTTTCACTTGAGTTGCCTATGAGATATCAAGGTAAAATAATTGGCAATATATCATCGCTATGGTTGTTTATCAAGACATCAAACTTTCTGACTAAGCATGTGCAATATTTATATTTATGTTAAATGCTTTAATACAACTAGTAGATTTTAACCATCCAGTTTTTTTCTTTGAAGATAGCATTCTGTTTGTCTGAAATTAGAATCCATTTCAGTTTCATGGAGGAGCAAAGGTGAGGCACTCATCTGTCTCTATGTCCTTTTTGCCTGACACAGTGTTAGCCCAATGCTTGGCACCAGTAGGTGCTCTATGTATAAGTGTTTTTCAGTAAATGAATTAATAATATATCAGTTTTTTTCTAAATGAATTAATAACATCTCAGTTTTAAAAACTTCACAGATTGGATGAATTGATTTCATGAAACGTGTCCTTTGTGTTTAAGGTTCTCGCCAAATCTTAAGTGGAGAGATTAAATTGGAGATAGAAAAATGATTGTTATGTACATTTGTAGAACTTTAGTACTAGACATAATTCCAGAGATTATCTAGTTCCAACTCCTCATTTTTCAGACAAAGGCATTGAAGACCAGAGAGGTTAAGTGACTTGCTTATGCTCACATCGTGTCAAGCTTGGACCTAACCCAGATCTCCAGGCTTCAGTATCATCTCTTTCCACTAGGCACCTTGGAAGTAAATCTTAGTTTCATTATTCCTTTCATGGCCTAGGTTTAACTCCTGAGCTCCCAAAGAAGAATTTAGGAAAAATTTTATTATGTTTTTGTTAATTGCAAAATAGATTTCTGAGGCAGCAACTCCCCTTCCTCTCAAGGATCCTGTGTAATGCATGGGCTGCTTGGGGGCACCCATATGTTTTTGTTTTTGTTTTTGTTTTGAGATGGAGTCTCGCGCTGTTGCTCAGGCTGGAGTGCAGTGGCACAATCTCGGCTCACTGCAACCTCCACCTCCCGGGTTCATGCAATTCTCCCGCCTCAGCCTCCCAAGTAGCTGAGATTACAAATGTGCACCACCACGCCCGGCTAACTTTTTGTGTTTTTAGTAGAAATGAGGTTTCACCTTGTTGACCAGGCTGGTCTCGAACTCCTCACCTCAAATGATATGCTCATCTCGGCCTCCCAAAGTGTTGGGATTACAGGCATGAGCCACCGCACTCAGCCTCCCATATTAATTTTTTAACGTTCTTTCCTCCTGGTAAGTCTGCTGGAAAAAGAGAGCTTGCACCATCTAGTGGATCTAAGAAGAGGCTCTCAGGCTTAAATTTTGGGTGGCCTTGCTTTAAAAAGAAGAAAGGAACAATATTTTTATTTAATGAATCTGCACATTCTCACATGGAATCCTTTTTATCATGAGAGTGGCAGTAGCAGCACAGAATGAATTTAGGGTCACTTTGTACTTCATAGTGCTAGAGACGTGACACCTTACTGACCGTGCTTCTTTTTAGTGGTGGAAGGCAGGTCACAAAGTGGGTAACTGGATTTAACTGGATCAGGAAAGGCATGAGCATGGGTATTTTTAGGTAACTCTCCACGTGATTTTAACATAGAACCAGGGCTGAGAACCACTGCTGTATTACAATCTTGGTTTTTCAACCAGTGCTTGGATTCTTGTACTCATTAATTTAAAACACTGGCTCTTCTGTAATGGGTCTTTCCATCCTAGTTGGGAATTAGTCAAATCCTATTATTTCTGGGAAACCCGCTAGTGCTCATTTGGACAATTAACTTATTCAAGAATGTACAGCATTCTACTATCCAATGGATAATGAAGTTTTAGAAGCTTTCAAATTACTCCTTTGTTTTCCTTCAATGGAGATTTTAAATCTTTTTACATGCTCTGGAAAATATTTATCTCATGTGGCAGGTGGTAGAAGACAGTATCTGTCAAGCGGGATAACTTGATGACTGAATGGGCAGGGCAGGCCGAGGGCTCTCACCACTGACATTGCCCTGTGATCTGAAATGCCCATTAACCTCCTGGGCTTGAATTTTCTTTGAAGAGTGTGATTGGTCATCTTTATATTTACAGAGTACTGCTCAGCAAAAAACTAGGTCCCAAAAAAAAGCTTTTGTTACTCCGTCACTGAAATATCTTAAGTGACACCTTAGCACCTGTGTAGTGTAGTTGTACTTGATGGTCATAATGACCAGGAGGCTTTGTGATAGTGGTCCACAGCCTGGTGCACATCAGAAGCAACAAAGGATGCCTGGCACTAGACCTGGAGATAATTATTTAACTGGATCAGGATAGGCCATGAGCATGGGTATTTTTAACTAACTCCCCAGGTGATTCTAACATGGAACCTGGGTTGAGAACCACTGCCACAAGATATTCTTAAAAATATTTTGCAGGCTGGATGCGGTGGCTCATGCTTGTAATCCCGGCACTTTGGGAGGCCGAGGTGGATGGATCACCTGAGGTCAGGAGTTTGAGACCAGCCTGGCTAATATGGTGAAACCCTGTCCCTACTAAAAATACAAAAATTAGCCAGGTGTGGTGGTGCACACCTGTAGTCTGAGCTACTTGGGAGGATGAGGCACGAGAATCATTTGAACGTAGGAGGCGGAGGTTGCTGTGAGCTGAGATTGCGCCATTGCACTCTAGCCTGGGTGACAGAGCAAGACTCCATCTCAAAAAAACAAAAAACAAAAAAACAAAAAAAGTTTTGTAAGGCCAGGCACGCTGGCTCATGCCTCTAATCCCAGCACTTTGGGAGGCCGAGGCAGGAGGATTGCTTGAGCCAAGGAGTTTAAGACCATCCTGGGCAACATGATGAAACCCTGTCTCTACAAAAGATACAAAAATCACCTAGGTGTGGTGGCATGCACCTGTAGTCCCAGCTACTTGGGAGGATGACGTGAGAGAATTGCTTGACCTTGGGACGTTGAGGCTAAGTAAGCGGTGATCACGCCACTGTACTCCAGCCTGAGCCACAGTGTGAGACTCTGTCTCAAAAAAAAAAGTTTTGTGAACCTTGAATTTCAAATCAAGTTTGGCAGTCTGATGTACATTTTCTGGCTTTTAAATTATTTGAATATTGGAGATCCATATTTGATAACCAGTATTCTCCTGGGGCCCAGGGAGCAGGAATTGCACTGTTTTGTGATTAGAGTAATAAAGTTATTATTGTGTCTAAATGACTCCATTTTTACATCTCTCAGAGATGCTGGTGGAGTCAGTCCCTGTGCATGACCCAGGTTTGAGGAATGTGAGTACTTTCAGGGATTGCCAGGAGCGGTGAGGGCCAGAAGTTAATGCTTCTCTGAGTGGCAGCTTAATGTATTGTCATAATTGTACCCATCTGAGGGCATTGATTCTATATTGTTGGCCCTTGTCCCAGTGACAGTAGGAAAGTGGGTGTCTTTCACATAAAGCTTTTTTCCCCCTCTTATCATTTTAATAATGAATGTCACCTCTTTCTGTGGTTTCCAGGAGTAGGGTGCTCTGTGAGTTCTCTGCAGAAGCTGTTTTCTGCAGTAAATCCTGATCTGTCACTAGGAACAGCTTTCTTCTGACAAATGTAGCTGAATTGGTTGGCAGAAGGATGGCAGGGAGGTAAAAGGGCAGGGAGTGGTTATAAATCCTCTAAAACGCCATCAATTGAACTCTTAGAGTGGGAGACAGTGTCTTTGATGATGTGTTCCAAATGGTTGATACAGATATTCAATTTCAAACGATTTCTGCTGTGTTTTCAGAGGGCAGGGGACAAAAATGCCAGGAAATTGTTAGAATTCTTGCCTTGATGTCTTCTTCTCAAAATAGTGTAAAAAACATGAAATTTATTATCAGGTAGACTTAGGTTTGAATCTGGCTTCTGCCACTTACTGTGTGCTTCTAGGGCAAAATTTTGAGCCTCACTTTTCTTAGCTGTAAGATGAGAATCCTAATACCTACCTACCATTTTACTCTATCAAGGTGAATTAATTCATATAATACATGTAAAACATCTAATAAAATGTTTGGCACAGAGCTGGTACTTCATAAATGGTAGCTATTTCTGGAACTACTATTAATAGTGGTAGTAATTAATAATAATGGCCTGTATGTCCACTTAGCCTTTGGTGGGGATGGCAAGGGGGTATTGACAGAGGCTCATCCGGGAAGGGTATACTCAGAATTTTCATCCTCACATAGTCAACCTGTTATAATTTAGAGTCTCATCACAAATTAATCCTTTAAAATGCAGTCACTCTCTAGAATAGTTCATTTCACTGATTATTCATTTTGTATACATCCTGCTGTTTAACTCAGAGGGCCTAGAATACAGATTTTTTATGTAAACAGCGTGGACAGGGGGTTAGTAGAGGAGAGGAGAAAATATAATTTGGGGATTACTTTGGCCATAAGTTACACCTGGTGTCATGGTTTGGTGTGGAGTTTGGACACCCAGAAAAGGAAAGGTTAGATTATTGGGAAGTTGGGAAGAGGACAAGCCAGAATGGGTGACAGGAGGGTGGTAGGGGCCCAACTACAGTTTAGAATTTCCTGTGCAGGGTTCTCTGTTAGTATTGCCTGTGTGTTGCCATGAGTTTGTCTTGGTGTCCCTTCTGTCATTTGCCATCAGTTGGCAGTGTCTAGAGTACAGTTCCATTTCATTGAAGCACTCAGTCTAGAGTATAAAGCATTTATGTGAATCAGTGGAAACTGAATTTGCACGGCTGAGGATCTGTACTGCAGTTTCAGAAAAGTCAGTATAGTTTAATTGAGGTATAAAGGGCTCTCCTCCCCATCTGAGTTGTGACAAGTTGGGAAATACAAAAAATGAGGCAGATGGAAGATTAAAACACCATCTTTATTACCAGTAAAACTGATACCAGAGAATAGAGTTTACCCCTGTAGGCAAACATTCCCAATATTTAACCCTAGAATTAGACAGACACTCACCCAGACACATTATAGAAGCTGTGGTGGGGAAGAGCAGAGACAAATATGTCTTTCTTTCTTTCTTTTTTTTTTTTTGAGACGGAGTCTCGCTCTGTCACCCAGGCTGGAGTGCAGTGGTGCGATCTCGGCTCACTGCAAACTCCGCCTCCCGGGTTCACGCCATTCTCCTGCCTCAACTTCCTGAGTAGCTGAGACTACAGAAGCCCGCCACCATGCCCGGCTAATTTTTTTTGTATTTTTAGTGGAGGAGAGGTTTCACCGTGTTAGCCAGGATGGTCTCAATCTCCTGACCTTGTGATCCGCCCACCTCGGCCTCCCAAAGTGCTGGGATTACAGGCGTGAGCCACCGCGCCTGGCCAGTGCTTTCTTTTTTTGAGACAGAGTCTCACTCTGTTGCCCAGGCTGGAGTGCAGTGGCACAATCTTGGCTCACTGCAACCTCCATCTTCTGGGTTCCAGTGATCATTCTGCTTCAGCCTCCCTAGTAGCTGGGACTATAGACATGGGCCACCATGCCCAGCTAATTTTTGTATTTTTAGTTGGGATGGAGTTTCACCATGTAGGCCAGGCTAGCCTTGAACTCCTGACCTCAAGTACTCCGCCCGCCTCAGCCTCCCAAAGTGCTGTGATTACAGGCGTGAGCCTCTGTGCCCTCCCCTGAATATGTACTTTCTGGTAGAAGCCTAGCTCCCAGGAGAAGAGAGGAAGGGACAGGCTCAATCCCAAGCTCAACAAAATGACAAGTTACTCCTCCTCTCCTGGAGAAGAATTACAGGGGGAGTCAGAGAGAGACCAGAATTACGCTGCTAGGAGATCCTGCATGTGGGAGGACACATGAGGATTGGAGACTTCATTTTACTGTATCATGTCTGCATAAATTCAACCTAAGTTCTAGCAGATTTGGAAGTAGTAATTCATACTTAAAAAAAACACATTGGAGTGGTTTAAATGTCACTCCGATCACCAAGAACCTATCATGGTCCCCGTGACCTGCAGAAGATAATCCAGAGTCCTTAACCTGGTTTTAAAAACCTCTCCTGATATGGCCCCATCCTGCCTATGAGCCTTCCTTCCCTTCATGATGTTCAAATGCAGATGTAAAGTCTGATCAGTGCCCTCATCATCCTCTGAACAGTTCATTCTTGCTCCCATGTTCCTGCTGGATTATCCTTTCCACTTCTTGCCTGTTCATTCAAAGTGTACTCATCTGGGCCACGCGTGGTGGCTCATGCCTGTAATCCCAGCACTTTGGGAGGCTGAGGTGGGGGGATCGCTTGAGGTCAGGAGTTCAAGACCAGCCTGGCTGACATGGTGAAACCCCATCTCTACTAAAAATACAAAAATTAGCCTGGCACGGTGGCGTGTGCCTGTAATCCCAGCTACTCGGGAGGCTGAGGCACAAGAATCACTTGAACCCGGGAGGCGGAGGTTGCAGTGAGCTGAGATTATGCCATTGCACTCCAGCCTGGGTGACAGAGCGAGACTCTGTCTTAAAAAAAAAAAAAAAAAAAAAAAGTGTATTCATCTGTTAGGTCTCAATACAAGCACCGCTGTGGGCAGAAGCCTTGCACTGAAGCATATGCTGACTTCTCTCATCTCCAAACTGCCAATGAACTTTCACATAGGACTGCACTGCTTAGCACTTGTTCATCAAATGAGCTTTATCTGCCAATTGTAAGTTTTTTGAGGGATAAATGTTTCTTATACTTCTTCTGTGTATCCTTAGCTGCTAGTATATTGTACACCTGGAAAACACTCAATATATATGCAGTTGGTTAAATAGATGTGTCAAAAGAAAGTGGCTAGCACTCTTATCACTATATTAGAATACAGTGATGTGTTGGTTATGCTGGAAAATAAAATACCAGGGCAAAGAATTGAGATTAGCACTTAGTTTTATGTCACTGACATGGAATCAAAGAATGCTTTGGAACAGACTTTTGTAACAGAGAGGGTAGGTCATCTAGTTCATCATCATTTTACAGCAGAGAAAACAAAGGCTCATGATTTGGAAAGAAATGTTCAGAGTCTGTGAGCTTAATATTTGTGAGAGGAATAGAGGATATGAAGCAGATGATCTTTCAATTCTTTAACATTTGATTATGTTTACAAGGTTTGTTTGGTAGCTTTATGTTTGCATTAGAGGTCCTCTAAGTGTTCCAAAGTGCTTTTCTATTATCCTGTAGATCCTCACTTCTTTATGTGCTCGCCAAAATCTGTGGAGGAAGGCACTTTTCACAGAAGCCTTCACATCTCATCGTTAACCTTCTTCATTGACACATGTCAACTCACTGCGGTAGATTACATAGTATGCAGGCCTGAGACATCAGGCTTGTTTTCCATTTGTAGCAGTTGGGACACCAGAATATTACTTCACTTGCCCATGGTCACCAGATGCTAAGAATTAAAATGCAAATGTCTTATATTCATTCCCATTGCAGACCATTTTCTACTACTCCATGATGTTTTTCTCTTCTTTAAATTATCATCTGGAGACCCTGAGAGAATGCTGGCTGAGAAAGAAAGCACATTTGTGATTCCCTGATCAGCAAAGAGATTGGTTAATGCAAGTACCTTAAGCACCCAGGGTAGAAGGTTATGAACCCCAGGTTGGAGAAAGGATGGCCTGGCTTTGATGAGTGCTGAGAGAGCATGCTGCCCTGTGCCAGAGTGGAACAGGAAGCGGGAGCTGATACCTGAGAAGGACAGGTCAGCTAGCCAGCTCTCAGGGAGGGGTTTCCAGGACAGCTTCATTACTTGCTTTATGTTGTAGACTTCTTAAGACATCCATGATCATATTTAACTGTTGTACAAAAATAGCAAACAAAATATAGGCAGTGTTTTGGTCATTTGTGCCACTGTTTTTTTCCAGTAAATTTAAAAAAATTTTTGGTTTTTAATTTAAAAAATTAAATGTTAGCGTTGTCTCTTATTGGTTAGTTAACAGAAAAGCTAATAGAGGAGTTAATCTGTCTAGTGTATATTTTAAAACAGATTTCAAATACTGAGTTGTTGAATGAGTAAGTCATGAAGTCAATTTGGTAGGTCACAATTAGCTCTTAAAGTTGAATAAAATAGAAAATATCAGAGTGCATTGCACTTAGTAATGGTGAGTACTAGATATTATTGTAAAATATTTTTATTTTGATGAGTCATGGTGTTAAAAAGTTTGAAAACACTGAATGGGGGAATGTTACTAGATTACTTGTTACTTGATGTTACATTTCTTTATCATGGGCTGCAAATAAATGTTAGTTGGTACTCTTTAGTTCTAAAACATTCATTTGTTAATTATTTCATTCAACATATATATTTTAAGCATCCAATATATGCCAGGCACTGTTCTAAGTGTTTGCTGGGGTTGAGATATCTATAGCAATTTACTTACAAAGCATATCTTATTTCTCTTACTCAGAGAAAACACCGAATTGGTGTGCCTAACGTTTAGCTGTGGATAACAGAAAACTCCCTTTATATTACAGAAAACTCCCTTTAATGATCCTTTCATATTCTGCACACCACTTCTATTTACAACTCACTAGCCAAGAGATACATAGTAACATCTAGATGCAAAGGAAGCAGGGAAATGTGGTTTTTTATTATAAAGTCAGGATTTATTCCCAAGGAAGAGAGGGAGAATAAATATTGGGGAGACATTTAGTAGTGCCTGCCATATACCTCAAAGCTTCTTACATGTAAACAAAATTTCATTTCCATTGATGGGAAACTGGAAATTTCTATTATTATAATTATTGGGAAGGCACAGGCTTGGCAGGGCCACTGCATAGAGTTGGGCAGGTTGTCTACTGCACAAGGGCAGCCTGCTGAGGGTGCAGATAGGAGAGATGGTGTTCATGTTCCGTTTGCCAGACTTTGTGTCCTGGCATAGGGCTGTGTCCACCCACAGGAAGAGGCACCCTTATCTAATTGGCAGAAGACACCTTCTTCTCTGGCCAAGCCATCTGCTTACCAAACTGTGGGCCTGGGGGGCTACTTTGCCCAAAGAGATCTATTTCTAATTTGCAGAAATGCCCTATATGGGCTGGCTGTGGCTCAGAGGGCAGTCTCAACTAGCCTAGAGGTCATCTTAAGCATTTGACCCTGACATACCTGATTCTACCCCTTCTTCTAGTATAGCTCTTCTTGCTTGGTTTTATATTTTTAAAATAATAGAAGTTAGCTGACAAAACTGTGTGCATTGTCTTATCACAAATAGGCACAGAGTAAATTTTCCGAGGTTGAGCAGATCTACAGGCCCTGCAGTCTCCTCATCCCTGACCTCTCCGTAGCACCTCACGTCACTTCTCTTCCATTGTAGGAAAGGAAATTAGTGTTATAAATTAAGCTTACATTGATCTCTGATTTGAAATGGAAAATTAGGTATCTTTTTTTTTTCAACTTCAACAAGTGCATGAGGGAGATAATGGTACCAAACTATTGGGTTCTTAAGCATCAGAATTATGAAAAGATAGAAAGGGTCCCACCTTCCCTACACACAGAGAATAAAAAAAAAACCCACACAAAACCCCACTTTATCTAAGGCAGCCAGGTGGTATTCATCTTGGAAACAAATGCAGAGAGTGGAGGGAAGATCTGGTCCGAAAGTTGGTGTGAATCTTTTATTCTTTCCCTGTACTCTCCTAAGAGAACATTAAAAATTTATCAGCAACAAAGGCCCTGCAAGCTTTTCTTCAAGTAGGAAAACGAAAAAGCAAGGAAAACAGAGAAGGAGTTTAGTCTATTTATTTTATCTTCTTGCTATAATTTTCTCTCGCCCCACACTGTTTTTTTTGAGGGCTTGCTGTCCCCTCATTTTTGTCTGACTTGCGTTTCAGGTGAGGCAAAGCAGCAATCATTCTGATGGGATGCTCCTCTGTGATTATCCAGTGCCAGATGATGTGCAGGTCTGGGACAACAGAGAGAAACGACCAGGATAACTGCAATTGTTGAATTTGTTTGGGCAGATATGTGTGTGTTTTCTGCCTTCCCATTGTACTGAGGTCTTTCCAGTGCTCATGGAAAATAAGCTAGGAGTGAAATCTGTCTTTTATCATCAGAGCTTGCTTTGTTACAGTTTTAGTGTCTAGGAAAATTGGTCTAAACTTAAATTCCACTCCCGAATGATACATTTAACCCATCAGGGAGATTGTGTGTGTGTGGCAGGGGATGGGGGGCGGTGGGGGAGGAGTTGGGGGCGTTGCATGGAATGGAATGGCAGGCATTAGATGCTGCCTTTTTGCAGTGGTTCTCAGATACTTCATTCTAGAGAAGCTGCTGGTTGGGGTTCCGGCCCATGGACCATTTCCCCTCCACTGTGGGTTTTAAAGTCAGTCTCATCAGCACTCAGTAGTATTGTCTTATTAATCAGGAAGATAAACAGGGAGAAGCCTGAGGAAGCATTTCTTTTTTTTTTCCAGTGGATCACTTTTCGAGGTTGCCATAATTAAAGAGCACGGAATGAGTTACGCTCTGTATTTTCAATGAAATGTTGTTCACTATAAATGGAAAATTTCCCCTGCTGTTCAGGCGTTGTAAAATTAATATAACTACCCTGCTAAGGAAGGCATCCCCAACATGGGCTGTGAAAATCCAGTGATTTTATTAGTAACAGGGCTGCTGATTTCCATCTTGACACATTTATTGATTACTCTGAGTACCTGGCGGTGCATCAGGTCCTTTGAGAATTCATGTTGCAGGTCAGTTGTAGTCATTTCTGCAGTAAGTTTGCAATCTTCAAGGATGAATATATATATTATGAAAACCGAGAAGGGGAACTGAAAGCCTAGAAAAGGGGAGTCTGAGAGGTTTAATAAGAATTCTGGAATAGGAAAGTTGAGTTTTGGGGGGACAGCATTTCTCCATCACCACTTATTAAGATGAGGGCAGGGTAAGGTACAATTTAAATTACAGCAGGTGGAATCTCCCTTTATAATGAGGAGTACTTTCTTCTGATGCAAAAGATTATGAGCCTCGACTAAGCTGTGTTGCCGAAAGAAGCCGTGTAATCTCTGTTTGAGTTTGAAAGAAGGGTGTCGTGGGTGTTTATGTTTTGGCAGCCCAGCACCAGACCTCTTTTTCTTTCTAAGCCTGTCTCTCCAGCCTTCTGGTGATTCTGTGAGACGCCCCTTCAGTAAGTATCTTTTCTGCTTGGACCATCTGGAGTTAGTTCTCATAAGATTGTTGGGACTCAAGTAACTGAAACAATATGCTTAGAATACTCCTTAGTTACATACTGGGTGCTCAATAACTGGTCAGTAATGTCGTTTGTATTGTTTCTCAAATTGCAACCAAGAAGTTTGAATCAAAAAGGGACTCTTTCTGGAACAATTAGTAAACAGGAAAGAGAAGAACCAGTGATCTTTGGAATACCCGTGAGCCAAAATGCCTGCATATTTCCTTGTTAATTATTACCTCAAGACCATGCTATGAATTACCTTTCTTATGGGGTACTTGGGTATTCAATAGTTAAACTTTATTAGATGAGGTTCAAGTATAATGGATCATATACTGCATTATACTCTAATAAATTATAATGAAGCTGTAGGGTACAAATTATGCACACATAGTATAGGAAAGGAGGCTATACACATAGCCATTTGCTGAATCCTCCCAGGTGAGAGGTTTATGATAAGCAAGCGAAAATAACTTTGGATGTGATGAAAGCAGTAACCCTTCAACTTGGCCAACCCTAGTTGCAGCATCAGGCCATTGGACATAGGACCACTTTTATTGGCAATGACAGCTTTATTCTTGTTCTGTCAGTATTGGTCAGCTTGTCCTGTGTGATCAGAATCAGGTTTAGATTGGCTAACATTGGCAAATACAGATGAAAATATGTTTTAGGGAGTTTCTGTGTCCCTTCTTAACCACAGCCTGTTCTAGGACACACTGGATCTTTGGGGCTGATGTAGCCCATCCCTTGTGACCACCTCAAAATCTTCTGATTCTACAAAATGCCTGGGAGGGAATGCGGAGGGAGTGGAAATGGATGAGGTGTTCATTTTCTATAAGGGGGGGTTGTACTTTTCCCCCTCCACCCCCGAAAATGTGTACAGACAGGCAAATTTTGTTCTTTTGCCACCAACACTCCTGCCAACTTCCTGGTCCTTTTTTTTTTTGCCTCAATTTGGCTTATTTTAAACTGATGACCCAAGTCAGGAAATAATAGCCATCCTTTACTGAGTGCCTTCCATGTGTTGAGATTTATGCACGTTCTCTTTAATCCTCTTAATACTTTCAAAGATATTGATTATCCCTATTTTGCAGAGGAGGAAACAGGCTTAGAGAGATTAAATAACACAGTCAAGATTATACAGGTAATAAATGTTAGGATTTGAACTCTAGTTTGTGTAGCTCCAAAGCCTCTCCTTTTTCTGAAAACCACTCTCTATTATCTTCCTCTTGCTGTTTTCCTCAAAACCTCATTTTCTACTCGGAGCTGGCAACCATATTCTCTGCAAGGCTAACATAACTTCTGGTATAGACCTCATATAGGTTCAGGTCTTAAGTAGAATTTCGTAATGCATTTGCCTTCTGCTTACAACAGCAAAACATTCAGAACTGTGTTTTTTTTTCATCTTTCTGTCCCCAGCACCCAGTACAGAGCTTTCACACCTGCATAAATGTTTGTTGAATAGGGCCATTCCTGATATGTTCCCATTGCGAGGAGGTGTAGGAAAAGTTAGGAACCCCAAAGGGGCAGCATCCATAGCAGTTGACAATATTCATGACAAGGTAATCTGAACACTGAGAACAAAATGGGAAATGCAGAAAAACAATAAACCAAGTCCCAGATAATAAAGTTTGTACTTCGGGGACAGGTAGTCAGTGTTTATTCAGGTACCTCAAATTTGGGCCAGTTAAATGCATTGAGAGTAGCTCCAGGGAAGCAGCGCTCAGTGAGGAAGCCACTTGGGAGCACCACCACTGCCTGTGGTATGAGTGGCACTGCCTCCCACGTGTGCCTTTTGTGCCAGGTTTTTCCCCAGGCAGACAGACCCCAGCTCCAACTTCCATTGGGGAGATGAGTGGTGTTTCACTATTCAGGGCCTGGAAGGACCCTGAAAAGCCGTTTGTTCACTGCTTCCCTTTTCTCCCAGAAGGTATAAATTCATTATACTAATATATTTAATGTATTACAGATCCATTGAAGAAATGCTGGGAGAAAAATGGCAGAGATTGGCTTTTATTTTAATATACTTTCCTCAAAATATGTTACTGAAATCCTCATCATAGCCACTCTGTTTCCTCCTTCCTCAAATATTTTAGGAATAAATCAGCAAACTTGCTGACTTTGGCTGTCACCTCCATTCACCTCCCCAGCTGGCCTCTGGCGGTGCTAGCAGTGTAGCGTGTGGCCTAGAGGTCAGGGAGCAGAAGGGAGGCATAGGGGAGCCGACGGGAGGGAGCTGACGGGAGGGAGCCGGAATCATCAACTGCAGACTATTTTCAGATCTGGAGTCATTGAACATTTTCTGTCCTGAATTTTTGGCTGAAACAGTAGAGCTGCTTGCTGAGAACCAGGGCGTCTGTCTTCCCTTTTGTACTTAAATGTTCTTCTTGGCGCTTCGTGTCCTTGGAGGGGAGAAGATGGCTGCAAAGAGCCTTTCCAGCTGCTGCCCTTGGCTGCAGGTGGGTGGATGTGCCTCCCACCTGTCCGTTGGCTTGGCTGGCTCTGGCAGCAGCGGGTAGGCTCATAGCCTGTGTTCCCTGTTAAGACCCTTTCACTCCTGTTTCGTGTGATCCAGGCTTGTCATTCTTTTCCCCTCTGCTGATTTCAGTGGGAGCTTCACTCTGGTTGGACCCACTGGGGCTGATGACTCACTGATAACCCAGGTGAACCAGCAGTTAGCTAGTTTTTTCCTCTGTTATCAAAGGAAAAGCCAAGGAAGGGTGGCTTCTAACTTGGAGAGGGTGCCACAGTCACCTGACCCCCCTGCCTGCCACCTGCCTGAGTGACAGAAGGTAGGATCCATCTGTTTGTTCCAATGTGACTAGATCACAGAAAAAACAATTAGCAGCTTGGAAACGTATTTTTCAGGACACACATAAACCTGCCATTACAGGGAGGATTCTGGTGCTAATTTAGATGCAAATGGGATCGCCCAACTAGAGCTGATTACAGAAGGGTCAGAATGTCTATATGCTCAATTTCACTCCTACACTGTGCAATAAGTTAATGTGCTGCTGCAGTTGTGGGCATGATGGCTGGGTTTGGTTCTGGCTTTAATTTTTTTTAGAGAGCTTTGGTTTTATAGAAGTAGAATGTGATGCGTGGTGTCACCTCTTCCCTTCCCACCCACCTCCTTTTTAAAAGAAAACACACCGTCCATTTTGCCTATTTCTGAGAAGCTTGAAATTCTAATAAAAAATAAAAACATACTTTTGGAGCTCTTAGCCTAAGACAAAAAAGAGTAGATTGACTGTAAATTCAGTTGCCATCCTGTTCAGAAAACTGATCTCACCTATGTGTGCAGGCCAGACCATGCTGAGTTATAGCCTGGAGCATAGAGAACTGGTGATGAGAACTGGTGGGTGAAAGGATGGCATAGATGATAGTGAACTGTGCTCCTGTGGTGTTTTTCAGATGTTTTTGGCTGCAGCTCACAGTCAGAAATAATATTTTGTATGTTTGCATATATATGTATATTTACTGAATTTGCAAGCAAAGCACATATATTTAATGTATTGCATTATGTATATTTTCAACAAAATATGTATACACAAGTTTGACAAAACAGGACTTGCCCTTACTACATGCAGGGTACTCTAATATTTTCTGTTGGAATCTGGTCTAAACCATTAATGAAATAATAAACTGAATTGACCACCCACTCTTGGATCTCAAACTATAGTTTCAAAAACACCAGCTTAAGGGATTGGTGAAGATTCTTGGCATGAAGAAGGACCCGGACAAGGGTGATAGGAGTGTGGAGAAGATGGGCAGAGAAAGATTTATTTCCAAGGATGGACTAAACGGGACTCAATAGCAGTAAAGTCAAGTACCTGAGTCAGGCCTCTATTCTGGAACTTGGGTTGAAAAGTAATCACATAATAGTGCTTAAGCAGATACATTCTTTAGAGTAACAACTGTTCTTATCTTGTCAGGGATAATTACTCGTTTGTGGACACTGAGTTTTCTTTAGGTTATTTCAGTCATTGTGGCCCACCTTTAGTATGAAATAACATTCTTAAGCTTTAGTATCCCTAAACTTTATTATTGTGTATGATATGGCAGTAAGGTAGAACATCATTTACTGTTTCTATTAGTATTTCTATGTAAATTTGTAGCTACATGCAATTCTTTATAGAACAAGTTAAATAAATATTGATAGTCATCTCTAAGACAGAGGTCTTACTTATATTAGCAGCTGATTGTCCTCCATAATGGGTTCATGAAGAAGATGCTACTTTCCAGTCTGGCTAACACTTCTTTGGGGCATTAGCAAAAGATTTCATTTTACATTCTGCACAGCAGAGCATCTTTTACCAGGTGGTTTATTGTTAGCTTTACAGTGATCACACTTAGGATCTGGTCTCATCCTTGTTAAGGAGGTTGCCTATTTGGGGGGATTAGAGGAAGTTTCTGAAAGTAAGATAATGGGACAGGAAAAGATTTTCTGGTATAAAAAGCTCCTAAAGGCTCTGAGGATATGGTAGAAGGAAAAGATGGAAGAAGGGAGCCAGATTTTCCTGGTTTGGGTATTAATTTAAGGTGAGTATGATCTCAGTTTATAAAAATATGCAACTTAATGCTTAATGGACTTGGGTTTTTAATATTTATAGCATGTTATGTAAATGCTGTCCCTCCAAGTGCTTTCTTAAATCCTCTTAGCTTATAAATGACAGCTTTGATTTCTAAAAAGAAATGAAATCTTTTCATTTATCCAGCCTAACAGTAGTAAACAATAGATAATGCCCTCCTTTCATGTTAGCCTGCAAAGACTGAGACTTGTAGTCTAAGGAGTTGATTGCTGTGCTTTCAAGCTTACTAAGGTCATGTGTGACTTAAGGGGGGAAAAGCTGATGCTACATTATTGGTACAAAGGCTGGAATTCTGTATAACATGTCAGTTCAGCAGTGTTCCATAGATAAGCTGAAAATATTGTGTTACAGAAACTACATACATGGCCTGTTTGGAATGATTATGCAACATTTTTCTAGTGATCAAGGTTGTTGGGGAATTAGATTTTTGCCTAAATCATTTAGGATTAAGTTTCTGCTAAAGGATCCCAAGTTTGCAGCAGTGAAGTGGATGTGAGCTACTGTAGGGTTGTTGTGAGTCATTTCCCCCTTAGCTATGATTGGTGACATCAGTTATTACAGATATCTTTATAAAAAATGTCTCTACTGTCTGTGGGGCCTTCAGGACACATGTAGAGGATAAAGGACAATTAAAAGTGAAACTAAACTCTGGCAAATATAAATCACTAGATCTTTGGGGCTATCATTCACTCAGGAAGAAGTACGTTCTATGTGCCAGGCTTTGTGCATTGCATTGAGGTAATAAAGAAAAGACACAGTGTGCATCCCAGGGCAGCATTAGGAGTGCTTCATATATGGGACTAGAAAACATCAGGAAACACAAAGATGGAAGTAGTTTGTTTCAGAAGCAGGGGCAGACCATGAAAAGCACTCTTCCCAATGCAATTTATTTGTTAAATGGTTGATGGTTACCTATTTCTGTTGCTATATTTGGGCCACAGAGAGCTCTTTACAGTTGGTCAGATGACATAGTGGTGTATTGAATGTCTGAGAGCTTGCATTGTTGGCACCGAGCTAGGGGAAGGGGATTTGCGCTATGATATGTACTTAGACCACTGTGGAATGACTTCTTGTTAGATACTAATGCACTGGATAAGCATGCCTTGCTTAGATAAAGAAAACAGACACACTGACTTGGTAATATCTTATCCACCTGGGCTCATCTATCCAGAAGATAGCTGAGCACCAAGAACTTTTTAAAAGTAATTTAAACAGCCAAAATAGATAGCACCAAGCCTTTATGCACAGATGTATCCACTCAGGGCTCATCTACACTTATGTAGCAGATCTGGACATCTGGTTTCTAAACTAATCTGTGGATTTTAAAAGCCGAAAATTAAAAGGGGAAGAGGAATGGAATATAAAAGGGATGGCCCAGTAACCGTAAGATAATGTGACAACTAACACTTTTAAAGGAAGAGAATGAAAGAAGATTTTAAAAAATGGAAAAGGGAAAATAAAAATCACTCAAAAAGTATTGCCATCTGTTTTGTTTAGAATTGAGTGCATTTGACTCATGGTGGAGGGATTGCTAAGATTTCTAGGGTGTGTGGTATTAGAATCTGAAAGTTTGAACTATTTCTCTGGTGGTTTTCATGCATTCAGGCGTGGCTGTTTCCTTATGGAAATTGATGACCCTGGGAATGACCTCTATTCATCAAGAGATGGTATATTCTCATCTTAGGAGGACAAAGATGTATATGCTAGCTCTTAAAATACTCCCAATAAAAATGTTTAAGGTTAGAATTTTGATACTTGAAGCATCAAATCCTTGGCTTCTTGAAAAACTTGGCTCTTCAGAGTCTTATTCACTGAAAAATTGACATTTTACTGCATGATAAAATTACACCTGGTAGCAAATATTAATTTGTATTATAAAAAAGTCACAGTTAACTTCATAAGCAGTAAGTTCTTATAGTACTTTATAAATAACATTTTATGTGTATTATTCAGTTATAAAAAATTTGACATGCAGCTCTCCAGAAACACATCTGAACATCTGTAGCACTTTGTGTCTGTACCACTCCTTTGCAATTTATATTATCATTTTGCTTGTTATAGCTCATCTTTCTGGACATAATGTTCTTATGTTTTCAGCTCCTCGTACATAACAGGCCCCAATAAATGTTTATTGAATGATTGATAATGAAACAAGTTATTCCGAGCTTTCTAATTAATCCTTTACTAACCATGTAAATACTTTCCATTATCTTTTTTCTTCATTTTTGATTACACTCTAAAATCTTTATGGTATTTGAACTGCATTTGATGATTAGAGTTACCAGAACACTTGAATTGATTCTTTATGCCTTTCTTTTTCCTTTTTGAATTAAACGGCAGAAACAGCATGAGGTATTGTGGAATGTGAATAGGTTATGGGCTTCAATAAAGCTCTGAAGTGTATTTTCGTGGGCAGGCGTGTTCTTGCCTTGATGAGGTCACTGTGGTGAGGCTAGGGGCCACGGGAGAGGCGTGTATCACAGCATCAAGAAGATGCTTACCTGTGCTCACTCTGTTATTGGTCCTAGGTGACTGTGGAAGAGGTCATGACCACAACTGCATATCTGGACCTTTTCCTGCGTAGCATCTCCGAGCCAGCACTACTTGAGATCTTCCTCCGTTTTATCCTATTGCACCAGCACGAGAATGTCCACATCCTAGACACTCTCACGAGTCGAATCAACACCCCATTTCGGGTAAGGAGAGCGCCAGAGGAAGGGAACTTACAACTCAGAACAGATTTCAGGAGAGTTTGTTTTGGGAATGAAATTATGAATATTCTCTTTTGCTCTCTTTTTTTCTTTCTTTCTTTCTTTCTTTTTTTTTGGTGGTTGTTGTTTTGTGGCCATTACCTTCTTACTATTTGGGTAGAGATGAATGGAATAATGTGTTTTGCTCTCAGGGATCCTTCTGCCAAGAGGTAACACTTACTGCCTTTCCTAGGACATCTTTCGCTATTTCTCTGTTTTAGCACTTTCTTCTGTAGAACTAGCAGAATGCACTTCTGTGGGGGCAAGATGCAGGGGAACATGTGGGCTTAAGCGCAGAGTGCATCAAGTCTGGGTGTTAGAGATCATATTCCTGTCCATGAGTTTTCTTGAAATGGAAGTTTGGAAAGTTGTGGGTGGTCATTCTTCATTTTGAAGCCCTGATTAACTTGAAAAATACTCCCCCTCCAAAGCTGTCTCTATTTAATTGCAATTCTTGTTTTAAAAGCAAAAGAATGAGAATGTATATATCATTCGGTTTGTAACATATATAGAGATAATATATAACAATAATTGCACAAAGAGGGGAAGAGGGAATAGACTTATATATGAGTAATATTTCTATATTTCACTAGAGCTAATTTAATGTAAATTTGAAGTAAATTCTGATAAGTTAAAATGTATACTGGAAGCCCTAGAGTAACCACTAATAAAATAACTTAAAAAAAGGGGAAAAATCTTTTAAAGGAATTAAAATGTTATACTAGAGAAAATATTCAATTAGCACTATACTTAACAGCAACATAATACACATTCTCCTCAAATGTACATGGAATATTCTCTAAGACAGACTATGTGCTAGGCCATATAACAAGCCTCAGTGAATTTAAGAGGATTGAAATCATGCAAAGAATGTTCTCTGATCATAATGGATGGAAATTAAAAAATTATTGACAGAAAGAAATTTGGGAAATTCACAAGTATATGGAAATTAACACACTTCTAATCAGTGGGTCAAAGAAGAAATCACAAGGGAAATGAGAATTTACCTTGAGATAAATGAGAATGAAGACAAAATATACCCAGACTTACGAGATACAGTGAAAGCATTGTTTAAAGGGAAATATATAGTTGTGAACACATATGTTAAAAAAAGAAGAAAGAGCTCAAAGCAGTAACCTAAGCTTCTGCTTTAACACACTGGAAAAGAAGAGCAAACAAAGCAGGCAGAAAGAAAACAATAAAGATTAAAGCAGAAATTAATGAAATAGAAAATTTTAAAAATGGAGAAAATAGGTGAAATAAAAAGTTGGTTCTTTGACAAGATTCACAAACCTTTAGCTAGGCTGAGAAAAAAAGAGGGAACTCTCAAATTACTAAAATAAGAAATGAAAGAAGAAGATATTACTATCAACCTTACAGAAATAAAAACAATGACTACTATGAGCAACTGTATGCCAAAGGATGACTTAGATGAAATAGACAAATTCTAGAAAAACACAAACTTATGAAATAGAAAATCTAAATAAATTTATATCAAAATGAGATTAAAATAGAAATTTAAAAAACTACTCACAAAGAAAAGCCCAGACGCAGATGGCCTCACTGGTGAATTCTATCAAACATTTGGGCACTAGTTAAAAAGTAATGTCAGCAAAATGGTGGAATAGGAAGACCCAGGCCCTTATTCCCTCACAGAGAAAACCACTTAACAAAAATTTATGGACCAAACTACTTTTGTAAGAACTTCAGAAACTTTGTAAGAACACCAGTTAAGAGGTTGTAGCACAAAGCCAAGAAGAGACATACTGAAGTGTGCAGGAAAATTGGTGGCATTATTACCTGCTCTAGCTGTGCCCACTTCCCAACACAGTGTGGCAAGATCCAGAGAAAACTCCAATTACTGACTTTTACCTTGTGAGGGAAAGAAAAGAGTGAATTGCTTGCTTCACATTGCTTCTTACGTTCTGTCTGTTTATTGGGAAAAGAGGAATAAAATAGCTGTAAGACACACAGAAAACAACAAAATGGAAATAGTAAGTCCTTCCACCTCAGTAATTATTTTAAATGTAGATGGATTAAACACTCCAATCAAAAGATATAAACTGGCTAAATAGATAAAAAACAAGATCCAAGCATATACTGTCTAAAAGACACTCACTTTCAATCTAAGAACATGCATAAGCTGAAAATCAAAAGATGGAAAAATATATCCTATGCAAATGGTAACTAAAAGAAAGCAGAGGTGGTTGTACTTATGTTTAAAAATTAGACTTTAAGATAAAGAGACAAAAAAGGACACAAGAGATAAGGAATGACATTATGTAATGATAAAAGGGTCAATTCACTAGTAAGATATAAATATTATATATAATATATGCATGTAAAAATTATATATGTGTATATATATGCATGTAACATCAGAGTTCCCAAATATATGAAGCAAACATTGACAGAATTACAGAGAGAAATAGACAGCTGCACAATAATAGTAGGAGACTTCAATGCCCTACTTAAATAGTGGATAAAAATATCAGACAGAAGATAAAGAAGGAAACAGGATTTGAACAACGCTATAAACCAATTGGACCTGACAGACATATACCAAATACTCCACCCAGCAATGGCAGGATATACATTCTCCTCAAGTGCACATGGAACATTCTCCAGGATAGACCACTTGTTAGGTCACAAAACAAAGTTTAACACGTTTACGAAAATTGAAAGCACACAATTTTTTTCTGACTGCAATGGAACAAAACTAGAAATAAATAGCAGAAGGAAAAGTGGAAAAAATTATGAATACATACAAATTAAACAACACATTCTTGGGCCAAAGAAGAAATCACAAGGGAATTTAGAAAATATCTGCAGACAAGTGAAAATGAAAGCACAATATACCCAAACTTACGAGATGCAGTGAAAGCAGTACTAAGAGGGAATTTTATAGCTGTAAACACTTAGGTTAAAAAAGAAAATCTTGAAGCAACAACCTAACCATACATCTTCAGAAACTAGACAAAGAAGAATGAACTAAACTCAAAGTTAGCAGAAGGAAGGAAATGATAAAGATCAGAGCAAAAATCAATGAAATAAAGAATATAAAAACCAATGAAACCAAGACTTGTTTTTTTAAAACAACAACAACAATATTGATTGACCATTAGCTGGATTAACTAAGAAAAAGAGAGATAACTCAAATAACTAAAATTAGAAATGAGAGAGGCGACATTACACCTTATGCCACAGAAATAAAAAAGAGCATATCACAAACAATTATACACCAACAAACTGGATGACCTAGAAGACCTAGATACATTCTTAGAAACATATAGCCTATCAAGGCTGAATCATGAAGAAATAAAAAAAGAAATCTGAACAGACTTACCTCAAGTAAGGAGATCAAAGCTGTAATGATAATTGAAAAATCTTAAAAACCCAGAACCAGATGGCTTCACTCTAGTGGTCTACCAAACATGTAAAGAAGAATTAACATCAGTCCTCCTTGAACTAAAAACTTGAAGATCCAGGAACATTTTCAAACTAATTTTATGAGGCCAGTGTTGCCCTGCTACCAAAGCTAGACAAAGATACTTCAAGAAAACTAGAGGCCAGTATCCCTGATGACTATTGATGCAAAAATCTTTAACAAAATACTAGCAAAAAGCATTAAACAGCACATGATAAGGATTGTATAACATGACCAAGTGTGACTTATTCCTAGAATGCAATGATGCTTCACCATATGAAAGTCAGTCAGTATACGACATTTACAGAATGAAGGACAAAACCCATAGGGTCATCTCAATTGATACAGAAAAAGCACTTGACAAATTCAACACCCTTTCATGATAAAAGCACTCAACAAACTAGAAATATAAAGAAACAACTTTAACATATTAAAGGCCTTATATGAAAAGCCCACAGCTAACATCTTACTCAATGGTGAAAGACTAAAAGCTTTTTCTCCGAAATCAAGAACAAGGCAAGGATGCCCACTTAGAGGTCCTAGCCAGAGCAATTAGTCAAGAGAAAGAAATAGAAGGCATTTAAATTGGATAGAAAGAAGTTAAATTGTGTCTGTTTGTAGACAACATAATCATATATATAGAAAACCCTAAAGATGACACCAAAATACTGTTAGAACTAACAAGCGAGTTCAGTAAAGTTACAGGATACAAAGTCAACACACATAAATAATTTCTATATATTAACTATGAACAATTCAGAAAGGAAAATTTAAAAAGCTCTTTATAATAGCATCAAAAAGAATAAAATACTTAGGAATAAACTTAACTGAGGAGGTGAAAGACTTGTGCACTGAAAACTACAAAACATTATTGAAAGAAATGAAAGAAGAGCAAATAAATGGAAAGACATTCCATGTTCATGGATTGAAAAACTTATTTTCATTAAAATGGCCATATTACTCAAAGCAATCTACAGATTCCATGCAATTTGTAACAAAATCCCAATGGCATTTTTTGGGCAGAAATAGAAAAAAATTCCTAAAATTTATATGAAATATCAAGGGACCCTGAATAGCTAAAATAATATTGAAAAAGAAGGAAAAAGTTGGAGAGCTCACATTTCCTTATTTTAAAACATATTACAAAGCTATACTAATAAAAAACAGTGTGGTACTAGCATAAAGACCAAGGAAACAGAATAGGAAACAGAATGAAACAGAAATGAACCATTGTATTATGGTCAAATGATCTTTGACAAGGGTGCCAAGACTACACAATAGGAAAGGACAGTTTCATCAACAAATGGTAATGGTAAAACTGGATATCCACATGCAAAAGAATGAAGTTGAACCCTTACTTTACACCATATAAAAAATTAACTCAAAATGTATCAAAGACCTAAACATAAGATCTGAAACTACAAAACTCCTAGAAGAAAACATGGAGGAAAACTTCATAGCAATGGATTTTGTAATAATTTCTTGGATATGACACCAGAAACGTAGGGAAAAATAGATAGATGGGAGTACATCAAACTTAACAACTTAGGCATATCAAATGAAATAATCAACAAGATGAAAGGGCAACCTGCAGAATGGGAGAAAATATTTATGAGTCGTATATCTGATAAGGGGTAGTATCCAGAATATATAAAAAGTTCTGTAACTCACCACCAGCCAAAAACCCAAATAATCTAACTTAAAAATAAACAAAGTACTTGAATATTTCTATGAAGAAGACATACAAAGGACCAAAAAACATATGAAAAGATTAGAGAAGTGCAAATCGAAACCACAGTGAGATATTATCTCATATTCACTAGGGTGGCCACTATCCAAAAAACAGAAAAAGTAAGTGTTGGTGAGAATGTGGAAGTACTGGAACCTTTGTACCTTGTTTATGGGAATGTAAAGTGGTGCAGCCATTATGGAAAACATCATGGAGGTTTCTCAAGAAATTAAACATAGGATTAGTATATTATCCAGCAATCCCACTTCTGGGTATATATCTAAAAGAATTTAAAGCATGATCTTGAGCAGATATTTGTACACCCATGTTCATTGCAGCATCATTCACAATAGCCAAGAGGTTGAAGCAACCTAGATTGTTCATTGATGGATGAATAGATAAGAGAGTATGTTATATATATACAATGGAATGGAATGTTATTCAACCTTAAAAAAGGAAGGAAATCTTGTCAAATGCTACAACATGGATGATCTTTGAGGGTATTATGTGAAGCGAAGTAAACCAGTCACAAAAAGACAAATTGTAGGATTCCACTCATGTGAGGGATCTAAAATAGTCAAACTTAAAGAAACAGAGGGTAAAATGATGGTTTCCAGGAGCTGGGTGGTAGGGAAAATGGGGAGTTGTTCAGTGGTTATTGAGTTTCAGTTTTGCAAAATGTAAATGTTTTAGAGATCTGTTGCACAACAATGTGAATATAGTTACCACTAGTGATTTCTATGCTTAAAAATCATTAAGATGTTAAATTTTATGTTATGTGTTCTTTATCAATTTAAAAAATGAATAATTAATACAAATTCTTCACAGACTCCTTCAAAAATTAGAAGAGGAGGAAATACATCTCAACTCATTCTATGAAGCCAGTGTCATTCTGATTTCAAAACTAAACAAAGATACCACAGGAAAACTCTACACTAACATCTACTATGAATATGGGCTCCCCAATTCTCAATAAAACACTAGCAAATGAAATCTAGAATAAATAGAAAGGATTATACACTATGATCAAGTGGGATTTATCAAACTAGGATTGTAAAGCTGGTTTAAAGTCTGAAAATCAATTAATGTAATACATCGTATCAAGATAAAGGAAAACATCATGATTATCAACAGCATACTCAACAAACTAGAAATAGAGGGGAACTTCCTAGCAATCTGATAAAGGGCATCTATGAAAAAGTCAGAGCTAACATTATACTTAATAGTGAAGAATGTTTTTTCACTAAGATAAGGAATAAGATAAGATATCATTTCTCCTCAATTCTATTCAAGATGGTACTTAGTTCTAGCCAGGGCAATTAAATAAGAAAATGAAATAAACACATTTATATTAAAAGTAAAATAATCAGTATTTGTAGATGACATGCTCTTGTATGTAAAAAACTAAGGAATGCACTAAAATTGTTAGAATGAATGAGTCTAGTAAGGTTGCAGATACAAAATTAATGTACAAAAATCAATTTACAATAATATCAAAAGAATAAAATATGAATAAATTTTACAAAAGAAGTGCAAAACTTGTGCTGCAAAAACTATAAAACATTGTTTAAATTAAAGAAGACCTAAATAAAAGGGAAAACATCCCATGTTCATAGACCAGAAGACTTAATATGGTTAATATAGGAATACTCCACAAATCTATCTACAGTTTCAGTGCTTTTCTATAAAACTCCTATCTGGCCTATTTGTTGAAATAGATAAGCTGACTCTAAAATTCCTATGGAAATGCAGTGGACCCAGAATAGTCAAAACAAACTTGAAGAAACAAGTTGGAGAACTCACCGTACCTGGTTTCAAAACTTTCTGTAAAGCTACAGTAATCAAAGCAGTGTGGTGCAGGATAGACATATAGATCAGTGGAACAGAATTGAAAATCCAGAAATAAACTCATATATCCATGGTCAATTCGTTTTCAACAAGATTTCAAGACCACTCAGTGGGAGAAAGAATCGTCTTTTTAACGAATGGTGCTGAGACAATTGGATATCCATGTGCAAAATAATAAGGCTGAATCCACACCTCATGCCATATACAAAAATTAACTCAAAATGGACCAAAGACCTAAATGTAAGAGCTAAAACTATAAAACTCTTAGAAGAAATCATAGGAGTAAATCCTTGTAGCCTTGGCCATGTTTTCTTAGATATGACACCAAAAGCATGAACAACAAATGAAAAAATTGATAAACTGGAAATTATCAAAATTAAAAACTTTTGCCTTCAAGGGACAACAGCAGGAACTTGAAAAGACAATTCACAGAATGGTAGGAAAGTTTTGCAAATCATATATCTGATCAGGTACTTGTACACAGAATAAACAACTCCTACAACTCAATAATAAAAAGACAAATACACCCTGCTGCTCACCCTTAACAGTGACGGTAGGGGTTACTGTGCAGTCTGATAAATTAACAGTGATTTTCAGGGGTTACTGTGGCAATGGATAAGAAGGAAACCTAACTGAACTGGGGAAAGGAGGTGTTGGATGGTAATATTGTGAGACAGGACAGAAAGATTTCTTAAGGGAGGTGATGCCTAAGCTAAGACTTTGAGAATAGATAGGAGTTAGCCCGTGGGGGAGTCAGGAAAAGGCATTGCATTTAATGGAACCACATGTGCAAAGACTTGGAATGGGAACAGAGTATGTTGCTTCTAGCTAACTACAAGTATGTGACCTGCCCTGAGGATAAGAGATGTTTTGGGTTAGGCTAAGTAAAGCTCTTTCTTTACAGCATTGTTGTGGATTTCATTGGCCAGATTTTAAGCCCAACCTGCCTAGAAGACAGACTAGCATTTATTCTCCTGTGCAAAGAATGAGAGCTTAAAATTACTTAAATGGGCCAGTAGATTGTTAAAAGCTTACTCTCAAAAGCGTGCAAAGATTTTACAATACACCTTTGGGTATCTCCCCTATTTGGCAGTTTACCTTTTCTTTTTGGAAATCAGCAATTGATAGAATTCTTGTTTTTTAAAGAACTTTTTAGAAAAGAACATTATCTCACCCTCAGCACAATGAGAAATGGAACCAAGAAAAATGCCCCAAAGCCAAGAGAGGAGCTGAGCTTGAGGCTAAGGAACTCTGAAGGGAGACTTGGCTAGGTTATATGCAATTTTCTGTGAGCCCTGTCTTGTAAATAACTAATGTCATATTTGAAAATAACTCAGGAAAAGAAATTACCTAAATAGGAGATTGTGTGTGTGTGTGTGTGTGTGTGTGTGTGTGTGTGTGCGTGTGTGTGTGTGTGTGTGATAGAGAGAGAGAGAGAGAGAATTGGAGAATTGTAGGGAGAATGTTTATCTGTCTGGATCTTTAAAAGTTGGAAATATGAGCCCAGACATTTTTGTAGGAAGATAATTCTGCACAGTGGCATAATTCCAGACACTGGCTTTCTAATCAAATCCTATAGGAGAATTGATATCCTGAATACACATTCTCTCTGGCAGCAGCATGCTTTTTATCAAAACTGCTAAAAAAAAAAAAGAGGCCATTTTATTTTGTAATTCTGATTTATTTACCATCTGTGGGGAGTAGAGTTATCGTTCCAACATCTGAACTAGAATGTGTGTCTCTTGCTTCCCAGCTTTGTGTGGTGTCCCTGGCATTATTTAGAACTCTCATTGGTTTACATTGTGAAGATGTGATGTTACAGCTAGTTCTAAGGTGAGTTGCCTTTTTTGTTTCCTTTAAAGAAAAATTCACTTTATACTTTATATTATTTATATACTTTATATTACTTTGGTCATATAAGCTAAAAAGGGGCCATGTGTCTAAGGAAGAAAATTATCAAGAACATTAATTTATTTTTTGCATTGTTTCCCAAGGTTAATTTTATTTGTACTATTAAAAGTTTTTAGAGGGCCATATGCATTATATTGTAAATATGCTCCTGGAAATTATAGATAGAATGCTCGAAAATGTTCAGAAGTATCATAAAAGCTATTCTGGTCTGTGGCTGAATGTCTTTCTCCTGAAGTGCATTTGTAGGGGACTTTTGCTATTAAAAGCAAGTTTCCAAATATAAAATGCTTTTGATATATAATTTCTTTGATTTCTGCTTTGATAATGGTACACACAGTGTATACTCTCTGATCTGTGAGTATATTTCAGTTAAATTCAGTAAAAATTTGATGAGTATTTGCTGTGAACTGAAAAGGACTTATATACAAGGTAGCAAAGGTTTGTCCTTTGGACGGAAGTACAGGTGGGAAAGGTTTTATGAAGTGGCTGGGATTTGAAGACGAATATTAGGAGTCAAAGTGCACAGCTATTAAGAAGACATTCATTTGACAGTTTAATAGGGGACTCAGGAACACCAAATCTTGCCTTGGCCCAGCAATCCCTCTTCTTCTCCGGAACCCTGTGAGAAGCATCTGTTTTTGTGAAGGAAAGCAATGATGCTTACTTATTAGCTCATGATTTAGCCCCAAATCTCTGCACAGAACTCTAGAAACCCCTGGTTAGACCATGGTGTACGTCTTTCCTTCTTTTTGGTAAACCCAGATCCTGAATCTTGGAGTTGACTACTCTGGTGAAACCCTACCCCAGCACTGCAAGCAGCAGACCCAGAGAGAATGTGGCCCCAAAGCTGAGAGAGGAGTGAAGGGCTAGGGCTGAGAGGAGCTCCGAGTTGCAAGGGTTTGTGCTCTTACATGCTCTTCTGGTGGTGTGGAAGCAAAAACGAAAAAGTGAGACTACTAGGGTCCTCCAGCATGCACTCCCTGCTCCTCCTTCCTTAATGGACTTCCTGACCCTTCATTTGACCAGTCCTGGAGAATAAGGGTGGGTGGAGCTGAGAGTGGGGTAAGAGGGAGGAGACCTGGTTTTCCCCTAGTCCACAATGGGGTTTTGACATGATTTGAGTAGAGGTTACTGAGAAGAAGACATTCCAAGTGGATGCAATAGCATTTCCAAATAGGTAGCTCTGGAAAAGCCAGGGGTATCAAAGTGTGATGCTGGAAACTAGTTAGGAATGCAAATTCTTGGTCTCCTCTCGGACCTACTGGGTCCGAGAATCAGAAACTCTGGGGTTAGGGTCCAGCAAACCATATTTTAACAAACTCCGGGGGATTCTGATGCAATACTAAGTTTGAGAACCACTTTGTTTGAGGAGTGATGCCATGCAGGCATAACATCTTGCAAAAGAGAGTGGTTACAAAATGAGTCTGAAAAAGCTGGTGGTGGCCTATTGTGGAGGGCCTTACAGAATTGTCAGGAGAGTATCATCTATTAGTTTTTCAAGTTTAAAAGAGCTTTGGAACTTTTTACAGTTTTAGATTAGGTCATCAGTAGCTAATCTTAAGGATTAGCAGAAAACAAATCCAATCTTAAAGAAACATCCTGGGTAGTCTGGGTAGAGCATTAGTTATCTGTCCTAAAAGGATTATGTTAGCTCCTCATCAAGCCTCTACTGATACATGACAGAATGCATTAGCAAGGCCTGAATGAAATCCAGAACAACTTGGCAAAGCCGTTTTTAGTGCCAAAAAAACCAGGCTTTTACTCCCAAGTGGGTAAAATCTGATGGTATTTAAATGTTAAATCCTTAAATACTGCTTCTTTGATGGTAGGAAAACCAGCTGTCTTTTTCAGTGTACTTGGAAGCCTGGCCTTGATCTGGAGGTGCAGAGCTTCCCAGCTCTGGGTCACCAGGTCAGATTTAGTCCAGGCGATGGAAGCTCTTGCTTGCTGGCTCTTCAGTGACCTTTAGAAGGTGAGTGCTGATCACCCTTTTACTGCTCATATTGTGGCGTTTGTTGTGTTAAAAAAGTGTCCTCAGAGATGGCATCGGTAATGGCTTCTCTGGAGACCCAGACTTGCACCTTATAAAGATGAAGAGATCAGCTCATGGTTGAAATACATAAATGTTCAAGTCAGGGCTAGTCATTTCTAGGGTGGGTGAGGAAAAATATAACAGGAAAGTACCTGAATGTTTATGTTATCACAAGTTCTGAATGGAATAATGAAAAAAAAAATGCAAGACCTGATGTTAGGAGATGGGCTTGACTGCCTGGTCCTAGACTCTCTGGGCCCACGTTTCTTTAATGAGGATGATAGTGATAATAATAATAATATAGTTGCTCTTAATTGAATACTTCCTCTGTTTCTAATTCTTCTGTACTGCTTGAGGGATTCCACCAGGAGAGAAACTGAGAGGACATACACAGAAGTCAGTTGGGCACATAATAGGCATACAAGAAACCACTGGTTCCTGGTATTCTTCTTCTGCACTGCTGATGTGACTCGGCCTGTTTTGGAGTGTGCCACCTCATAAGGTTATTGGGAGGATCAACTGTGGTGATGTCTGTGAAAATGTTTTGAAATGCTGTAAAGCAAGGTTGTGTAACCTGTGGCCTACGGGCCGCATGTGCCCCAGGACAGCTTTGAATGGGGCCCAACACAAATTTGTAAACATTCTTAAAACATTATGAGATTTTTTTGCAATTTTTTTTTCTTTTAGCTATCATTAGTGCTAGTGTATTTTATGTGTGGCCCAAGACAATTCTTCTTCCAATGTGGCCCAGGGAAGCCAAAAAATTAGACACCCCTGCTGTAAAGTATAACACATTTTAAGGGAGGGAATTTTCTAGAAAGGACATTTTAAACTAATGAAAATAATTCTTTCCTGATTTAGAACCTGTGCAAAAAGCAAAGCCAATAAAAAGATCTTTATTCTTCAAGTCATTTAAACATTATTTTAAGGGATGTAAAAAATAGATTTATAATCTGTCCTTTTTGTTTGTTGCTGCCACTGCAGTCATTTGAATATATGTGATAAACTTGCAGATCTGAGAGGCAGTAGAGCAGTGGAGATTATGTGACTGTGTTTAATGAAGGTATTTGTTATGTGATAAATAAATAATAACTATATGTCAATTTTTGTTACAACCCAAATACTCATAAATACCAACATTTCAAAATGATGATCCATTTGTAATGGATACTAGTTTCTTTCATTTGGTGAAATATCAGAAAAGTAAGTTGAAATAAGGTACCCCCAAAGACTGGATATTTTAGTGAGCAGAAAACCAAGGAGAAATTGTCCACCTCCACGGATATGACATATGATAGGCCAAAGGCAGGCAGGAAATGCTGACAAGCAGTGAGGTAACAAATCTCTGCCATGCTCCTGGAACCTCCCAGTTGAGACAAAATTTAATTGCTTAAATTGAATGCTATTTCTGAATATTCTGGTTAGAGAGTTTTTTTTAGAAGTACTGGTCCATTGTCAGGTTTATGAACTGCCTTGCCTGATGTGTTCAGATAGAGGTTGTTCTGCTTGAAGAGAAGCTGTGTGGATACTTCAGGAACATTTTTGTCTTGCATAGGAGCTAGGGGTCTGGAGGAAAAGAAAAAAAAAAAAACAATAAAACCCTGTAAAGCCTGCCAGCCTAGGGGAAAATGAATAGGAGAAATATGGCCAGAACTTCTTTGAATCACAAATGATCTTTTTGAATTCACTAACATTGCTTTGTAGATTTTTGTCTGTTGGTGCATTGTTGGGGTTATCATCATCCCAGAAGAAGCGCTTCACTTAGCTCATTGTACTTCACTGCCTTGTTTTGCTTGTGTTTATGGTCAGTGTAGCATAGGGCAATATGTGTGCTTTGTTATCAATTGATTGTCACTGAATTATTTTAGAAGTGATGATGGTTTAATTTAATGACCGATATCCAAGAAAATAAGAAATAGGCCCAGGGTTATAGAGGGTTGGTGAAATAGTGAAAATCAGTGAGGACAATATGTATGATATATATATATCATATATTTTGGACAATATGATATATATCATATATGATATCATATTTGGACAACATGTATGATATATATATGATACATACTTTATTTATATATTATATATATTTTTTCTTTTTTTCTTTCTGTGTTGGAGGATGGCTGTAAAATCTGGACCTCTGAAGTCAGATATTTATTAGTCTCTGATTATTTTTATAGTTTCATGAATTTAAATTCTCAAATAAAATACAGTATAAATGAAAAGATAGTTTGATGATAAATACCTATACTAAATTCATAAGTGATTTTTCTGCTATTGACAGCCAATTCATTTTAATATTTGAAATTTGGGGATATTCTGGCATTCATTCTATTTATAATCTTTTCCTGTGAGTGATGAAAAGACAGAGACAGAGGAGCACGGTCTGTTTTTTCTATTCTTTCTTCTGGGATGATCCTTCATTTTAAAGATACAGCAGAACCACTGCTTGTTTTCTTTTCTTTTGAAAATTGGTGTATAATAGTTGCACATATTTTTGGGGTACACATGCTATTTTGATTCATGCGTGCAGTATGTAATAATCAAATCGGGATCATTAGGATATCTATCATGTCAAGCATTTATCTTTTCTTTGTGTTGGGAACATTACAATTTTCTTCTAGCTATTTTGAAATATACAGTAAATTATTGTCAACTGTAATTTCTCTACTGTACTATTAAATACTAGCACTCTATCTAGCTGTATTTTTGTACCCCTTAACTAACTTCTTCTCCCTTCCCTTCCCAGCCTCTGTAACCACCATTCTACTCTCTACTTCCATGAGATTCACTTTTGTAGCTCCCGCTTATGACTGAGAACATGCGATATTTGTCTTTTTGTGCCTGGCTTATTTCTTTTTTTTTTTTTTAATTTTATTATTATTATACTTTAAGTTTTAGGGTACATGTGCACAACATGCAGGTTTGCTACATATGTATACATGTGCCATGTTGGTGTGCTGCACCCATTAACTGATCATTTTGCATTAGGTGTATCTCCTAATGCTATCCCTCCCCCCTTCCCCCACCCCACAACAGTCCGCAGTGTGTGATGTTCCCCTTCCTGTGTCCAAGTGTTCTCATTGTTCAGTTCCCACCTATGAGTGAGAATATGCGGTGTTTGGTTTTTTGTCCTTGTGATAGTTTGCTGAGAATGATGGTTTCCAGCTTCATCCATGTCCCTACAAAGGACGTGAACTCATCCTTTTTTATGGCTACATAGTATTCCATGGTGTATATGATGTGTCACATTTTCTTAATCCAGTCTATCATTGTTGGACATTTGGGTTGGTTCCAAGTCTTTGCTATTGTGAATAGTGCCACAGTAAACATATGTGTGCATGTGTCTTTATAGCAGCATGATTTATAATCCTTTAGGTATATACCCAGTAATGGGATTGCTGGGTCAAATGATATTTCTGGTTCTAGATCCTTGAGGAATCGCCACACTGTCTTCCACAATGGTTGAACTAGTTTACAGTCCCACCAACAGTGTAAAAGCATTCCTATTTCTCCACATCCTCTCCAGCACCTGCTGTTTCCTGACTTTTTAATGATGGCCATTCTAACTGGTGTGAGATGGTATCTCATTGTGGTTTTGATTTGCATTTCTCTGATGGCCAGTGATGATGAGCATTTTTTCATGTATTTCTTGGCTGCGTGAATGTCTTCTTTTGAGACGTGTCTGTTCATATCCTTTGCCCACTTTTTGATGGGGTTGTTTGTTTTTTCTTGTAAATTTGTTTGAGTTCTTTGTAGATCTGGATATTAGCCCTTTGTCAGATGAGTAGATTGCAAAAATTTTCTCCCATTTTGTAGGTTGCCTGTTCACTCTGATGGTAGTTTCTTTGCTGTGCAGAAGCTGTTTAGTTTCATTAGACCCCATTTGTCAATTTTGGCTTTTGTTGCCATTGCTTTTGGTGTTTTAGACATGAAGTCCTTGCCTATGCCTATGTCCTGAATGATATTGCCTAGGTTTTCTTCTAGGGTTTTTATGGTTTTAGGTCTAACATTTAACTCTTTAAGCCATCTTGAATTAATTTTTGTATAAGGTGTAAGGAAGGGATCCAGTTTCAGCTTTCTACATATGGCTAGCCAGTTTTCCCAGCACCATTTATTAAATAGGGAATCGTTTCCCCATTTCTTGTTTTTGTCAGGTTTGTCAAAGATCCGATGGTTGTAGATGTGTGGTATTATTTCTGAGGGCTCTGTTCTGTTCCATTGATCTATATCTCTGTTTTGGTACCAGTACCGTGCTGTTTTGGTTACTGTAGCCTTGTAGTATAATTTGAAGTCAGGTAGCGTGATGCCTCCAGCTTTGTTCTTTTGGCTTAGGATTGACTTGGCGATGTGGGCTCTTTTTTGGTTCCATATGAACTTTAAAGTAGTTTTTTCCAATTCTGTGAAGAAAGTCATTGGTAGCTTGATGGGGATGGCATTGAATCTATAAATTACCTTGGGCAGTATGGCCATTAATCTAGAAGAAATGGATAAATTCCTCAACACTAAATTCCTCTCAAGACTAAACCAGGAAGAAGTTGAATCTCTGAATAGACCAATAACAGGCTCTGAAATTGAGGCAATAATCAATAGCTTACCAACCAAAAAAAGTCCAGGACCAGATGGATTCACAGCCGAATGCTACCAGAGGTACAAAGAGGAGCTGGTACCATTCCTTCTGAAACTATTCCAATCAATAGAAAAAGAGGGAATCCTCCCTAACTCATTTGATGAGGCCAGCATCATCCTGATACCAAAGCCTGGCAGAGACACAACCAAAAAAGAGAATTTTAGACCAATATCCTTGATGAACATCGATGCAAAACTCCTCAGTAAAATACTGGCAAACTGAATCCAGCAGCACATCAAGAAGCTTATCCACCATGATCAAGTGGGCTTCATCCCTAGGATGCAAGGCTGGTTCAACATATGCAAATCAATAAATGTAATCCAGCATATAAATAGAACCAAAGACAAAAACCACATGATTATCTCAATAGATGCAGAAAAGGCCTTTGACAAAATTCAACAACCCTTCATGCTAAAAACTCTCAATAAATTAGGGATTGATGGGACATATCTCAAAATAATAAGAGCTGTCTATGACAAACCCACAGCCAATATCATACTGAATGGGCAAAAACTGGAAGCATTCCCTTTGAAAACAGGCACAAGATAGGGATGCCCTCTCTCACCACTCCTATTCAACATAGTGTTGGAAGTTCTGGCCAGAGCAATCAGGCAGGAGAAGGAAATAAAGAGAATTCAATTAGGAAAAGAGGAAGTCAAATTGTCCCTGTTTGCAGATGACATGATTGTATATCTAGAAAACCCCATGGTCTCAGCCCAAAATCTCCTTAAGCTGATAAGCAACTTCAACAAAGTCTCAGGATACAAAATAAATGTACAAAAATCACAAGCATTCTTATACACCAATAACAGACGAACAGAGAGCCAAATCATGAGTGAACTCCCATTCACAATTGCTTCGAAGAGAATAAAATACCTAGGAATCCAACTTATAAGGGATGTGAAGGACCTCTTCAAGGAGAACCTACAAACCACTGCTCAATGAAATAAAAGAGGATGCAAACAAATGGAAGAACATTCCATGCTCTTGGGTAGGAAGAATCAATATTGTGCCTGACTTATTTCACTTAACATAATGACCTCTGAGAACCACCATTCAGAATACCGGCGGGCTATTCATTTGAATAGACTCCTCATTTCCAGTTTCGTAGACTCTCCTTCAACCAATAGGGGATCTCCTTTGATTTGATTTATTCAGAAGAAAATTTTTAGTTTCTGCTGAAAGCATGTATTTGTAAAGTTGCAAATTCCCATTAAGTCTTTATTCTAATATAGTTTCAAGATACCCACTGGTGATATTTGATAAATAGCTTTATTAGCTTTGATCCAGTGTTCCATTTTTAATACTTCAAACAAAGAATAAAAATCTATGAATATCAACTTAAATCATGAAATATGCTTAGTTTGAGCTGTAAGCAGTCATTGCTGTTCCAGCAGTATATAAAAGCATTGAAGCAGTTTATTTCTTAAATAATTAATGACCAAAATAAGGATACCATAAATCCTGTGTAATCTGAATTTCTCTAGGCCTCACCAGCCTATAGGAAGAGTTCACATCAATGGCTACAGGACAGATTTTCCCAGCTGTCACCCCAGCCACCTCATAGAAAACCTTGGACCCACCCCCAAACCCCCCACCCAACACAAAAAGTATCACCCATCACTTCTAGGGATCACCAAGTGAGAAATCTTTTTAGTTTATCTGTTTTTGTTTTTTTAGAGACAGGATCTCTCTCTGTCCCCCAGGCTGGAGTGCAGTGGTGTAGTCATAGCACACTGCAGCCTCTGTGTCCTGGGCTCAAGTGATCCTCCCACCTCAGCCTCCCGACTAGCTGGGACTACAAGTACACACCACTACACCCGGCTAACTCTTCTATGTTTTATAGAAACAGGATCTTGCTGTGTTGCTCAGGCTGGTTTTGAACTCTTGACCTCAAGCAGTCCTTCCACCTTAGCTTCCCAAAATGTTGTGATTGCAGGCATGAGGCACTGTACCCCATCCCCCAATAAGGAGTCTTACATATATGCATGAACAAATCTCCCACCAGGGCTGCGACAGCAGCATCAGCCATGGTCCCCTCTCCTGCTCCAATCCCTTTTGTTGCTGCTGCCTTGCCTTCTCACCCCCCAACCCGCTGCCCCTGTTCCTGCTGTGCACCCTGGCGCCCTCCTGTGGTGCTAGAGCAGCATTGCCTTTCCTGGGTGCCCACTGGGGTCCAGCTATGCTTTGTTCACAGCTGGTGGGTTCACACAGACGTGCGAGAATGCTTCTCTCTCCTGTGTTATTTCTGGTTACCAGAGCATGTCTACTCACAGATATCCTTGTGGAAAAGAGCTCCTTTGTTTTCTGCCTGCAACATTCATTTTTCCTCATTGCTAAAGTCCCCAAAACTAAGCCAAGAATCAGAACAGGCTTGCCCCCTGTTCCATACTTTCCTTTTTGTCCTTGTAACCTTCTACTTTCATGAAACTGCGCCTATGAAAACAGATGCCACCACATCAGACCTGCAGGGTGTGTCTGGTTCTTACTGATAGCAAGTTCAAAATACATATCTAACCATGGAGACAGGAGGAGGGGATGAGGACCGCCTTACCTAGATGGTTTGCTTTTTCTGAGGACTGAAGGTTAAGTGGCAAGTTTGCCATATCATACCTGGAAAGTATTATTAAAACCTTCAGTATCAAGTACCACACAGAGAATGGAATCTTTCTTCCCTCTCTGACTCTGGCTCTTGCAGTGGATCAGTTGTGAATATCAACTTAGGTTTTCCTCATTTGGATCAACAAGAGGTGTGGGAGATGGTTGAATGTTTACAGGCCTGAAGACGTCCTGAAAGTCGTACTTTTTACCTTTTTTTTTATGAAAACCTGAATCTTAGCTTGTTTTTCTCTGCACTGCTTCTTTCTCAAATGCCGAATACAGCAGCAAAAACATTCTGGCTGATTGAAAGGTTGTGATCATTCACATAAGGGCTTGGGCTCATCTGTAATTGGCTCCTGCACACATATGTGATGCTTGGCTCTGGCTCTAAGTTCTTTATCCCATTTGCTCCATTTTTGTTTAAATAAGCGGTATGTTTTTTCCCCCGTTAAGAAAGTAAGTCATTTAAATACATTTTATTCTAACTATGAAGCCCACTGATGTGCTCCAGGTGTGTCAGAAATGGTTGCTCAGGTATTCTTGTCCCCAGGTTCAAAATGATACTAAGATGCTTTTGATCACCAACCAAAAGTGTTTTGTGTGAAATGGGTCCCAGTGATCCTCAATGAGTCATTTTCCATTATATTTTCTCCTGGTCACCCGTGAGAACATAAGAAAAGGTTTACACTATGGAGTGGTTGTTTGCTGCTGCCATAAAGTGCCTGCGATGAGCCAGAGTTTCTGGGATTATAAGAGAAATGATTGAAGCAGCTCCTTGCTGTGGTAGTACATTATATTCAGGAGGTAGACACCGAAGTAATTGTGATACAAGATAATAGTGCTTAATAGAGGCCCATGAGCGTAGTGGAGGGAGGGATTAGCTCCCTCTCAAAGAAGGTGACACTGAAGCTGGACTTTGTAGAATGAAAGTCATTGGTCAGGCAGAGAAAAGGGGAAAGCACAGGCCAGGTAAAGGTGACAGTGGGCACAAAGGCATGGAGTTGAAGAGGGATCGTTTAAGAGATGAGGAAGTTCCTGCAGACTGAATTATAAAGACCATAAAGAGCTTTGCAAAGAGGTTGTTCTTTCAGAAGAAATTAAGCTAGGGAGTGAACCCTGGTGGCTGGTGAGATGATCAGTTGAGAGCTGGGAGAGGATGAGTCTGCCCCTGGCCACAAGGAGTCCCTGTTATGGTTTAGTTAGTCCCAGTAATGGTTCAAGACATTGCAGAGACCAAATGCTGGCTCTTTTTGTCATTCTAGGTATCTGATCCCCTGCAATCACATGATGCTGAGTCAGAGGTGGGCTGTGAAGGAGAGAGACTGTTACTCCGTTTCTGCGGCCAAACTGCTCGCCTTGACTCCTGTCTGCTGCTCCAGTGGGATCACTCTGACGCTGGGGAACCAAGAGAGGGATTATATTCTCTGGTCAAAGTGTATGCATGACACTTCAGGTAGGAACTCGCTAGTGATGATCTTTAAACAAAAGGATGCCAATTCCATCTCGCCTTGGGATATGTGTCCCTTTGGGTAGACAGGGAATTATGTGGTGGGTCCCCTTTCTCTTATGAATGACTAGTTAGGATCCTTTTCTGCTTTGTAAGGAGTTATGGACACGTCGTAATCAGTGTTCACTGACGTGCCCAGACGTTACATAGTGTTGCCAGATCTTTATTTTACGTGGACTTTCTAGTGGGATCCTCAGAGTCAAAATGTGAAAACGTGTGCTAGCATGTCTTTGGAAACAAGACAGGGGTGAGAGGCGTGGAGATGGCTATTGCTGAGACAGAATCAGCCCTTATTTTAATTTCTAAAATGAGCCACTTATAGAAATCTGTCATAAGGATTTACATATTATTATATATCACTAAAAAACTTGAAATTTGTGATATGACAGCAAAATTGCTTGCATTTGATTGACCTAATGAGGAAGGCTGCCATAAATAGTTTACAGGAGTTATGATACGCAGTGCTATTTGCCAGCTATAGTTCACCTCATACAAGCAAAACTGAAATGGCCAGCTCTGTCAACCTTGGCCCTCTGGCAGGCAGCTGGAGCAAGGGGGCATTTGTGTATCTTTGATGGTCATATGGCTGTTTCAATTCAGGAACATTCTGCATGTCCTGTGACCACTAGGAAATGCCCAGTCCTGGTGTTGAGTCGAGTGTTTCCAGTTTGTATTCTGATATCCACCCTAACAATGTCATTCTGTCCACCCAGCTATAATTTTCTTAGATAAAGTGTATTTAAAAGCTGGGTTACTTGACTAAGAAAATGTCAGTATGTTTGATATTAATGTAATTTGTAGAAATTAAGGTTGTCTTACGGATTCTTGGTCTTTATATAAAGATGCATGGAAAGGCCGGGCGCGGTGGCTCACGCTTGTAATCCCAGCACTTTGGGAGGCCGAGGCGGGCGGATCACGAGGTCAGGAGATCGAGACCACGGTGAAACCCCGTCTCTACTAAAAATACAAAAAATTAGCTGGGCACGGTGGCGGGCGCCTGTAGTCCCAGCTACTCGGAGAGGCTGAGGCGGGAGAATGGCGTGAACCCGGGAGGCGGAGCTTGCAGTGAGCCGAGATTGCGCCACTGCACTCCAGCCTGGGTGACAGAGCGAGACTCCGTCTCAAAAAAAAAAAAGATGCATGGAAATTAGCAATTTATGTAATTTAACTGTATTTTCCTATTAGGCAAATTAGTGTGGATATCTTATATTTTCATACCTAAAAGTTATTTTTTTAAAACATATTTAAAAATTGATGTCTTTCTAAATTTACCATGAAAGTTTTTTCAAGAATGATTCTGTGGCTAACCTTGCCTCAGAATTCAAAATTCAAGTTAAACCTATGATCCTCCATAACTTGCCAACTTCTTTCCCTGTGTGATCACTTTTAATGCTTTGAAGAAGGTAGTATTCTCATTTTACAGATGAATAAACAAATTCAAAGAGAGGAATTGACTTGTTCATGGTTATACAGCTAAGTAGGTTCTCTGGTTCCAGATTCCATGTTCTTTCCACTCTCCTGCCTCTGGGGTTGCCTTACAGCAGATAAATGCCCTAATGGATGGGTGGTGACATAGCTAGCTAGCTAGCCAGAGTAATTACTGTCCAGGGGTAAATAATTTGCCTAAGAAAGTAGCAGAGCCAAGACTGAGGTTCTGCATCTTGGTTCTATGTCTTGGTTCTACTACTTTCTTGGGCAAATTACTTAAGTTTTCTAAACTTTTTTTCTTATCTGTAAAATAGTACCTACTTCAAAGGGTTACTCTCAGGAAAGCAAGTGAAGACATGTAAAGCTCTTAGAAGACTGCCTGGTATGTAGTAAGTGCGCAATAAATACTGCTAGTAGTAGTATTTGATGTCTTTTTACATAACATAGATAAGAGATAAACACTAACGTTTTAGCTTAGCAGTAGAGCTATAAAATATGGATTATGTCTACCCTAATGCCCTGGAAGTGGGTATCCTTAAAGGCTCAATTCTGACCCAGTCTGGTAGAGATTTAGAGCATGAAGAGACGTGAGGCTTGCAAAGATGTGGCACTGACGTAAGAATGGAGGTTGGTGTGAAATTGCCTGTGCTTGAACTGTCGCTCTTCCACAATTTGGGTTGGGTGTTCTTTCATCTCTGAGCCTCAATTTCTTTATCTGAAAATGGAGAAAATAATATCTACCATATAGGATCACTGGGAGAATTAACTTAGATAGCATTGATAAAGCACCTGCAGCATACTAGATGTTTAAGAAATGATAGACTATATATTTTTCCCTCAGTCTTTTTCTTTTGAGGGAAAATGTAAACTCATAGGAAGATATTTTCGCAGCTATTTCAGTAGTGAAGTTGGAACTTTTAACATCAAAGGCAGTCATGGTAACATAAGCAGCATTCTTAGGTTAAAATGACTTTTGTAGTGAATATGATTTTACTCTAAGAGACCATTTGATAATATCAACATCCCTGATAGTCCCCAGGAAGACAGAATGAGTTAATAGTCTTTTCTAAAAACCCAGGATTTTTCTACAAAAAGTCTGGTTCTCAAATTCATGGATTACCAGCCTTCCACTTTATATTCAAAGTAAAAAACTTTAAGGTTATTACTCTGTGGCAGGTATTACCTAATTTAATCCTCTCAACAACCTGAGAGATTGCTATCATCAGCTCTTCTTTCTCTAATGACTCATACCAGATAATAGCTTTCCATTGGCTATAGCCACTATCTGACTGGCTATATTGGTTTTCTGTCTTCTGTGAGGGTAGAGTTTCTATTATTAATCTTTCCTTCTTACAATCTAACCATATTATTCAGAGGTCATTTTAATCAGACATAATTTGACCCAAAGTAGCTGGCAAGACACGGTCTTAGCCCGAATGGGTCACACCCCCATCCACTACCTTTGTCCCCACACCTCCCTTGTTCTAACTGGCCTCTGCCTCCTGTGCAGGGCCTGTGGAGCGGCCATTCCCCGAAGCATTCTCCCAATCAGCCTGCATTGTGGAGTATGGGAAAGCCCTGGACATCAGCTACCTGCAGTACCTGTGGGAGGCCCACACCAATATCCTCCGCTGCATGAGGGACTGCCGTGTCTGGTCCGCCCTGTATGATGGTGACTCCCCTGACCCTGAGACGTTTCTCCAGAGTCTGATGGAGGAGGGCAGTGTGAGCTCGGCCTTCCCTGTGTTTGGGCTCCCGCAACAACTCCCCAGGAAGACGGGACCTCAGCTGTCTCCCAGAAAGGACAAGAGCCAGACAGAGCTGGAATGGGATGACAGCTATGACACTGGAATCTCCTCAGGGGCTGACGTGGGCTCCCCAGGGCCTTATGACAATCTGGAGGTTTCAGGCTCCCCGGCACCCATCGATCCCCCCAAGCACATCCAGGAGATGAAGAAGAATGCCCTCCTGCTCTTCAAAGGGTCCTACATAGAAGAGTCGGACTTTCAGGATGATGTGATGGTGTACAGGCTGTGTGCTGAGAAGGACTCCGAGGACGTGAAGGATTCTCAGGAGGAAGCTGCTAGGCCACCAGCTGAAGCCCAGGCTGAAGTTCAGAGTGTCCCCATCAACAACGGCCCCCTCCTCAGCACCCAGCCAGAGACAGATTCAGAGGAGTGCAATAGGGACAATTCAGACCCGTTTCACAGTGTGCCCATGGAGCCAAAGCAAGAGAGGGAACCTGAAGCAGCCCCAGAATCCAACTCAGAGTTAGCATCCCCTGCCCCTGAGGCAGAGCACAGCTCTAACCTGACAGCCGCCAACCTGGAGAGCGAGGATCTCATTGCCCAGTATGACCAAATCATTAAAGAGCTGGATTCCGGCGCCGAGGGCTTGATGGAACAGAATTACCCCACACCTGATCCCTTGCTTCTCACTAAGGAGGAAGAAGGGAAGGAAGAAGAGAGCAAAGGAGAAAAGGAGGAGGGGAAGAAGGAGCTAGAAAATAAGGAGGATGACTTTGACTCTTTTATAGCAGAGACGCCTGCTGTAGAGACTGTGCCTTCCCCATTTGTCGGGAGAGATGAGGCTGCCTTTGCCAGTCACCATCCCGTGAGGACTCAAAGCATCCCATTCACAGGTGACCATCTTAAATTGCTTTGTGGTTTCTGCTTTTGAAAGTACTTGTATGTATTGGAACAGGAAAGGAAGATAGGAAAAGGTAAGGGATATTATCAGTTTGTCTAACAGAGGGCTGCAAATATTTTTGTAAAGACTAAGGAGGGGTGGCTTTATTTTTATTTTGCCATTCTTGCAATGGTTATCTTATTTATTTCTCAAGCTAGAGGTTAGATTTTATTACTTAGTAACTTCTTTTGATATGTCAGTGTTAAAATAGTAGGGCTGATTAAGCCACACAAGAATCCAGACTTCTTATTTAATGACTTCATTTATTCTAGTGTAACTAACTTATTTTTCTCCTTAGCACTTATTTACATTTATTTTTAACAAATGACTGTCTCCCCCAGTAGAATGTATGCTGTGTGAGGGTGGAGCTCTTTCCCTAGCACTGGAAGAGTGAACAGAGCACAGAATAGGTGCTCAGAGTCCTTGTTGGGTGACAGTAGCTGTGCACACATCAGAGGCATTGGGGTTAGCTGTGCCTTTGCCTGGGAGCTCATTTCAGAGAATTACAAAATCTTTATCCAGAAATAAGTGGAATGGACCCACATGAACTAACAGCTCTTTGAAAGAGTGGGTGTGTTCAATGATACACCACCAGCCACAGGTAGAAATCTTGCAAGAGGTAAAGGGATAGGATAGGACTTAAAGATAGGCAGATTAGGGTGAGGAATTATGATAGAAAACATCATTAAATATTAGCCAACAAAATCTGCATTTACAACTCATGGTGCAGAGGGAATCGCCATAGATGAGAGGGCTCACTAAGCTCAGGGAAGGCCAGGGTGGGACCACTGGATGGTGTTCAGGTAGCAAGGAGAGGGGCTGGAAGATAGCAACAGAGGGTGACAGTGGCCTTGAAGCCAGGCCAGGGATTGAGTCCTGGCTCTAGCATTTAGCAGCATGTGGCCTTAGCATCCCAGGCCCTCCATTTGCTCCTGTGAGGACTGAATGACATACTGGGAGAGGTCATTATTCATTTTATGACAGGTAGCACCCAGGAGAAGCCTGGTGAGGAGGGACTGTACTCCTACCTCTTGGAGTAACCCAAAATAGATGAAAACAGATTGCCTTCCGGTCCAGCCAGCCAAGTAGGCTCATGTGATTTCAAGGAGCTCTTCCAGCCTCTTTCTCCAATATTTATTCATCTATTTACTGAAGCCTGAAGATTTGTATATACAGGAAGAAAGCTTTTAATTCCACAATTAAAGGCTTGCGGTTCTAGTTGAGATAACGTTTCAGTGTGAATGAGTTTTAATTAAAATTCAATCAGTCAGTCAATCATAAGTAAAATGGATTAGATAATCTCACTTTTCCCAGTTGATAAGGGGGACAGGGAAGGGGGGGAGCTGGAAGAGTTCACTTGGAGGGAAAAGGGCAGCAGTAACTTAGCATGTCACAGCTTGCCTTCTCGTAGGACATCTGGGCTACCCATGGCCATGAATATTATTCTTTAGAATGGCAGCTTTCTTACAGAGGAGCTTCATTCCTGGGAAATGTGTAAATAGAAGAAAGAAAGTATAGCTCAGGGCAAGGAAAGAAAAAGCTAATCCAACACCTTATTAAATAACATCAGTATTTTACATATAATACACCTGAGAACTGACAAAACATACTGCAGGCTCTTTGATACATACAGGTAATTGCCACTAAAACCTTCCTTTTTCCTCTTTTGAACCTTGTACACAGCTTTAGGAAACATCTCTCTTTCCATGTATGTGTGCTTTATAGTTTTCCAAACTTCTGAGTGTGTTCTGTAGCATTAGGCTTAACTTCTTCTCTCCAGGGCATCTGATTTCCACTGAAATGAGTTCACTTCCCAGCAAAATCAAAGCATTCTATTTGTCTAATTTTATTTATTCATGTGTTCAGCAATCTTTTATTGATCCCCTGATGTTTGGCAGGTTCTGTGCTAGGAAATAAGGACACAACATTAAAGGAATTCACAGACTTTCAGAGGAGACCCCAACAAAGAAGTGTACTCTCTTAGTGGGAAATGCATGATTAGTTGTCATATGCCAAGACCAGTGGGAACCCAGTGAGGGGAGTGGGAATGGCCTCACAGAGGAGGGGCGTGGACAGTGCAGGGGAGTCCCCAGGTGAAAGCAGGTGAGAGTGATAGTCCAGGCAGAGGAGACAGCAGGAGGGGACTGAAGAGCCTGCCAGCCTGTGGGATATGACCGCATGGGGTGGGGAGGTGGGAGAGAAGGGCAGAAAGCTTGGTTGGTGCCAGCTTATGGAGAGCCTTTGGGCCAAGCTGAGGAATGGAAACCTTGTGCCCTGGCACTGAAGAAGCCCCTGGAGTTTAAAGTTGAGGAATGATGTGACTGGATCTGAAAAGGCCAGCTTTGGTAGGAGTGTGGGGAGAGCACTGGAGTGGGGAGAGGTTGGTGCCAGGAAAAACAAGTGACACACCCTTATTGCCGTGTCAGAATTCAGAAGGTGCCAGTGCTTTTATCTAGTAATTCTGTTTCTAGGAATGTCCTCAGAGCTGTATTCACACTGTGTGCTGAGGTGTACGTACAAGGATGTTCATTGCAGCATTATTTAGAATAGAAAAAGACTGGAAACAACCCAAATGCCCACCAGTAGGAGACTGACTTGCTTGTGCAACACTCTAGCAATCTAATATTTTGTGGTCCTGAGATGAGACAGCTCTGTATGTGTTGACACAAGGTGTGGTCTCCAGGGTGTATTGTTAAAAATACTAGGTCTTTCTCTGTCTCTCTCTCTCTCTCTCCCCCTCCCTCTCTCTCCTTGGCAGGCAAGATAATGTGTTGGGTAAGAGCACTGGAACAGGTGGTATGAATTAAAATTCTATTATTCACAAGCTGGATTCACTTAGCATTCTGCCTCCTCTTTAAATGGGGATAAATAATAAATATACTTCCTAGGGTTGTTTTGAATCTTGAGTGAGTTGATACATGAAAAGTGCTTAGCACATTGCCTGGCAGGTAGGATGTTATTAATAAATGTTTTCAGTAATAATTAAATTAAATCTCTATTCACATAGAAATGCTGTTGCTGGAGTCCAGACCGGAGATGAGACTGACCTCAGGCAGTGGAGCAGGGGAGGTGGAGCTTCAGGTCTACATCAGAGATATGTCCAGGGTAGAATTTGCCGAGGGAGGCACAGAATCAATGGCCGCTCCATTCTTGGACAGGGGAAGTGCAGGAAGAGGGTGCAGGCTCGAGGGAGGCAGGGGAACAGGGGAGAGTGGTGAGTGGATGACAGGAGGGGCAGTGGAGATAGTCTCAGTGATTTTGAAGAACGTAATACTTTGTGAGGCGGGGAGTCTATCTGTCCTCTTAGGAGATGTGGGAAGAAAATAAAACTGCCGTCCTCCAGAAACACCTGCGGCTTCCTGAATTGTGCTGAGCCTTTTGATTTTCAGCTGCTTACCAGATCCCCCTCACACTTTTTGTTAAGCAGGGTTTTTTTTTTTTTTTGGATGCTAGAAACTAAGAATAAAGTAGGAATTTGAAAGTTTTAATACATTTTTAATTGCACATGCCCAAGGAGTGATGAGTCATTTCATTAGCAGATGCTAATTATAATGTCAAAGTGGACTCCATTTGTATCATTACAGTCTACTGGCCTTGACCTAATGATATTCCGTCATTCACATAGGTCAGTGATGACATGATCTTCCTCTCCACAGGGCATGGGATTCAAGCTCATGTGCCCCCCCACCTCACCCCTTATAGTAGTGATGTCCTGTGGATGGTCTCCCCTGGTCACTGCATGGTCAGCAGTTTAGAGTTTGTAGGATGGCTAGATGTGGCCAGTCACAGTCTGGGACTGGGGAAGAGAAGCTGAGGGATCATTTTAGGGTCATATGTTTTACAGAAGACTCTGCCCACCTAAGTATGTCTTAATTCACCTGCTTTTGCTCCATCTGGAAGGAAATACATGCTAAGCCAGGGACTGCAGGGGAGCAGGTGAGAGGAAGCTGAGGACAGCAGCCTTCCCCCTCTAGATCTACCTTGAAAGCCGAATTGTGTTGCGATGCCTTAAGAGTTACCACTGACATTTCTGGGGTTCTTTATGGGAAAACCATTAGTTGCTTTCAAACTGGGGTCCCTATCCAGAGTTTCCAAATGTGTTTGGCAAGTCTCCCAGTTGTTTGTAAGCATCTCCAAAGAGTCTCTATCTGAAGAGTTCATTGACCTCTTATGTCATGGAAAGTGACTAAAGACCTTTGCCTCCCGTCCCAAGGATGGGGAAGTTGAGGCTAAATGCCATACGTGAGGGGATGGTGCCTCTTGTGTTGAGATCCCTTAGAGACATCCTTAGTGTTCCTGGAGACAGGGATATTGCAGTTACCCTGTTCCTCCCCTGTGTGGTAAAGGTTTCCGTTTGGTGTTCCCATTCCACACACACAGCTTCTGTTCCTTGCAAAGGGTTTTACTCTCAGGCTACCAGGGCTTCTGAATGAAGCATCTTGTGATGAAGTATGTTTTTGTTACACTCGTATTAATGTTGGTGACATCTTCATAAGGCATGGCTTATTTATCAAGGGATGTGTGCTTTCGTTATAAACATGCCACGGTTTAGTAGCATCATCAATAGCTCCACCAAGGGAAATGCAAAATTCTCATTGATTGTGTTTAACAGGACACTTTTATGGTAAAAATTTAAAGTATCTTCAAGTAAGTTTATTAATGCCAGATTTATTTTTGGTTTTCCCTGCCCTCAATGAACTCAAAGCATATTAATTTTCTAGTGACCCAAAGTAGCAGAAACTTCTTTTTGCCTATTTTTTCTTAACGGACCGCTTTTGTATGACTAATTTTTTTAACTGCTTTTTTTAAATGACTGCTTTTGTAGTCATACGGATTTTCTTTTTTAAGAAATCTATGACATGCCGAACTGTATCTCCCAAAACTGACACCCTTTTCTCTCTCCTCTGAAAATCCAGATGTGGTTACGAGTTGCCAAGGCTACTAAGGTTATAAGCAGGGGCTCCTCCACCTCTCACCTATTTTTTTTATTGTTCCACATTACGACACTTGACAAAACCAAATTTTTCTCAGTGTGCTTGTTCAGGATAGGCAACCCCTGTTCACAGTGTTGCTGTTTGATAAACATAGTTTGTGCGTTTTTGGTGTTCTTTACAGAGATTTTTCATTACTAAGACTTTTAATGGCCCCTGGTGCTTACATGAAACCCTACCATCCATACAGTCCGTGCATCATGAGATGATGGCTGTCATGTTTTAAGCATTGGCAGCCCCAAGAAATACAGGAATGATATAGAAAAGCATATTTTAATTTTAAAAAGTTAAATTTTTTTTCGAGGTCTGTGATAATTTTAATAAGTATCAAAACTGCTCAGGGAGTCAAAATGTCAGTAGCCATGCCTATTTTTCTGTTTTCTTTTTGCCGTGGTGGTTTGTTTTCTGTTTTGGTCTCGAGGCAGGAGAAAACGCGGCTGTATTTGCTGTGTCTGGCTTGCACCTGTGGGCCCGTAGTGGTTTGGGAGATGTGGCACCGATGGTTCTGCAGTTGTCAGGGAAAGGCATCCCTGTGAGCTCAGCCAGCCCTGAAGCCTTGTGTTCTTCCTGCAGGCCCATTCATCAGCGTAGTCCTGTCAAAGCTGGAGAACATGCTGGAGAACTCTTTACATGTTAATTTGCTGCTTATTGGGATCATTACTCAGCTAGCCAGCTACCCCCAGCCACTCCTGCGCTCCTTTCTGCTCAACACCAACATGGTCTTCCAGCCAAGCGTCCGCTCTCTCTATCAGGTATGTTAGCTGAACCCACATCCACACCTGTTGATTTTGTGGGTGCTAATTTGCAGGGCATCTCTTTCTCTTTATTTTGTTTTTCAAAAATTCCTCTGCTCTAATTCATTTGCTTTCCTTCCCTGTCCTATTAAGCTCACTGTGTAGATTATTCTAGACAAACTGTAGAGCTTCATTTAGTTTGATGTTTTGACGATGCCCTATGCAGAACACCCAGGCCGTTAAAAATGAGCAAATGTCTAACATCATAATAGTTCCCATAAGGAGGGTGATACCTGCAAGATATATTGATAACTGGGAGTGGAATTTCATGGTGAGGCATTAACATCAGTAATGCTGTTTTTGACAGGTCCTCGCATCTGTGAAAAACAAGATTGAACAGTTTGCTTCTGTGGAGAGAGACTTCCCAGGACTCCTCATTCAAGCCCAGCAATACCTGCTCTTCCGTGTGGACATGTCTGATATGACCCCTGCGGCACTAACCAAAGGTAAGCCAGGTTTCTCCACCGCACCCCTCCTTAAATTCCTCCTCCACGTCCCTAGCCTACTAGCCTCAGTTCACAGATGCTGCACTGGCTTCTGGATCCTAGAAGCATTCAGAGATATTTTCATTTTTATGCAACAGGGAGGAACCACCTCTTAGCATTCTTAAACCTAAAGAAAGGTCTGCCTTGCTCATACCTGGCTTGTTTCCTCTGTGGAGGGTCTAGAAGGGATTTTGTTTTTTTAACTGAGAGTGGTGCCTGCAAGGAGCTGACGTGTAGGATATTGTCAGGCTAGAATAAATCACACGGCACACATGGGTCAGAAAGAGGCATTATATGCACTCTCCGAGTCATTTTTTTGGGCAGCCTGTCCTGAGGAGGGCATGTGTTCTCTTTATTATGTTTTCAGAGGCTCTTGGGCCATAAATAAGTGTGCTTTAGGGCCCTAGGAGGTAAAACAAAAAACAAAACAAAAAAACGGTTTGGACTGGGAGAAGTAAAGTTTATGCTCAGCCTAAAATCTCTGAGAGTGCCTTTTTATGGGCTCTAGAGGAGGTGTTAGGCCAGGGCCCTGGCAGAGTGAGGAGTGGGGGCGGGGGCATGGGTCGGTGCTAGTAGGAGCACTGAGGATGGCTGGCCAGGCCCCCGAGCACCACTGCTGCTTTACCTTATTTAAGCTCTGGTTGGACTGATTTGCTGACCATTGTTCCCTGAGCTGTCACTTAGGCCTTGGTAGGAGCAAAGTAGGAATGCCCCATATTGCACTGGCTTTTACTTTTCCATAGACCAATCAGGCTTCTTTGTGGCAGATGAACAATGGAGAGAGTAAGGCTCTCAGTCCTGGGCCAAAGGCAAGTGATCAGAAACAAGATTGGCAGTGAGCAGCAGAAATGAAACTCAGGGCAATTGTTCCACCTTTTAAAGCAGCTGAAAAGAACCCAGAACTCTGAAGGCCTGATGCTGCCCCTGTGCAGCTATTTGATCTTGGTCGCTTTATCTCACAGGCCCAATGTCCCTTGACTTTTAAATGAAGGATTTGTTCTCCATCTCTTAGGTGCTTTCTAGCTGAAGCCAGAACTTGGGTTGCGATGAGTCCTTAGGGTACTGCAAGGTAGGGTTTGAAAGAAAGGTAGGCCATGTACCACTGGTAAAGTGAGGAGTCGGGCTTTGAGAAGAGCAGGCAAAGGCATTCGTGGAGGGAAAGAAGCCTGGCATCTCCGTGGGAAGGTGGACGTGTGGCCTCAGACAGATGGGTGGTCAGTGTGTGAGCTGTGTTCCTCCTGAACAGGGCGCATGCTGCTGCCACCCACCCTGCGAGAGAAGGTGCACCAATTACCAGTATAATAAACCACTGCGAAAACTCATTGGCTTAACACAAGGCCATTAATGATTGCTTATGAATCTGTGTGGTCATCTGGGTGTTTTGCTGATCTGGGCCAGGCGGATTTTGCCTGGACTCGCTTGTGTGTCTGCCATCAGTGGGTGGCTGGATGTCTAGGATGGCCTCACTCACATCTGTGGCTGTGGCTGGAGTGATGGGGGTGATGGGGGTGTTTCTCACCATCCAGCAGATTAGCCCAGGCTGGTCCATGTCACAGTTAATAGGGCTCCAAGAGTGAGAGCAGAAGCATAGAAAATCTTGTGAGGCTCAGACTCAGCTCACGTAAGGTCCATTCTGCAGCATTCTGTTAGCCAAAGCAAGACAGAGGGCCAGCGCAGATTGAAGAATGGAGCAAACACCCCACCTCTTGATGGGAAGAGCTGCAACAAGTTGTGGGCATTCTGCAGTCTCCTAGACAAGGCCTGGTCTTCACTGTATTTTACAGTTTATAAGGTGCTTTCTCAGGCGGTCAATTTTCATTATCAAACAGCACTCTGAAAAGGGCAAAAAAGGTACCACTAGCTTCATTTTCATTAAGGAAGCCAAAATTAGAGGTCCAGGGTATTCAGCCAGGATCATGAAACTCAAGTGCCTCAGCCCATCTTAGCTAATTCAAGGAGACGAGTGTATACACTGACCAACCTAGATATACTGAGGTACACTAGATACTCAGGGTACACTGAGCCTTAACCCCCACATTCAGCGAAAGGGTCGGGGTCACTCACACCTTGGGCTTGTCCTGGTTTCAGAGTGTCTGGAGGCCATGATTGCAAAATATGTGCCCGGGGAACTTGTTCTCACTGCCTAAGGTTGTCAGATTAGTTAGCTGGGTTTCATGCTCCTTAAGTAAGGTCTGTGACACTCCAGGGCTCTGACCTGTAAGAATCTTCTCTCTGGATATAACATTTTTCTTTTACTTGAGTTTTTTTAGATTAACTTTCTAACTTTTCCAGGTTAGCCAAGTCATACTCTTCCCCCACTTAAAGCATCTTTAACTGACAGAATGAGAGTTTCCTGTCCCCTTGTACAAAGCTGACTTCTGAAGCATTTACTGTGACATGATTTCCTGTAAATGAGTCAAATCTGGGAGGCCTGTTCTCATTGGGATACAGAGCAATTTACAATGAACAATTATGGTAATGGGCCAAATATTTGGGTTTCCAAGTGTCTGTGTGCTCTGCCCTTTGCCTAATGCTGCTGCCAGGGAGATGAACACGTAACATATCTCTCTCCTCACTTCTGAAATCTTCCCAGTATTAGTCTTGAAAACCTTCTGTTGCAGCTTTTCAGACTCAGAGCAACATTTCAGAAGCCATTCCTAATTCTGACATTTATTTATACTTACCTCTGCCCTGCCTTTTTCTTCAGGTGCTCGTGCATGCTTGTTGGACCCTTTTATGAGGGGCGTAACTCAGGCACCTGCAGCCAGAGCTGCTCCATCATGCAGGCCCTGCATTCCCTTCACCTCCTGGCAGCCCCAGTGAAAAACGAGCCTCCTCACTAATGCTTCCAACAGCAGTAAAAGTCTATGTGGCTGCTGTTCCAGAGCAAGCGGCGTCCTGTTCCCAGTTCCACATTATTATTCTTGAGGCTGTTGGTCTCTGAGATTCAGCCACTTGCCATGCCTTTCTCTTTCGACTCAAATACTTTCCAAACCACACAGTAACAGTTCACTGTATTTACTTATATTCAGAGCCCTTTTACTGGGCACTGACTCTAGAAGGGAGATCAGGTAGGTAAAGTCCTCAGTTTACAGAGATGGAAACAGACATTTTATGATGAGCTGGTGGCCAGGTAGGGACCATAACTCGGGTCTGCTTGCTTTTGAATGGAGAATTTGATGGTGCTTGGTGACACACTGAAAGGCCAAGACCCCGGAGGGGAGCCTGGGTCAATGTGCTACCACCGCTGATGGAACTGTGCTATGGATCTCCCAGCCAGCCCCTGGTCTCCCTCTCTGGGTGTTCTCCTGCCTTCATTAGTGAAGACAGTTCTGATTCTTGGATTCATACTGGGTAAATGAGCCTTAGCAATGACACTTTTTATTCACAGATCAAGCTAGACAAATGAGTCACAAAACCCCTTTTTAGGGGAGAAGAGAATGAATGAATTTGAAGGAGAATGGGGGAGAGGAATATGAGCAGCTGCAGGGAGAATGAGGAGTAGGGAAGACTGATGAGATCAGTTCCTTCACTCATTTATTCAGCAAATGTTTATTAGCTTCTATGAGTACAGAAGTGTGTTAGGGGTTGCTAAAGACATGTTATCAGATAGGGCTCAGCCCTGAGAAAGGTTGGAGTCTAGTAGAGGTGATAAGACATAAACAATGTGAGGCTGAAGGGCGATGCAGGCCTTAGCTGGTCAATAACATGGAGAAGAGGCTAGAATGAGACTGTTTGGGTAGAGGGCAGAGGAAGGCATAAAGACCATAGGAATGACTTCTGGGGGCAGGAAACTGGAAATTCATTGTGAAGTTAGTGGCAACTGTACTGATGAGGATGATGTGGTAGCTGACACCCATTCAGAGGTCACTGTGTACTTTATACCTATTGACTCATTTAATCTTTATAACAACCCTATGAATAGCTTTTGACAGGTGAGGAAATAGAAGTACAGCGAGGTAAAGCAACTTGCCTGAAGTCAGCCAGCGAGTGGCAGACTCTGTGGTCTTAACCACTGTGCTAATTAATAATGCCTCTAAGGCTAGTAAGATTTAGGTGAGCAGAGAATGGGGCAGGGAATTCTAGGTGGAGGAACAAGCATGAACAGTGCAGGTCTCGGTCTGGGAGTAGGTCCACGGTGTCCCAGTCCCCATTGGAACGCAGGCCACCTTCCTTTGTGAGCTTTGCTGGGTGCTTTGGAGAGTGACAGGTCCTGAGCTAGGGGTGGGGATGAGAAGGGGTGCTCTCCAAGGTTGACATGTACCTCAGTGACATCAACACTTTTGTGCTCACTCTGTTGCTGGGGCATGAATTTCTGCTGAAAGGTAGCAGAAGACAGATTCTCAGTTCTTTATGGCATTAAAGCTGTGATAAGCCTTAATCTAAAAGGATATTTAAAGCAGTCAAGTGGAAGTTTGTTTTTTTTTTTTTTTTTAACAGTAAAGACTATAGTAGTGAGATGTGGAAAGTACTATAAATGTCAAGAATTTTTAGTACTGTAGTTAAGCAACACTCTGAGAAGAATGTTGAAAAATGGTACTGAATTCTAAGAAGCAGCCAAAATAATGAAGAACTTGAATATAATGATTTATAAGGAGTAATGAGATTGTTTGGGTAGGGGGCAGAGGAAGGCATAAATAATTCCTACAAATATGTGAGGGCTGGTGATGTTCAGGAATCAAATAGGGAAGTTGAACCATTTTAATTAGTAAAAACTGATTTGATAGGAAAATGCAAATCACTTGGATATGTTAAAATTTGAACTCATCTTAGGCCTATGTTATTGAAATTGAGATGGAAACCCTTCTTCAAGGTAGGCTTCTAAGCCATTTGCTGCTACTAATTCCCCATGGTTGCAGGAAGTTCTTAGTCTGGTCTTACCAGCACCCAACTTCCCTTCCATTATTTCTGCTGATCTCAAGGAATCTCCCGCTCTCCTTTTATGTAAAACGTTGGAGGTCCTTGCCAGAAGACTGGAGGTCACCGGGGAGCCCGAGAGGCTGGAGCACCCGCTGCAGAGAGCTTGGAGTGACCCATTTCACCCAGCCTCCCTGCTGGAGCTATGCTGTGCTGTCAGGGCTTAATCGGCAAAGGGAGAACAGTCATCCCAGCATGGGAGGCTGGGAGAGCAGGTGGGACTGCTCATCGCCCCTTAATAAGCCAATGACAGGAGATGCCTTTGTCAGTTTCCCCCATTTCCACATTCTGGCACGGAGGATTCTTGACAAACCTATATTCTTGCCATGATTTCTGCATGAAGTTCCTTAGAAGGAATTTTGGGTGAAAGTCTCATATCACATGCTATATGGTGGAGGATATCTGTTGGGCAAATATGTGTGTCATGGAGTGCACAAGGGCTGCATCTTCAGGATTTAGTCCATTATAGGAACTGCACTCGTAACTAGATACTCTCCAGCAACTCTGCCCCAAACACATGCTCCACTGAAGAGGGTGGATGGGAAGGCTATGGAGGGACGCCATGATGGTTTTCTTTCTGCTTTCAGATCCCATTCAGGAGGCTTCCAGGACAGGAAGTGGCAAGAACCTTTTGGATGGACCTCCAAGAGTGCTTCAGCCCTTCCTGACCCACAGAACCAGGGTGGCTGAGGCACCCCCCAACCTGCCCCTGCCGGTGAGGAACCCCATGCTGGCTGCTGCCCTCTTCCCAGAGTTCCTGAAGGAGCTGGCGGCCTTGGCCCAGGAACACTCCATTCTGTGCTACAAGATCTTGGGTGACTTTGAGGACTCCTGCTGTTAGCTTCTTTGTTTTTTTTTTTTTTTTAATAGAGGTTCTTGTTTTGTAAGGTTTTAGTGTCTTGACTGAATGTTAAATGCAAAGCTGCTTACAAAGATTTCTACTTTAATGTTTCCTGACAATACTTGATTTGTGGGGAGGGGAATTTTCTGTATCTTTCCTCTCTCTCTCTAGCCGGGCCTTTCCACCTTATGTTATATATAGAATGTAAGTCTCATAAGCTGGTTGCTCCCTTGGCAGTTTTCTTTGCTCCGTTTTTCCTCCTTATATTTTTTTGGTTGTCATTCTCCTATCCCTTTGAGTTACTCATCTTGCAGCTCAGATCACACCAAGCAAATATTGGGGTTCAGTGATCACACCGAGCAAATATTGGGGTTCAGGAAGATTGTACACCTGCAATTGTGCGAATGGTCCTGTTGCCTCCTGCATTTTGGCCTCTGTTTTATAAAGGAAGAGTAAAGATGGAGCTCCTCCTGCCTCCATCACGAAAGCACATATTATCTTTCCCTTTGGATTTTACTTCCAGGACGTGTGTCATCCCCAGCGTGTGTTGCCTTATGGTGCCAGCAGAGCCACTGGTCTCAGCTATCTGCCTGGGAAGTTGGATGTCCTTGGAGAGGATTTGGAATGCAGATAATTTTTCTTATTTCTTGAGAGCTTACTTTAAGCAGCATGACACTACCTAAACACTGAAGATGGCCTTATATTAGTAAGATTTGCACAAAATTAAGTATACCTATGCAAACTGTTACTTTGGTTTTTAGGAGTTTGATCAGATGAAGAAGTGATGGTATCACATATATATGTAAGAAGACAACCATCATTATTTTTATAAGTGTTTTATAAAAACAAACTGATGAACTTGTGAAGCCATTTCATAGTGGGTTTTTTCAGGGAGGGTATGCTGGGTGGGATGGGGAGATAAACTAAATGCAGCCCGTAAAAACACTGGTCATTATTTAAAATTCTATTCCCTTTTGCTAATAAGCTGCACTTTGTAGAGAAACAGGAACTGTACAGCCCACTTCAGGATCGTGGATGTAAATGCAAACAGGTCACCTGGAGCCCTGCAAAGCCAAGTGCCTGCTGGAGACTCACTCTGCATGGAAATGCTGGCTTCCGAGTAATGGGGTTCATTAGAATGCCCCACCGTGCTGTATGAGTGTCCCTCTACTGCTTTGCAGCCTGCTCCAAGAGGCAGGATTATACTTAGAGCCACAGCCATGTTAAACCACCACCAAGAGGGGAAAACAGAATAATCGTGAGCTGAAAATGAGACCATAAACAACTGATTTTTATGGATATTAAATTCCACTCCCCTCTATTTTGGGCCCAGTTCTGCAGGTGCGAAGCAAGTAACGAGCTTGAGCCTGCCTGTTTGGAGGGAAATTGGAAGGCTCATCTCTCTCTGTTCCTTGTGGGCATCTCTGTGGAGCCCTGAGGGCGGCCACAGGTCTGGTGGTTGTGCCTCAGGAGCACTGGTTTGGTCTTAATCAGGCCCCTCATGCACAGGCAGGGCAGTGGCGGAAGAACCACACCTGCAATGCTGTGAAGCAGTGGAGGCCCTTTTGTGCTTCAGGAATCTTGAAGCAGCTTTGTATTGAGTGAATGAGAAACTGAGAGCTGGCCTGTGAAATGACAACAGGAGACCTCGCCTGGGCAGGGTGAGCTGTTAGGAGCCAGCCTTGCTTTCGTGTTTCATAGTCCAAGGAAGACACCAAAGGTTCCTACTCACTGTACATTTCTGTTTGTCTTGACAAATGGTTTGCTCAGCTGTGGTGCAGCAGCCAGAAGGGATGAGGCACAGCAGACTGGCCTGCTCCTGGCTTCCTGATGTCTGGTTGTATTTGCACAGCCCACAAGTCTCCATTAGAAAAGAAGGTAGCTTAAGATAGAGGAACAGTTGAAGACGGAAGTTCGGCTGTAATTTATTATACTCTAAGTTTGTTTTTGCACAAGTATTTATCTTCTTGTTTGGACTTACAAAATCATAAAATGCTAACGCCACATCTGGAAATTGAATTCTTTAGCTCTGTAGTTTGATTTACACCTTTCTCCATTATCTGGTGGTGGTGTTGATTCTTCTTGAATCCATATTTCTGCATTGTAGAACACCATGGTCCCCTTTGTGGAAAGTTTCCTTTGGGAAAAGATTGATTTTGTGCCTCTTACTGTTTTTTTCAATAGGTACTGAAATAAACTTACTTTATTATTTTGTTTTTTTGAGACAGGGTCTTGTGCTGCCTGGGCTAGAGTGGAGTGGTGTGATCACAGCTCATTGTAGCCTCAACCTCCTGGGCTCAAGTGATCCTCCCACCTCAGCCTCCTGAGTAGCTGGGCATATAGGAACGTGCCACCACACCCAGCTAACTTTTTGGTATAGTTTGTAGAGACGGGGTTTCACCATGTTGCCCAGGCTGGTCTTAAAAGTCCTGGGCTCAAGTGATCGTCCCACCTTGGCCTCCTGAAGTGCTGGGATTACAGGTGTGAGCCACTGGGCCCAGCCTGAAGTAGACTTACTTTAAATGGGGACAGAGATGACTGGTGTGTGCAGTGACAGGCAGGAGAATGTAACTTCCCATGCTGGGGTGCTGGCAGCAAACTCACACGATAATGCTAACTTCCTATTTGGATTTAGAAACTGGCTCATGTTTCTGAATCCATTACAGTCCTCAGAGGTTTTTGTCCATGGTTTTGCAAAATGAAGTCAGAAAATGGAGCTGGACGTAGAGAGAATAGGAAAACCCATGTGGCTGAGTGAAATAACTGAGAGTGGGTTACTTAGGGAGTGACATAGACATGCCAAAAGAAAAACAGCAGAGAACTGAGTCTATCCATGGGAGAAGAGCAAATCCTGCACGATTTGGGGGAGTGAACATTGATCTAGGCGGATATGAAGAAACCAGGGAGTGGGTGGGTGAGAATGGGAACTCCTTGTTGGGAAAAATATCATTGGCAATGAAGTAGAATATTCCAGTCCTAAAGTAAATCAGCAAGCCCTTAGAAATATCTTTTTTTGTAATGAGTTGGGGGGAAAATCTTAAATATGTTTGGCATGCTTAAAGATATGGTCCGAGTGTGCACACTTCTCTGTGTTGACAGGCTCCTACACCAGTCGCTGTGCTCCTTGCTGGAAGAATGTAGGGGAAGAGAAACCGTGGGTACCGCCCCCTGGCGCAGCCCCTGAGCTGGCGTCACTGCATCTGGCCTGGGCAGGAAAGGTGAGGGAGCCAAGAGTTCCCGGAGTACCACAACATTAACCTCAATTCATAATTCAGGGCCTGACTTAAAGTTCCAGACTGAGTGACTTCTGTGGTTCAAAATGTATGAGAGCACTGGGATATTTAAAATTGATTTTTTGGAAATGGCCAAGTAAATGTTTTTTAAAATTTTACACAAAGAAATTCCAAGTTAGGTTCAGCCTAAAACGTAATTTCATGGCTGGTAAAATACAACTTCCCAACCATGAAATGGGAGTGCTGGAATAGCGAGTTAGAGATGTGATTTTTCTTTACCATTAGATACCTCCTTTCCCTGGTATTTAGAGGAATTGTGAAGTGGTCCCCATTTTGTGGAGTATTATTTTGGAAAATACTTTGATGTGCTCGGGTTGGAGTGGATGTCTGTCAGGTGTTAGGTAGGATGCATTCAGTATTTTTATAGGTCATCAGGAGTACCCTTTCCTTAGCAGGCGGCTTTTATTTAGGTCAGATATAGTTAGTTTCTGTCCAGGATAAGATATCATGGAGCCAGGGTCTTGTCAGGAAAGCATCCTCTTATGAACAGAATCTAGAAACAGGCTACATGAATATTGGGGTTGCCTGTTTAATTTTGGCAGCCAGTGGGTACTCAGGGTTGAAAGTTGTTTCCAGTGTCTCCAAATCAGCTTGGCTGTGGCCGTCATGTGGACGGATTCCCAGGTCTGTTTGAGGTTTAGGGTTGTGGATGGGCTGCTCTTCTGAATCTGGATCAGCGTGTCTAGGTTGTCTTCTGGAGGGAAGCACAGCCGCAGCAGTCTGGACAAATCAAGTGCTTTAACAATGGCATCGTCCTCTGGGAATAATCTGTCCTTAATACAGGTTTCACTTGATATAATAGTTTTGGTAAACTGTCTTTATCTGGCTGCACCCCCTTTTAAGTAAGCCCTTAAACAATCCCGGCATGGTGTTCAGTATCTGCATATGCCCCAGTTCTCATTTAAGGGCAGTTCAATGTAATTGCTAATTACCAGCCCTGTATTTACTGAAATGGCTGTCTGTCATGCTTGCCATTTTTATGAAACACTTTACTGAAGGTAAGCTATTATTACATGTGCTACTTCAAGTCACTGGCTCAGGCTGGTGTCGTGTGGTTTGCTGCAAACGGCAGCCTGCTTTGCAGTGTGAGCTCTTCCTGGAAACAGCAGTCTCTTGTAGCTGATGCCACATCAGCTTTAAGTCATTAAGATGATATTTTGGGCCCCTTGTTGCTTCAGCCATCAGTCTATAAATCACACAACACTAATTCTCCATCAAGTAACAGCTTAAAACAGAAGACTGTCAAACCAGTTTATGTTCCACCCTTAAATCACATCACTGAGGAAACACTGTAAGAGAGTGAAGTTGACTCTTCCCCCCCCTTCTTTTTGAATGACCATTGTAAACCTAATGCTTTAGAAAGAGCTCTCAGAAGACTAAGAATGGCTTTTAGGATAATTTTGCCTCAGTAAATCCTCTCTACATTCAGGCATTTATTAGGCCATTACTTGTTTTGGGACTACAGATTATCCTGGCAGCTCATTAACTGGATAAACAGGACTTTAGTGAAAGATTTTCAGGGGTTCTTTAGGGAAAAGAATGACCAGGACAAGGTGGGTGGAAGCCTTCAGTTCTTTGACCTCTTACACCTAGAATCTTAAAACTGATCATGATTTTAGCTAGGACTGACCTTTCCTAGCTCGTAGGGTCACTGTGAATTTTGTTCCTGTCTTAAAACGTTTAAGTTAACCTAGTTCACTGTTACCTACACAAGTAACAAGACGGCCAATAGGACCTGTCAGCATGACTTCGACATGCATTCCAGGCATCTTTCGGGGAGTTTAGATTTACTGTATCATTTCAGAACCCAACAAAGGTGATGGAAGCTCTTAGGCCAGATTAAATTTCATGGAGTGGAAGTTGCAGAAGTCTGTGCTGCTTAGTGTGTCAGCTGACTTTTTATTGGGACAAGTCTATGAAAGGCCCACCTGTAACAAGGCCCCTTTTTGCCCTGTGGATATTTTAAAAGAGGGAATTTGGTGTTGACAATCTTTACTTACACGACTCTTGCTAAGCTATTTGACTAAGGGTTTCAATCAGATGCTTCCCACCTCACAAGCAAGGGTCAGCTCTATTTGCAAATAATCCATGAATATGTTTGTCTAAAACCTGCTGAAGAGGCATGGCAGCCACTTCCATGCTGCTTTTGGTAATGGGTAAAGAATATGGCCTTTCAGATAGATCTGGTGGCTTTTCCCCAATAGTCACTATGTAGAAACTATGCAACTAAATTCAATGGAAATGAAAGATACAATATAAAATAGCGGGTCATGGCCATAAGCTGTGTCCTGAACTAACCAACTCCAAGCTGAAGGAGGGTGTGTACTTTCCGAAACTTCGAGGCCATCTTAGTAATTATTTTAGCAATAATTACTAAAATGTACGTGGGGTGGGGGAGCTCAGCTAAAATATCCTTACTTTGGTGCAATAATGATCTAGGTTCTTTTTCCTAGGCCTAGGCCTACACCTTGAAAGATAGGAACAGAAGTTCACTTTGATGTGTAACCCTGAACAGAGATTAAACAGCTCTTTTCTAGACCCAGATGACCCAGAATGTAGAAGCCTAGTAGTTGGTATCACCAGTGTCTCTTCAAAAGGGCCCCACAAAAGGTTGTCCATTAATTTGTTTCATACAGTAAGCGAGCTTTTACTGAATATTCCCTCTGTTAGGTAGCATGCAGAGTGCTAGGGCTGGCACATTCCTGCCTTCCCACCAGAACCCTCCAACCTCCTCCCCAGGCAACAGAACATAGGGTTTGGGCCTGACCAGGCAGAGCTGGTTCAAGCCAGCCTGGGGCAGAGCCAGTTTTCCAGCACACTCCCAACTTCTAGTCAGAGTCTCAGCGTTATATACCCAGCCTACAGGTGTGTGGATTCCTGAGACAGATGGCAATGGCATCACCTGTGGTGCCAACTCATACATTTTAATGAGATTTCTCCCTGAAGAGTGAACCAGTAGACCAGACTAAACGCACACTCACGCAAGAATGTAAAATTGTATTTCACTGAGGCCCCTTTACAAGCAGAGCCATCTTTGTGAATTTTTGGGGGTGTTAATGTAAACATATCTTTAGAATATCTCATAGGGTTTCAGTCAGAGCTATGCTTTGGTTTTTTCCTAGCAGCAGTGGTATCAACTTACAAGGTTTGGCTTTCAGGATTTCAGAAGCTGGCATTCAAGACAACAGGCAGTTGTCAGAGCTGAATGAGAATCAGCCTGGACAAATCAAGTGCTTTAACGATGGCATCTTCCTCTGGGAATAATACAGCTTGCACTCAACATAATTTTGGTAAATGTCCTTATCTGGCTGCACCCCCTTTTAAGTAAGCCCTTAATTTTAAATGGTCTGGAAAGATCTTCGATGCTTTCTGTAAGGTTTAGTCACCAAGACGCCAGAACTTTTGGTGAAAACGGAATTTATAAAACGAAACTGAACCTTATTCTTTCTTACAAAATAAAGATCCTGTCAGACTCCAGTCTCAGACCACCTTTGCCCATTTGTAATTCAGACTTGCGGAGTGAGGAGAGAACTGCTTCAGCCTTACTGTCTTGTAGAGAGGTTTAGTGAAAATCATGTTACTTTAGACCCAGTAGTTTTCAGGACCGCAACAGGATGCGGGGCACCTGGCTTCCCGGGTAAGGTCACAGAGTCTCTTAAAATTCTGTCACTAACTAACTTTTTTAAAACACATTTTTTTAAAAAGCCACCTCCTCATGCCTGTCCAAAATGAACCACACAACTGGTTACCTTTCTCTGCCTACCTTTTGGGCTGGGGAAGAGGGGTACCTTTCTCATCACCCTCAGGGAAGTCCTGAGCAACTGTGCAAGCCAGGAAGCATGAGTCGCTGAATTGGTGATGGACGGGTGTCCACTTTTTTCTAGTTCCTCAGCTGCTTCTGGAGCAGCGTTCACAATGGGAATGTTTTTACTGTCCTTGGTAGGCTACAGGTTCACAGCTTCAAATCAAGGCCTCCAAGGATTTTATTCTCTTACATAACAGTTTTGACAAGTATGCTTTAAAAAAACATTTCCAAAACTGGTCTTTCTTTAAGCGACGTGAGTCAGAGGTAACAAAGGCATATACTGAACAAAGGGGTGCTCCGGTGCCCTGGAGAGAACAGTATTAGGTGTCACAAGCACAGGAGTGCAGACAGCCCCGCCTTCATCGTGATGCCTGCAGCGCACCACGATTATCATGAGAGGTCAAGATTTTGATTTACTAATTAATTTATAATCTTATTTCCGAGCAAAACAAGTCAATTTCATGTTACAACTTTTTTCTTGTTCCTTTTTATCTTGTTTGGCCTGAGGGTTGGGGGATTTGGGGGAGTTGTCAACTGCACAATCTTTGAAGTGTAAGTTAATTTTTATGTGATATTTCAGTATATATTTTATTGATTAAATTTATTTGAAAACTTATTTTTTAAATTCATTTATTCTCAGACTGTGCCTTCTGGGATGGGTAGGGAGTTGAACAGGCAATATCACTTCTACTCAGTCGATAGGTTGATTAATTCTAGTAATATCCTCCTTCCCCACCCTCTTGAGACCTCCTTAAACAAATGTTGTGTTTATACTGTGCCAGTTTATCTGGTTGTGTTTTCATCTTTGTTAACCTGTGTTTAGGTCTGAAAACAATACATCCAAATTACAGTCTCTCTTGACCACTGCTAATGCCCATCACCTACAACAATGGCTGGCCCTGGAATAGGAACAGCTCTGGTCTCCAGCTCCCAGCCTGAGCGACACAGAAGACGGGTGATTTCTGCATTTCTGTTTGAGGTACCGGTTTCATCTCACTAGGGAGTGCCAAACAGTGGGTGCAGGATAGTCGGTGAAGCGCACTGTGCGCGAGCCAAAGCAGGGCGAGGCATTGCCTCACTCCTGAAGCACAAGGGGTCAGGGAGTTCCCTTTCCTAGTCAAAGAAAGGGGTAACAGAGGGCACCTGGAAAATCGGGTCAGTCCCACCCTAATACTGCACTTTTCCAACGGGCCTGGAAAATGGCACACTAGGAGATTGTGTCCCGCACCTGGCTCGGAGGGTCCTATGCCCACGGAGTCTCGCTGATTGCTAGCACAGCAGTCTGAGATCAAACTGCAAGGCAGCAGCGAGGCTGGGGGAGGGGCGCCCGCCATTGCCCAGGCTTGCTTAGGTAAACAAAGCAGCCAGGAAGCTCGAACTGGGTGGAGCCCACCACAGCTCAAGGAGGCCTGCTTGCCTCTGTAGGCTCCACCTCTGGGGGCAGGGCACAAACAAAAACTCAGCAGGAATCTCTGCAGACTTAAATGTCCCTGTCTGACTGACAGCTTTGAAGAGAGTAGTGGTTCTCCCAGCACGCAGCTGGAGATCTGAGAACGGACAGACTGCCTCCTGAAGTGGGTCCCTCACCCCTGAGCAGCCTAACTGGGAGGCACCCCCCAGGAGGGACAGACTGACACCTCACTCGGCCGGGTACTCCTCTGAGACAAAACTTCCAGAGGAACTATCAGACAGCTGAATTTGTAGTCTCACGAAAATCCGCTGTTCTGCAGCCACTGCTGCTGACACCCAGCCAAACAGGGTCTGGAGTGGACCTCTAGTAAACTCCAACAGACCTGCAGCTGAGGGGTCCTGTCTGGTAGAAGGAAAGCTAACAAACAGAAAGGACATCCACACCAAAAACCCATCTGTACATGACCATCATCAAAGACCAAAAGTAGATAAAACCACAAAGATGGGGGAAAAACAGAGCAGAAAAACTGGAAACTCTAAAAAGCAGAGCACCTCTCCTCCTCCAAAGGAACGCAGTTCCTCACCAGCAACGGAACAAAGCTGGATGGAGGATGACTTTGACGAGTTGAGAGAAGAAGGCTTCAGACGATCAAACTACTCCGAGCTATGGGAGGAAATTCAAAACAATAGCAAAGAAGTTAAAAACTTTTTGAAAAAAAATTAGAAGAATGGATAACTAGAATAACCAATGGAGAGAAGGGCGTAAAGGAGCTGATGGAGCTGAAAGCCAAGTATCGAGAACTACGCGAAGATTGCAGAAGCCTCGGTAGCAGATGCCATCAACTGGAAGAAAGGGTATCGCTGATGGAAGATGAAATGAATGACATGAAGCGAGAAGGGAAGTTTAGAGAAAAAAGAATAAAAAGAAATGAACAAAGCCTCCAAGAAATTTGGGACTATGTGAAAAGACCAAACCTACGTCTGATTGGTGTACCTGAAAATGACGGGGAGAATGGAACCAAGTTGGAAAACACTCTGCAAGATACTATCCAAGAGAACTTCCCCAATCTAGCAAGGCAGGCCAACATTCAGATTCAGGAAATACAGAGAATGCCACAAAGATACTCCTCGAGAGGAGCAACTCCAAGACACATAATTGTCAGATTCACCAAAGTTGAAATGAAGGAAAAAATGTTAAGGGCAGCCAGAGAGAAAGGTCGGGTTACCCACAAAGGGAAGCCCATCAGACTAACAGCTGATCTCTCAGCAGAAACTCTACAAGCCAGAAGAGAGTGGGGGCCGATATTCAACATTCTTAAAGAAAAGAATTTTCAACCCAGAATTTCATATCCAGCCAAACTAAGCTTCATAAGTGAAGGAGAAATAAAATACTTTACAGACAAGCAAACGCTGAGTGATTTTGTCGCCACCAGGCCTGCCCTAAAAGAGCTCCTGAAGGAAGCACTAAACATGGAAAGCAACAACCGGTACCAGCCACTGCAAAAACATGCCAAATTGTAAAGACCATCGAGGCTAGGAAGAAACTGCATCAACGAGCAAAATAACCAACTAACATCATAATGACAGGATCAGATTCACACATAACAATATTAACTTTAAATGTAAATGGGCTAAATGCTCCATTTAAAAGACACAGACTGGCAAACTGGATAAGGAGTCAGGACCCATCAGTGTGCTGTATTCAGGAAACCCATCTCACATGCAGAGACACACATAGACTCAAAATAAAGGGATGGAGGAAGATCTATCAAGCAAATGGAAAACAACAAAAGGCAGGGGTTGCAATCCTAGTCTCTGATAAAATAGACTTTAAACCAACAAAGATCAAAAGAGACAAAGAAGGCCATTACATAATGGTAAAGGGATCAATTCAACAAGAAGAGCTAACTATCCTAAATATGTATGCACCCAACACAGGAGCACCCAGGTTCATAAAGCAAGTCCTGAGTGACCTACAAAGGGACTGAAACTCCCACACAATAATAATGGGAGATTTTAACACCCCACTGTCAGCATTAGACAGATCAACGAGACAGAAAGTTAACCAGGATATCCAGGATTTGAACTCAGCTCTGCACAAAGTGGACCTAATAGACATCTACAGAACTCTCCACCCCAAATCAACAGAATATACATTTTTTTCAGCACCACACCACACCTATTCCAAAATTGACCACATAGTTGGAAGTAAGTAAAGCTCTCCTCAGCAAATGTAAAAGAACAGAAATTATAACAAACTGTCTCTCAGACCACAGTGCAATCAAACTAGAACTCAGGATTAAGAAAACTCACTCAAAACTGCTCAACTGCATGGAAACTGAACAACCTGCTCCTGAATGACTACTGGGTACATAATGAAATGAAGGCAGAAATAAAGATGTTCTTTGAAACCAAGGAGAACAAAGACACAACATACCAGAATCTCTGGGACACATTCAAAGCAGTGTGTAGAGGGAAATTTATAGCACTAAATGCCCACAAGAGAAAGGAAAGATCCAAAATTGACACCCTAACATCACAATTAAAAGAACTAGAAAAGCAACAGCAAACACATTCAAAAGCTAGCAGAAGGCGAGAAATAACTAAAATCAGAGCAGAACTGAAGGATATAGAGACACAAAAAACCCTTCAAAAAATTAATGAGTCCAGGAGCTGGTTTTTTGAAAAGATCAACAAAATTGATAGACTGCTAGCAAGACTAATAAAGAAGAAAAGAGAGAAGAATCAAATAGATGCAATAAAAAATGAAAAAGGGGATATCACCACTGATCCCATAGAAATACAATCTACCATCAGAGAATACTACAAACACCTCTATGCAAATAAACTAGAAAATCTAGAAGAAATGGATAAATTCCTTGACAAATACACCCTCCCAAGACTAAACCAGGAAGAAGTTGAATCTCTGAATAGACCAATAACAGGTTCTGAAATTGTGGCAATAATCAATAGCTTACCAACCAAAAAGAGTCCAGGACCTGATGGATTCACAGCTGAATTCTACCAGAGGTACAAGGAGGAACTGGTACCATTCCTTCTGAAACTATTCCAATCGATAGAAAAAGAGGGAATCCTCCCTAACACATTTTATGAAGCCAGCATCGTCCTGATACCATAGCCTGGCAGAGACATAACCAAAAAAGAGAATTTCAGACCAATATCCTTGATGAACATTGATGCAAAAATCCTCAATAAAATACTGGCAAACCGAATCCAGCAGCACATCAAGAAGCTTATCCACCATGATCAAGTGGGCTTCATCCCTGGGATGCAAGGCTGGTTCAACATACGCAAATCAATAAATGTAATCCAGCATATAAACAGAACCAAAGACAAAAACCACATGATTATCTCAACAGATGCAGAAAAGGCCTTTGACAAAATTCAACAACCCTTCATGCTAAAAACTCTCAATAAATTAGGGATTGATGGGACGTATCTCAAAATAATAAGAGCTATCTATGACAAACCCACAGCCAATATCATACTGAATGGGCAAAAACTGGAAGCATTCCCTTTGAAAACTGGCACAAGACAGGGATGCCCTCTCTCACCACTCCTATTCAACATAGTGCTGGAAGTTCTGGCCAGAGCAATCAGGCAGGAGAAGGAAATAAAGGGTATTCAATTAGGAAAAGAGGAAGTCAAATTGTCCCTGTTTGCAGATGACATGATTGTATATCTAGAAAACCCCATGGTCTCAGCCCAAAATCTCCTTAAGCTGATTAGCAACTTCAGCAAAGTCTCAGGATACAAAATCAATGTACAAAAATCACAAGCATTCTTGTACACCAATCACAGACAAACAGAGAGCCAAATCATGAGTGAACTCCCATTCACAATTGCTTCAAAGAGAATAAAATACCTAGGAATCCACCTTACAAGGGATGTGAAGGACCTCTTCAAGGAGAACTACAAACCACTGCTCAATGAAATAAAAGAGGATACAGACAAATGGAAGAACATTCCATGCTCATGGGTTGGAAGAATCAATATTGTGAAAATGGCCATACTGCCCAAGGTAATTTATAGATTCAATGCCATCCCCATCAAGCTACCAATGACTTTCTTCACAGAATTGGAAAAAACTACTTTAAAGTTCATATGGAACCAAAAAAGAGCCCGCATCGCCAAGTCAATCCTAAGCCAAAAGAACAAAGCTGGAGGCATCATGCTACCTGACTTCAAACTATACTACAAGGCTACAGTAACCAAAACAGCATGGTACTGGTACCACAACAGAGACATAGATCAATGGAACAGAACAGAGTCCTCAGAAATGATGCCGCATATCTACAACTATCTGATCTTTGAGAAACCTGACAAAAACAAGAAATGGGGAAAGGATTCCCTATTTAATAAATGGTGCTGGGAAAACTGGCTAGCCATATGTAGAAAGCTGAAACTGGATCCCTTCCTTACACCTTATACAAAAATTAATTCAAGATGGCTTAAAGAGTTAAATGTTAGACCTAAAACCATTAAAATCCTACAAGAAAACCTAGGCAATACCATTCAGGCCATAGGCGTGGGCAAGGACTTCATGTCTAAAACACCAAAAGCAATGGCAACAAAAGCCAAAATTGACAAATGGGATCTAATTAAACTAAAGAGCTTCTGCACAGCAAAAGAAACTACCACCAGAGTGAACAGGCAACCTACAGAATGGGAGAAAATTTTTGCAACCTACTCATCTGACAAAGGGCTAATATCCAGAATCTACAATGAACTCAAACAAATTTACAAGAAAAAAACAACCCCATCAAAAAGTGGGTGAAGGACATGAACAGACACTTCTCAAAAAAGACATTTATGCAGCCAAAAAACACACGAAAAAATGCTCATCATCCCTGGCCATCAGAGAAATGCAAATCAAAACCACAGTGAGATACCATCTCACACCAGTTAGAATGGCCATCATTCAAAAGTCAGGAAAACAACAGGTGCTGGAGAGGATGTGGAGAAATAGGAACACTTTTACACTGTTGGTGGGACTGTAAACTAGTTCAACCATTGTGGAAGTCAGTGTGGAGATTCCTCAGGGATCTAGAACTAGAAATACCATTTGACCCAGCCATCCCATTACTGGGTATATACCCAAAGGACTATAAATCATGCTGCTATAAAGACACATGTACACGTATGTTTATTGCGGCACTATTCACAATAGTAAAGAATTGGAACCAACCCAAATGTCCAACAACGATAGACTGGATTAAGAAAATGTGGCACATATACACCATGAAATACTATGCAGCCATAAAAAATGATGAGTTCCTGTCCTTTGTAGGGACATGGATGAAACTGGAAACCATCATTCTCAGTAAACTATCGCAAGGACAAAAAACCAAACACCGCATGTTCTCACTCATAGGTGGGAATTGAACAATGAGAACTCATGGACACAGGAAGGGGAACATCACACGGGGGAGGGGGACACATTAGAGATATACTATCTAAAGGAAGGGTCACAAAAAACATGGACATGGATACATATGTAAAAATAAAGTATAATAATAAAAAAAAAAAAAGAAAAAAAAAAAAACAATGGCTGGCCCTTAGGAGTTGCTCAAAAATATTTGTTGAAGGAACTGCAGAATGAAAAGTTTTCTTAGAATGGGTAACAGTATCTCTAACACACATTTTATTTAGTTTAAAATTCCTTAATACAAGAAGGTGTTACTCCTTAACCACTGCTGCAGCCATGACCGGACCCTCCTGATGTGGACGAAGCAGGTGGGGTGGCTGCTGGTCTGCTGTGGAGGCACCTCCAGGCACAGGGCCCAGAGGGTGAGAACACTGGTGACATTAACGCCATAGCTGTGGCTTGGGACAGGGACTGAGAGGCAGCTCTCAGGGCACATGGGCATCAGCTTTCTCGGGATCCTGTTCCCAGTCAGGCTGCACTGTTCTCCCTTGGGCAAGGGGACCCCAAACATCTCACAATGACAGCTTCTTCTCCAGGAGCTCCTTTATCATGACTGGATCTGCTCGGCTTTGTGTCGCTTTCCGGACCAACCCAATCAGTTTATTCACAGCTCTGGGGTTTCCCTTCTTCACATCCATTACCTACAAAGACAGAAATTACTTAAGAGGAGAAAATGAAGAGACTCATGCCCCCAAATCCCAAACTAAGGCTTAAGTTTACTGAAAATTAAATTCCGCTTATTTCCACTAGTATTAGACATAAAATGAAGAACAGAAAAAGGGGAGGGGCCTAACTTCTGAGTAGGTTTCTAGGTTCCTGTTAAAGGAGATTTTTGCTACTCTGCTTTCTGATTAAAATGAGCAAGAAGTGATTGCCGAAAGCCAGAGTAGCTGGCACGTGGGAGCCAGGGCCCTCTCCTCTGGGACGCCACAGTGACCGAGGACACTGAGTCTGGGGAGGGATAATCTTTCTGAGATGAATCACTGCGTCTAATCAGTGAGGACACCTCTCTCATTCTCAAGTGACGTTCTGCTGAAATGTGCGGCTTTCCTTCTCCCCTTGCTCCCCACCAAGAAGATCCCTTTATCAGAAAGCCGAGTCTTCCAGAGCGCTGGGCGGGGGGAGTGTGCTGTGTGGGCAGGGGGAGTGAGGAAGCCAGGAGGCGCTGAATTCCTATCAAATAGCCACTGACTGTTAGGGCCACCACGCAACCTCCTGCTCTGCAGCGTCTCCAAGGGTAATGACATGAAGATCTGCGCTCGGGTGCCACAGAACAAGCCCGAAACTACTAGCATGTCTTTATCAGTCACCACAGATGAGGCAGGAAGACGAGGCGGTGGAGGCCCGGTGAAGGCTAATTTTCCTTATCGAGAGCTCTTTACAGAGCTGTGAGTGTCCCTGGCAAGCTGATGGGTGGGTGGGTATTACTCTGAAAAAGATGCTGACAATTTTTTTCCCCACTGAAAAATATCTCTAGACAATATGATTAGACTTGGGGAGGGAGGGATGCCACTCGTTTTAGCTTTTATGTCTTGTGCTATGCTAAGAACACAAAATGACCTGGTTTTCAGCCACGCTCCTGTCAGGGATTTTCTCCACAATTTATAAATACTTTTCCCTTCTGCCTGTCTTCCCACCTCTTAGAAGCATGAAGCTGAATTCCTGTACTCTCCCTGCTCTGCAGGCACACCTGCTGGTTCTTTACTGGGAGGTCCTTAGGAAGTAGCGCTAACCACAACAGATTCGAAATGCCAACCCTGGGAGAGGGTGACACGCCTGGGAGGTCACAGCTTGGATTTCGTGAGCTTGCTGACACCCTTTTAAACTACATCTCCACGGAGAATAAACTCCAGGGGTGGCATCCTCCTTATAGGAAAAGTTGTGTTTTTCCAATATCCACCTATTTCATCTCTTCTGACCTTAACTAAAAAGATGACAATGAGGGAATTGTTGATGAAATTGGGCCAGCCATTCTTAGGAAGAGCCTCTGTGCTGCCACAGGGAGCGATGGCGAGGCTCTTGGGCATGTCCTGGGGCTGGCTCTGGCCCTCTCCCCTGCCCGAGATAGTCACCACTTGAGGATGGGCCTCCATCACTGAGTGGCAGAGCTGCTCCAGTGCCCCCTGGTCCTGCATCAGTTCAAGCTGCTTTTCTGAAACAATCTGCCTTGGCGTCTTGCCTTCCCTCTTCCACAGTTCGTCAAACACCTATGGGCCAGAGAAGGGAGAGGAAAGAGAAATGAGAAGTCAGCTCTTCTGCCAGCTCCATTTGCCCTGCTGTGCTGTGCGGAGCCGGGGCAGGAATGAGCAGATTCAATTAAGACCCCACTGCCTGGGCCTGGCCCGAAGGGAAAGGGCACCTGGCTGCCCTGCCAGGGCCTTGGCTCTCCTGAGGCATCCCTGAGTACAGGGCTGGGGAACAAGGCCAGCTAGGTGGAATGAATGCACCCGGGGTCTCCTCCTGAGGCTGAAGTCTCCCTCAGCATAGGGTGTGAGAGGACTCGGGCCAGCCAGGTGCCCCCGTGCCCAGAGGGATGGTGAGTCCTGCCCGGCTGACTCCACACGGGAGGGGGGGCCGCGGGAGGTGTGGAGATGCCCATCACTCATGGGCGCCTGCTGACGGGAGTCAGAGGGCCAGTGATGGATCTGTTTCATGGCCGCCGAATTAATTGAGGTGACATTTTGGTGAAGGATGGGGCCACACAGCCTGCAGGAGGTAACCACGGTACTAAATAAAGTCCAGAAACAGCATGCTGGGAAAGATGACTTTAGGGGGGCAGGAAAGTAGCCCCGTAATGAAGACACAAAATGGCAAACAACTGAAAACATAAATTAGAATCCACAGGGGCCGCCTGGCCTACCACATTCATCTCCTACAGGTAGAGCCGGACCCAAATCAGAGTAGGATAATGAACGCTAATGGTTAGTGTATTTTTTTTACTTAAAAAATGACAACAAATCCCCAAACTCATCAAACCCGAGAAAAAGGAAACCATTTCCAAGGAAGGCATTTCCTAGGGTAGCTGTTTTCCTCATTCCTTGTCTTCTAGTGAAAGCAGGAATTGGGGGCGGGGAAGAGGGCTTCCTCTGTTGGTCTCCCGCCGGCGCCACCTCCGTCCATCCAGCCCACAGTCATGACTGAACACTTAACATTCCCTGTTACCTTGGTGGCTGAGAATGGGCCAACCAGGAGCCATTCCTCCTGGAAAAACAGAGCTCTTCCATAATTAGCACGAACAGCAAAGCAAATAAAAGGGAGATGCTCTGAGTCTCAGCAGGGCTCAAAGTCTTCCCCAATCTGAATCAAAACAAACCACAAATACTTATCACTGCTGGGACAGGCACTGCGCCTTCAGCCTGGTGCCTCAATGTGCGCTGTGACTGTGGCCAAGGAGGTGTGCTTGGCAGGTCCTGGGTAAGCTCCCTACAGGGCACCCCTCTGCCATTGCCTGACTGCTCAGGAAAAGCCTGGCCCTGCTCTTAGAAAAATACAGAACGCACATGCCTCCAACTCAATTCAGCAGATATGTACGTGGCTGACAATGAGGAAACCACTGGGAGAAGGTGGGCACAGAAGCAGGAAGAAACTTCCTCACTCTCAACATGCTTATCAGTGGAGTACTGGCAGCAGAAGCACTGGGGACCTGGATGGCGTTCCACGGAGCTGCCCTGTAAGTCTGAAGAGTCCATCTGCCCCCTTTCTCTGACACGTTTATTTTTTGAACTAGGACTTAAATTTTAAAAATCATTTTCTAATGATAAAAGTTAATACACATTCACTGCAGAAAATATAAGGAAATACAGGAGAGATCAAAGTAGATCACCAGAATTCCCATTTTCTCAAGAAAACCAATGTTAATATTTTGGTGTTTTTTCTTCCCATCTTTTTCTTTCTGTTTTTTTTTTTTTTTTTTTTTTTTTGAGACGGAGTCTTGCTCTGTCGCCCAGGCTGGAGTGCAGTGGCACAATCTTGGCTCACTGCAAGCTCTGCCTTCCGGATTCAAGCCATTCTCCTGCCTCAGCCTCTCCGAGTAGCTGGGACTACAGGCGCCCGCCACCACGCCCGGCTAATTTTTTTTGTATTTTTAGTAGAGACGGGGTTTCACCGTGGTCTCGATCTCCTGACCTCGTGATCCGCCCGCCTCGGCCTCCCAAAGTGCTGGGATTACAAGCATGAGCCACCGCGCCCGGCCAGAAGTACTTTCTTAATAAAAAGATCTAGTATCCATCAGATGTATTTATCATAATTTAATTATCCCCTCCTCGTAGATATCTAGACTTTGACCAGTGTTGATTTTGTTCATCTGCACAGACTCCCCAAAAAGCTCCTAGCTGAAAACCTGGCTCAAAACAGAAACCACCTGTAAGGACTTGCTCATGAAAAATCTACACAGCAGTTCCCTCCAGGAAAACCAGGCGGACAAGCAGCCTGTGCCTGGAAGTAGGCGGGGCCGCTCCTGGGTCTGCCTCTGCAGACACAGACCAGGGAGTGATTTCTCTGCGCCTGTGGTGGCTGCTGCGGCAGGAAGCACACGGCAGACCCTGAGCAGGCTGGCCAGCGAGCCAGCCTCTGCCTGACGGGACCCACAGCTCGAATGCTGGCTGGATTTGCCTGGGCGGAGTGGCGGAGTGGTTGGGGATCACTTCCAATCACACCATTCACAAGGAGAAGCAATGCACCTCTAGGACAGATGCCTTCAAACGCAGAGGCTGGCTGCTGCCCCAGAAGGAGGGCCAGGCGGGGTGGTACCAAGCAGTGATGCTAGAGAAACTTCAGCAGCCTCCTGGAACACATGGGAGCCCGGTGGCTGAAATGTCCTTTCCTCCCAGAGTTAGAATACATAATGTTAGTTAACTCCACAAATTAGTGCAGTGGCCATGACAGTCGAGGCCCCCAGTCCCCAGCCCCCTAGGCTTATACAACAGACACCGGTTGTCCCATCCTCTGCTCAGTCCTATTTAAGACAAGGATTGTGCACTCCTGGCTGGAGTCCAGGAGGGTGACAGCCACTGGGTGGTAGTGGCGCGGCCCTGTCTCCAGGCCAGACTCTCCTGCTCCTGGCCCTCTTGACGCTCCGAGTGGCCTCTGTGGCTGCCGAGCCCTGTGCTGCAGCATAAATCCTCAGCTTTTGTCTGTGTTTAATCACACCCTGAGAAGTGATATCCAAGTGCAACTGTTTCCAGCCAGGAGCACAGCTCCCAGGCCCTGCTGCTGCCTACCCAAGACAAACAGACGTAACAAGGAATTTCTAGCACAGTACTGGTCCTCTGTGTTAATAAATGGCTGACCAGGAGTACTGGGTAATGCAAGCTGGGAACTCCCCATCACACACAGACACTGGAGCCGGCTCTGACACATGGGGCAGAGACTCGGCCTTTGGTTCCCTGAGGACTGAATTTACACACCCTCTTAACTGCCACCCGTTTCTAGCTAAAGCTATTTTTGAAGTATCTTGAAGGAAAGCACACAAGCCTCTAACCTCTCCTTGCCTGTCCTGGGTTTCCAAGGTCAGGATATGGAGGAAAGACCTGTTCAAGGGACATGGCAGGGAGGGAGCTGTGACAGTTACAGAGAAGGGAGTCCCCTTTTTGGTCAAAGGCAAGTATTGTGAGAGGTTACTTTTCTAGAAAGGCACAAACATCAACCCAAGCCCGTAAGAAAGCGGGGCCCAGTAAACTGTCCAGATAACTGAAGCACTAAAAGAGAGAAAAAGACATCTAGTCATTTGTAATACAGCTTTGGTGCATGATATATAACATTTTGTACATTAAAAGGTTTTTGGCGATTTCTCTTTAAAGCAGACCACAAAGTAGACAAGAGATTGGTTATTATGGAACGCTTGTGTGTTAAACGCGATTTCCATCTCTGCGGCACCCAATTCCAGAAACGTTAACTGGATGATCCTCAGGGGATGGTGGATCATCTGCATGTTTCCAGATGGGTACGAAGGATCTCCTTCGTACACCTACACCCCATACGATTTCCCTTGAACCATGACTGACCAGCTGTCTGGACAACATCCAGGGCGAGGCACAAGAGGCTTGGGAATCCTGGGAGGCTGTTTTCAAGTTAGCTGTAACTCTGACAGTTTGGGAGTCTGATGTGTCCACGCTGACCCTGTCTTTAATGAGGGGAGGAGACAGGGTGCCACCTGCCACTTCAATACACAGCCTGGGTCTTGTGAGGGGCACACGGGATGCTTTTGTCTACAGTTCCCAGGAGATAACTGCTCATGATGATATATAATTTCCCAGCTTCTATTTCTGATTCTGAAGAACAGGGCTGCTTTGTGGCAGCAACCTCTTAACTCCCCTGGCTCTGGGGTGCTGAAGGGATGAGGTTTGTAAATGTCGGGAGCACTGACAGGACACCTGGGAGGAGGGTGCAGTGAAAGGCAGAAGGAATGAAGATAATGCACAAGGAAGTGGGTGAGACACAGGCAGATTCATAACCAATTAGAGCACAAAGTGGGAGGTTCTTTGGAATTTGGAATTCTGCTCTCAGGACAGCATTCTTCTTTCTGTGTGTCTGTCATCCCTAGGAGTCAGTCACTCAGTCACCTTTCTTCCTTATCCCCTGGTCATCTATCTAATCACTTAATGGAGCCTCTTCCAGTTCTGCCAGAGGCAATACTAATAACCAGTAGGATCAGAGAGTCTCTGTTCTGGCTCACAGCTTTCTAAAACCCAAGCCATGCTTGGACTCTTCTATTAAATTTGGAAAAAAATATCTGTAACACATTTTTTCTTTTTTAAAAAAGTACACTATAAGATACAAAAATATTCTCAACAGATTATGGAAATGCAAATCAAATCCTCCCTGATATGACTTCACACCCACTAGGATGGCTATAGAATCAAAAAGATGGACAATAACAAGTGCTGGTGAGGACATGGAGCAACTGGAACCTGGCACACGCAGGTGAGACTGTAAGATGGTGTGGCCATTTTAGAATACAGTCTGGCACTTCCTCATTATATGAATGAAACACAGCATTACCATATGACCCAGAAATTCCATTCCTATAGGTATACACCCAGCCTATGTGCAAAAACTTGTACATGAGTGTTTAAGGCTGCATTATTCCTAATAGCCAAAATGTGGAAACAACTCAAATGTCCATCAACTGACGAATGGACAGACAAAATGGACTGTGTCCATACAATGGTGGAGGGGCTCGGCAGACGAGCAGCCCCATTTAGCCCTAAAAAGGGGTGAAGGACTGATGCGTGCCACAACACAGATGTAATTTTCATAAAATGTCCAGATAAAATAAAAATAAATAAATAATATAAAGTCAATAAATACATAAAATATCCAGATAAAATGTTCAGGACACTATATAATAAATAATAATAAATAAACTAAAAAAAAGTACGCCATAACTTCAGTTTTTGAAAGTCTTTTTTTTTTTTTTTTTGAGACGGAGTCTCGCTCTGTTGCCCAGGCTGGAGTGCAGTGGCGCGATCTCGGCTCACTGCAAGCTCTGCCTCCCGGGTTCACGCCATTCTCCTGCCTCAGCCTCTCCGAGTAGCTGGGACTACAGGCACCCGCCACCACGCCCAGCTAATTTTTTGTATTTTTAGTAGAGACAGGGTTTCACGGTGGTCTCCATCTCCTGACCTCGTGATCCGCCCGCCTCGACCTCCCAAAGTGCTGGGATTACAAGCCTGAGCCACCGCGCCCGGCCAGTTTTTGAAAGTCTTTATTGCTATCCTTCCTTCCTCCCTCCTCCCCCTTCTTCCTTCATGATGTTCATCTAATATTAAAGGTAGTTATTTCAAGGTGGTAGAACCTGAGAATCTTTGTTTTTCTACATTACTTATATTTTTTAATCAACATATATTACTTTCCCCCAGAAAATCAGTAATTTCCTAAAAACAGAAAACAAAAGGTAGAAAAACAAAAAAACCCCAAGGCAATGATACATAACGGGAACCCCCTTAAGCAACACACACTAGACACCCTTCTAGCCAGGCTTGTATTTTCGCTTGACTGCCTCACAGAAGCCACCTCCTTTAAACATGCTGGAAGCTGATAAAATCTGAAAGCGTCCCTACATCTGAACCCAGCTGTCAGCGTCTTCCAACATTTCCCATTTCTTCTTACTGGAACTATCTTATTCACCGCACTAGGTGTTTTGTTCTGTTGTGTTGTGGGGCAGGATGAGTAGGAAAAGGGGAAGGTTTTTCCCTTCTTTCATTTCACGTACAATAATTCATGTGTTCTATATATATATAGTTTCTTGCCTTATTTTAACAATAACGATCTAGCACCAGTGGCTACTACCTACCCTGTGTAAGCACATGCCATCTGGATTCTGTGCCTATCACTCTACAGAAGCTCTTCTCTTAAAAAAAAAAAAAAAAAAATATTATATATATAAAGTGTTTTTTCCTGCCCTCAGGCCATCTAATCTTCCTGCAACTGCTGAGCATTGTCATAAACATTTGTATTCCCCTGACATCCAGACAAGCAAGAGCCTTTCCCAAACACGGTGAGGTCCCTGTAGTTGACAGCCTAACTCGAGGTGGGTAAACAGAGCTTTTATTAGTCCTGTCTCCAGTTTCACAGCACCCAGCCCGGTGCACGCGCTATGATGCCTCATAGTTATCCCAAAGCAGCCACTTTCCCCAAGCCTCCCTTTGTAACCTGCTACTACTGTCGGTTCAAATAAAGGTTACATGCAAAAGGCACCATTAAAATAACATTAAACTTCTGGCTGAAGCATTGACAGCTGCGATCTCTGAAGCTGAGATGAGGCAGCTGCCTTGGTGTTCTTGATCTTTCTGGTTATGTGTTTTTTTTTTGTTTTGTTTTTGTTTTTCGAGACAGAGTCTCGCTCTTCACTCAGGCTGGAGTGCAGTGGCGCAATGATCTTGGCTCACTGCAACCTCCACCTCCCTAGTTGAAGTGATTCTCCTGTATCAGCCTCCCAAGTAACTGGGATTACAGGTGCCCGCCACCACACTCAGCTAATTTTTGTATTTTTAGTAGAGATGGGGTTTTGCCATGTTGACCAGGCTGGTCTCAAAACTCCTGACCTTGTGATCCACCCGCCTCAGCCTCCCAAAGTGCTGGGATTACAGGCATGAGCCACTGTGCCCGGCCTTCTGGGTATGCATTTGTAAGAATTTTCTGAATTCCACGAGTCTTTCACCCGCCCAGCACTTAGGCAGAGGTACAGACAGACAAAAGCCTGCTTAGGATGATGCTATTTTTCTGAGTTTTCACACACTGGGCATGTCTGTAACATTTTATCTACAAAGTGCACAGTCTGACTTCACCCTCCTTGCTGAGGACAGACTCTCCAAGGGCAACCATGCAGCAGGGACAAGGGAGCCCTGGGACTGGCTGGGAGGCGGTGTGGGGGCGGGAGAAGAGCCCCAGCAGGCTGAGAGCTGAGCTGAGGCTGCCTTGGGCACGAGGGAAAGTTCTCAGGTGTAAAAGGGCTAGGGGAGACATGTCAGGCGGAGATGTTCAGGGCAAGACCAGACAATAGCTATTTCCCCAGGTTAGCGATGATGGCGAGAAGCAAACTGCCTGCATTGCACATATTGGCTTCATATCCTTGCTAAATAAAATGTTTCTACCTTTCAGCATTAAAAACATTACTACTAGCATTTAATACTTCCATGATGAAAGTCACTCAGTGATGGCATTTGGGTGTCACAGAAAACATTTCTTGGGACAGTGGCACAGTCAGAAGCTGTCGGGAGTGTGGACATACCTGTTTAGCTGCTGATGAAGAAATCGTTCTGCTGTCCAGCAGGTCAAGAAGCTCAGCGAGTGCAGAGGGTGTGACAGGACTGGTGGCCCCCAAAAGAGAAAACACATTTACACTGCACACTGTCAGGGCATCAATGAATGGCTGTTCAGAATCAGAACACTTGCTCTCGTGGGGGCAAATATCAGACCCACGCCTAGGGATGAAAACAGCAGGCCAACTGGGCTCTCTTTTATTTTACTTATTTATTTTATATCTTAGGATATAACAAATTTTTGTGACTAGTGTTCTTTCACCACCCAACAATAACAGCTGTTTGGCAGAAGTTGTAGCAACAGACAACTGCTCAGTGTAATTAGTCAAGAAAAGGAGGTGGCTGCAAAATTCATGAACCACAACAGGAAAGGGAAAACAAACTCCAGTAATTAAATATTTTCAACTGAAAGATCAGCCTAAAAATTACTTTAAAAAAAAAAACCCAGCTAACAAAGTCACGTTTCTGAGTGTTTCTGTGCAAATATAAATTCCTTTAAATTGTAAGAGATTTTCTGCAAGGGAACACAATGACTACCAGCCACATTTTCATTCATTCTCAGGAACCTGATACATAACTCTCTTCTCCAGGCTCACACAGCTTTCTGGACACAAAAGGGCCTAGAATCCACTATACCTATATTTCTAGGATGTGACTTAATTGCCAATATCCTATGATATAAAAGGTCAGGGGCACCCAAGCATAGTGAAACAGCGAAGTGTCATTAATTCACTTGAAGGTGAATTAATGGTAGGGGTGAGTACCTACATTATGGAAAAGACAACAGTGAATTACAAACTATTTCTTTTAAAATGTATGGTTTTCTGACTTCTAAATACAGGTTGAGTATACCTTATCTGAAATACTTGGGACCAGAAGTGTTTCCAATTTTGGATATTTTTGGATTTTGGAATATTTGCATTATACTTACCAGTTTAGCATCCCTAATCCGAAAGTCTAAAATCTGAAATGCTCCAATGAGCATTTCCTTTGCGCACCATCGTCAATGCTCAAAAAGTTTTAGATTTTGAAGCATTTTGGATTTCCAGGTTAGGGATACTCAACCTGTATTTATGGCAACCAGGCTCATGAAATGCTGTCTATCTGAGATCATTTGGGGACTGGTTTTAAAAAGGTAGGAATGACATCAATAGCACATTAGTGTTACACTGTGTAAATGAGGGCTTCTGAAATGCCTCATGCCACTTGAAAACATCTTCTATTTAAGTCTTGGTTCCCATCATGCACAATTAATTTCTTTGGATGTGCTTAGAAAATACAAAGGAAACTACAACTTAGTCCCTATGCCGATTCCCCGCGCTCCAAACCAATGGAGTGCGCGTCAACCAGGTGACTTACTGTACTCTAATTCAAGTGCAGTGAAACCCTATTGGGGCTGTCCACTTAAAACAGCTGATGTACAGAGGCAGCCCATCATCCTTTAAGTGTCTGTTTATCCCAAAGTATGACTAAAAGGCAATTCCAAGTGAAACTTAGGTTTGGAGAATATCTGGTGTTACTAAATTGGTATTCAGAACATCTGTGAACCACCCTGATTAAACCTCAAAAGGAAGAGAGGCAGCGGGCTGCTAAACAAACTAATAAACCTCCTACCTTTACTGACAAGTAAAAGGCAGGCTGGTTTTTCTAAAAGTGTGGGTTGCCTGGATGTTCTGCAATCCTAGAAAATACAAGGCCCATTATCTTAGAATGCAGATTGTGTGCAGAACCCATAATAAGCACTGAGGTGGAACTGGATTTCTTGAGCGTGCAAAAGATAAGGTCCCTAGCCCCATATGAGTCGATGATTGCCTTGGTCTGTTTGGGCTGCTCTAACAGGTTAGTACCAAAGACGACGTGGCTTATAAACCATGGAAACTTTATTTCTGCTCTGGAGGCTGGCAAGTCCAAGATAAAGGTGCTGGCAGATTCCATGTCTAGTGAGGGTCCACTTTCTCACTGGTGGCACCTTCTTGCTGTGTCCACACGTGGTGGAAGGAGCGAGGGAGCTCTCAGAAGTTTCTCTGATGAGGGTGCTAATCCCACTCATAAAGGCCCCTCCCTCACGACCTAATCGCCCACCAAAGGTCCCATTTCCTCACCCCATCACCTTAGGGGGCAGGATTTCAACACAGGAATTTGGGGGAGGATCCGAACATTCAGACCACAGCAATGACATAAAAGATGTAGGGGTGGAGAGGGACAGAAAAGGAACAAAAATAACTAAAAATAACGTCGCCTTTGAGAAATTCATCTAAGGACTCAATTCATCAGTTGGGTCATAAATTTAGACTACATAATCTTTCCACTGACGTAATCACACTTGGGATTTCTCCATCACTTTTCTGTCCCTACAATGCCTGTCACACAGTAGGTCATCATATTTGTGTCACAGGCTTCCTCACACCCATAGGATGTCTGGCAGACTGCACATGTTAATTCCACATATGCCAGGGCTAAACTTGAGCCAGATGATGACAAAGATCAGTACCCGTCACACAGACCCTGAAAGACCCCACTCATTGGCTAAATAAATAAACCCTCAGACTCAACACGCAATGGCAGCAGCAGCAGCACAGGCTACTAATTTGCTGCTGTCAGGTAATACTGGTTTCCGGACAGTGAGTGCATCTCCGCTGAAGAAGAAACTGACACCGCATCCTTCAGCTCTGTGTGCTGCTCTTTTCCCTCCCATTTTCTGAGGCCGCGGTTCGACAGAGGAGGGGAAAGGGGCTCTTTCAAAGCTCCAAAATTTGTCCAGTCCCTCAGAGCTCATTCAGGATCACAGCTCCATCTCCTGCTTGGATGAGAGCAGACAACACTGGTGCTTCTACAACCACCCCCGACCCCCCGTGAACCGTGCTGCCTGTCCCAATCCCCAGGCTTATCTCAGGCCCAAAGTCCACCTTCTCTGCTTCTGTTAAAACAGGATGCAAGAAGAAGGAAGACATTGGGACTTGGGCCTCCAGGTGGTACCTGCGCCTCCAGATGGTACCTGCTGCGCACAAGGATTCTGTGTTCACCTCACAGATTTTGCAGTACCCCTAGCTGGCATCCCACCAAGCGCCTGTTCCAGGCAGCCCCCTTCTGCTCCCCTCCTCTGCACATGCCCTCACCTCCCATTTCACAAGGACATCAGCTGAGCCACGGTTGAGAATTTCCTAGGGCACTCTCCTCCTCCTCTTCCATCAAACAACCCCTCCACCCCTGCTCAGAACCCCTCTTTCCACTCCTCCAAACCAAAGATGCTGGTTTCCCGTGTCCTGTGGCTTGAATCTCACAGCTTCACAAATGCTCTGACCATCCCTGTCTTGACAATGCCTTTGGCTGACCTTGCAGTCACTTGCATCTGCCCAGTTTCTTGCTTTATTTTAACAATAACGATCTAGCACCAGTGACTACGACCTACCCTGTGTAAGCACATGCCATCTAGATTCTGTGCCTATCACTCTACAGAAGCTCTTCTCTTAAAAATCACCCCCCTCGCTTGTGGCCAAACATTCAGCTTCTCCCCATCCCGCTGCACCCTGACTCCTGGGGCTGCACCGAAAGCTCCTTGTGAAACCCCCTTCTTAGGCCTCTGGAATCTCCTCCTCTTCCTTGCCTGTCCCTCTGTTGCTCCTTGCCAGTTCATGCCAGGTGGCTCTGGTACCCTCTTGCTGGGTCCTCTGACTTGACCCCTAGCCGTGAGGAGGATGCTCAGGGCTGCCGCTGCTGCCTCAGGTCCCATTTCTCTCCCTGGCTGACGTCAACCACGTCCTGAGAGGCCCCGTTCACACCCAGACAATGTGCTCTAAACCAGGACGGCAAACTTCTGGAAAGAGCTAGGGTGCGCATATTTGAGGCTTGGTGAGTGCCCTCTGTCACATATGCTTCTTTGTTTTAACAAAGATAAAAGCAATTCTTAGTCACAGGCTCTACAGAAACAGGCCAGAGGCTGACATGCTATAGTTTCCCAATCCTTATCCTAAGCCAAACTTGTCTTCCTCACAGACCAGCTCCTCTGCATTTCCCACCACCCATCTTCTGTCTCCAATGACAGCACCATGCTTCTAGGTATCAGAATGCAGATTATCATGTTGTCTTTGCTTTATTCATCACCTACTCCCTGAAAAATCTAGTACCTTATTACCAGATCCTAGTGATTCTTCCAAACATTAATTACAGCCATCCTTCCCTCTGCATTCCCAACACCACCACTTCTGACTTGCTGTGGGTCTGGCCACAGTGAGCTCAACAGGTTTCCAATGCTTGCAGCCCATCCTTGGATGCTATCCTACATTTCATGCTGTGGGACACATCTTCCTCTTGTCTCCAGTCCCTTCTTGGTTTAAAATCCTTCCCTGCTCCAGTGCTCAGGAATTGTTGTCCGCAGCTCACCTGAAACACTGGGGCACTCAACTGGCTTGGACAACTGGATAGCTGTACCTGCCTAATTTTACCACAAAATACTTGCTCAGGAAATTTACAATGTCCACTTTCTTAACTAACCAAATCTGTTACTCATAATTCAGAAGCTGTTAACCAAATAAACCAACCTTTCAAGCAATATACTCAATTAAAAAGCCAAGTTCAACAAGAGGTTGGACCCTTCAAACATCGGTCTTCTGAGAGGTCTTTACAGATGAATGCTAATTCACATAATCATTCTCTACCAATTTGATCTCCAGAGTGTTCCTTGCCTGGGTATCACTATGAGACTATAGCTAGTTTTGCAGCTACTGCCCTTCTAAGCTCTGGAAACATTAGCCCTAGTAGCTGAGGCTGTTCATTAATTAATGTTTGCTCTATGGGCAGCCTAGTATAGCAGTCCAGCTAAACGTTCTTTGAACTGTGTAGGAAAAGAGCTGCTATGATTTGGTTTTGGCTTCTCAGTCCTTGTTCCATTTAAACTGTAAAACAGAACTGTTGCCTGATTCCTCTTTACTTGATTTTGGAACAACCAAGCCTACTTTTATTTAGAATTGGGTACCCTTCAGTTCTTAAAACTTTACTGCTTATGAACTTCTTGGGTAAATACCAGGGACTCCAGGTCCACTCAACAGGCTAATTTATCTGTCAGCTCCTTTAGAGGCCACCAAAATGACTGTTAAACCCCTAACTTCACAGACCAACATATAAAGAAGCCGATCACAAGCCAGGCGACTTGGCTTCCAGTCTTTGTGGCTGTGCCATGTGAGACAAGTCACCTTATTTCCTAGGGCCTCCATTTCCTCATCTGCTAAATGAAAGAGCTGAAGATCCCTAAGGTCTCTTCCAAGACTAAAGTTCAGCAATTCCACACATTTTAACCAACAACATAGAAAAACCGTAAGTTTAAAGCTAAGAAATTTCTATTTCCTCCAGAAGCACAAACACGTCATCTTCTTGGAGCTTTTCTGGAATCTTCTGGCTGGTGTGAATCTCCCTCCTCTCTGTTCCCACTGCACTGTGTCTACTTCTAACACTGGAAGCATCCCATTCTGCCTTGAATTAAAATTCTGATGCACAAGTTCTAGTCCTCCTCAGGAGGCTGACAGCACCTGTGGGGCTACAACCGGGACCTGGTCATCCCCCACACACCGTAGAGTGGGGCTCTGCACCTGATGGGTTCACGGCTGAATCTTCCTGACATTCCAGAGGCCCCCTATTCTGGCTCAGCTCTGGCTCTGCACACAGCCACACCTCTTGGCCGCTTTCCACCCTCTGCTCCTGCAAGCTACGTTCCTCTCCTTCCCAATCATGCCAGTTCTTTGCCACTCCTGCACCTGGGCTCCAGGTAGGCACTGCCCTCTCCCTCACCAAATCCTGTCCAGCCTTGAGGGCTCTGGTAGAGCTGCACCCCATCCATAAACTCTTCAGCACAGCTCCTGCCTCCACAGAACAACCACAGCATTTTCAGCACCAACAGCAGAATTTCTGAATGGAGAGGGCAAGCCCGGGTGAGGGATGAAAGACCAAGAGGCAGGCCGGGTGCGGTGGCTCACGCCTGTAATCCCAGCACTTTGGGAGGCCAAGGCGGGCGGATTACTTGAGGTCAGGAGTTCGAGACCAGTCTGGCCAATATGGTGAAACCCTGTCTCTACTAAAAAAATACGAAAATTAGCTGCGTGTGGTGGCAGGTGCTTGTAATCTCAGCTACTCAGGAGGCTGAGACTGGAGAATCGCTTGAAACTGGGAGGTGGAGGTTGCAGTGAGCAAAGATCGTGCCACTGCACTCTAGCCTGGGTGACAGGGTGAGACTGTCTAAAAAACAAAACAAAACAAAACAAAACAAATCAAAACAAAAAAAAGATAAAGAGGCAGCAGATGCCACAGGAGTTCAGGAGGGTGGCAGGTGCTTTGATATTTAGCACAGCACCCTGGCAAAGAGAAGGTGGCTAACACCGAGGCCCACAATGTGCCAGGCACTGTGAATTTTCCCCTCAAAAGCTCTCTGAGGCACGTCCTGCCATTTTCATTTTACAGTGAGGAAACTGAGGGTCAGAGGGGGAACTCATGCAAGCCAAGCAGCCGAGTCGGGAAGGGAACTAACACCCGGGCCACACTAACACATGGATGTGTGCATTCATAGCCAGCAGCTGAACATGGAGTTGACACCATCTAGAGTTAACTTATTTGAGCAAACAACTGTTGGGAGTTATTTGTCAATATCTGTCTGTCTTCACTCACCGGGATGCTGCTGAGACAATGACACACCCACCAAGCCTGGGCTCCCCCTGCCCCAGGACCTTGCAAGGGCCCTGCTACCTGCCTGCCTATGTGCTCCGAGGGAACTCTCTTCCTGACGCCCCACAGTGACACCTACTGCTCATTCTTTCCTTCTTGAAACCTGCCTTTCCCTTGGCTTCTGTGTCACCAGCCGCCCCCCCTACCGGTTTCCTGGTTTTCCTTCTACTTCTGTACCATCGTGCCTCCATTTCCTTCTCTGCCCACGCTTCCCAATTAAAGGCTAGAGAGCCTCAGGTTTGTTCCCCAGCCACCCTGGCACGCTGCACCCACCCTGAAAGTTCTCATCTGTCCAACAGCTCCAAGTACAGACGCTGCTAAGTCCATGTTCCACTTATGCTGTGCTGTGTCCCTGGATTCCCCAAACTCTCATGCCTAGACTCACCTCAGATTTCTCCACGTGCTGTTCCCCACGCCTGGAACACTTTTCCGTGTCAACCTTGGCCTGTCCCTGCTCATCCTCTCCTCAGGTCTTAGCTTAGCTGCTACCTTCTTCCCCTCTCAGAGCACCCTTGTCACTGACTGTAGCCACCAGCTTCAAGGCTGCCTGTCCTTTGATTCAGGGCCGGTGTCTGTCCCGGGAACTGTGCTTCTCATGCTGGGCACGGAGCTTAGCACACAGCAGAGGCTAAGTGAACATGAGCTGAATAACGAACCAACGAGAGAACTCTCAACTGCAAACCTCCCCAAGATCTTATCAGCTGCAGACTCATAGATCTTGGGGGCGATGTCTGTCCTACAGGCAGCTCAAAGTCAGCACGTCTGAAATGGAATATGGCATCTTCCCTCACCCCCGGCCTATACAGTTTATTCCTTTTCCTTTAGCTCCTCCTACATTGAAAAAGTCTGCCCTCTGTTTCACCTCTGCCCAAGCAAGAAATCTGGAAGTTGTGCCAATTGAGATAATTGCTCTCAACTTGGCCTAGCTCACTTCAGCTCAGCCGCTGCCACCTTGGCTCAGGCCTGGGCATTTCTCATCCGCATTCCTGAAAGAGGTTCCTAAATGGAATTCCTGCTTCTACTCTGCTCTCAGATGCTGAATATTTGTGTCCCACCCCAAATTCCTATATTGAAGCGCGATGGTTTTAGGGGATGGGGCCCTGGAGGAGTAATGAGGTCTAGAAGAGGTCACGAGGGTATGGTCCCCATGGTGGGAATGGGGATCCTGTAAGAAGAGACCAGAGGGCCTTCTCTCCCTCCCCCTTCCTGTTTCGCCCCTCAACTCCTGCCTGCCCTGTGAGGACATCTGCAAGCCAGGCAGAGGGCTTCACCCAGGAAGGCATCAGCTGGCACCTGGATCCTGGACCTTCCCCACCTCCAAAATCATGGGAAAGACATGTTGCTGAAGCCACCCAGTCTGTGGAACGTTGTTATAGTGGCCTGAGATGAGTGAGACACACTGCATTTCCTCAGTGTGAAACTGGTATGAGCTTGTGGTCTATGGCTGTCAAGAGCTGGTGATAAAGGCAGACACAGTTCTCCAGGTGGCCCTTGGTCATCTCCGCGGCTCTGTCCCTACCATTCCCACCTGCCTGCCTCCGGCCCCTGCAGCTTCTGGCGTTCCTGAGCCTGCTGTGCTGCTCTCTGAGCTTCGCACTCTGCTTTGTCTGCACGATCTGTCCCTCCCACTGCGGGGCGCTCTCCCTAGTGCTTCAGGGCATGGCTCAAACATCCCCTCCCGAGGGGAGCCCTGGTTGGTTCCCCAGCCTCTGTTCAGCTTCCCTTTTTGTGCATTCCCAGCACCCCATGCATGCTTCTGGCACGACAGGATCACCCTGGGGTGGCTGTTTCCTTACACATCTGTATCCTCCACAAGTTTGTAAATGTCTGTCTCATTCATCTTCGTGCCCCCAACCTCTGACACAGTGCAGAGGACAGTGTACAGTCACAGATTTGAAGGAATAAATACATTTTTACATGGGCTAGAGAACATATTTAGAATGTGGAATCCACAGGGGATGTTTGTGTCATGTCAGGATATCCTGAGGGAGAACAGGGGTAGCCAAAAAATGGACCTGCCCTATTTCCAGCACTTCTGGACAGAGCTCATCACAAAGGAAGAAAGAAATCCCAGACCTCACTCACCTCTCACTGACAGCGAGGTTCTGTTGCTTTAAATAGCCCAGAAAAGTGTTGAGGACCCAACTAGTCACCCTTTTTGGCTCTGCCCTAGTTTCTTTTATCACATTTTGGAAGAACTCCAGTAGGCCGACTTCGTTCTGTTAAAAAAAAAAAGAAAATTACATAAAGCCTCCCCAAAAATGAAAGATCAGCATTCTGAAGGCAAATCTGAAACTGTCACCCTTTGCCTCCTCTGAGACAGCCACTTTTTCTTTGCTAAACCATGAGATGTCACCAGAAAATTCTGATCACTTTCAGCTAATGACAACTATTCTACTACTGTCAGTGTGCATTTACATAGCATTTTCTCAAAAGGATAAACACATTTTAGAGAGCCCTGACTTTGCAGACCGGAGGGACGGTGAAATTCCACATCCCCCAAACTCACTTGCTTTCTCCGTGTCTGCTGTGTGTAACCTGCAATCTCCATTCCTGAGCTGTACACTGGGCCTAAAATGTTTGGCCTGACTTTAATTCCCCTTTTCTTTCCAGGCCTGTCCTCTGCTGAAGTCCCAGTAATTGCTAGAAAAGAGGGTAAAAAACAAAGCAAAATCAAGAAAGAACAAACAGAATATTCTACCTCTGAAAAATCAAAAGTGGATCATACCTGTACTGATTTTCACATCATGACAAGAAGTAGACAGGAATGGTTCTGAAATGTTTTCAAAATGAGGGAGAACATGGGCACATGTGACCTACTTAGGCCACTTAATAACAGGTGGAGGGGGCAGCAGCCTCCCAGCCTTCTGAGCTGGGCCAGGTACAAGAGGCCCTGCCTCTCACCGTATTCTGGGAAAATGATCAGCTGGAGACTTGTGTCATCAAGACTGTACCACTTCTCCCCCTCTGAACTGTCAGCCCCACGAGTCACGGCCATGCTCTCCCTGTTCACGATACAGCTACAGCTAAGTCCAAGCTGGGCCATGGCAGCTGCTCAGTGTTAGGTTGGTGCAAAAGTAACTGCAGTTTTGCCACCTTTCAATGGCAAGAACCGCAATTACTTTTGCACCAACCTAATATCAGCAGATGGAATTGGTGTCTCCCATCAGCATGTATGTGTGTTGGAAATCACACACAAGCACGCATTCTTATCATACCATGTTCACCTTTAAATATTGCAACTGCCACAACTATGCATATGACCAGCCCTGAGGCACTTACCAGGTTCTATACTACAGCTTGCTGCCAGTTCAGATAGTTTTGACACAATCAAGAAATTTAGCTAAGTCCATCCCTACTATTTCAATAAGAAAAATAAAAACTGTGCTGCTCAGAAAGGGAAGGCTGAAATTTCCAAATTCAGAGGATATACATTTTAAGTAGTAGATTTCCCTTACCCATGGAAATTCAAATCAAACTACACTTTTCTTGAAATATTCCTTTTAAGTTCACACTGCACCTAAGGCTCCTACCCCTGCTCCTTTCAGAGACCCTTCATTAACCAAAAGAATTTTCTGGAAAAAATGAGATACTGGGAAGAAGCAAGATATACTGACAAAAGTGCTCTCCAAGTGTAGCTATTGTAGCTGCTGGAATACACACACGGGCACAGCAGAAATTCCATAATAATAAAAAACCCCACATGTTCTTTGTAACAGATAAATTCTCTGGTGACAAGCCTACTGAATAATCCTGTAATCATCTCTTGAATCTCTTTTCAAGCCAGTGCTGTTATTCTGCTCATGCTAAACCAGGGCAGAGGCCACCTCAGCAGCCCAAGCTTGACTACAGATAAAGGCAGAGCCAGGCAACTTGAAGAGGAAGTTCTGCTTAACTTATGGAAAAGTATTCAAACTTCCACAATAGTACACAAATCACTGGGGAAGGAGAAAACTGCTACCTGGCCCAAATCAGACGGGCAGAATTCCCTTTGTTCTAACCCAGACAGGCTGGCCCACTGGTAAAATGAGCTGTCAGGAGAACTCTTTGCTTTGCCAGGGAAAGGGTTTTTTAATCCACCTAGAAATATTGCACTTAAACTCGCAGGCTTGGCTGAGTTGCTGGGACGTGATGAATATCTATTCCTCTACCCTTGGGTGTTTTTTTTATTGGATGGATAACACGGCAAGTCAGATTTCTGTTGTCTTTTCATGTCAGTGCTGTGATGAAGCCTCTCTGAGCTGGAACTGTACTTCACTAGGGGATACACAGTTTCAGTCCACAATTTAAAGCAGACAAGAAAATCTGTGGTGGTGATGGGGTGAGCTATAGGGAGCGGGGCTGAAGGAGGCTGAGCCGCAGCCACCCAGGGAATGATGGATCAATAAAAGCTGCACATGGGCTGCTTGCTCTGCTCTTCATAGCAGAAGCCGCTTCTCAGGGAAGAAACACACACATTCTAGTTTCCTCGTCTTCTTAGTTTTTCCATGAGATTGGCAAATGCTAATAAGCTTGGCACGAATCTCAGAGTCTCTGGTGAACATGTCAGTGCAGCCATCTGGTTTTCTCAGAAAAACAGTGAGCTGGTAATTCCCTTACATAAAAATCATATGAAGAGCAATGCAGAAAGGCCACAGCATTAGGGGACCTTTAACGTCCTCCTCAAAAGCAACAAGCAAGCCTTCGACTCAGGATGAATCTACCCTACATGCGACAGAACTGTAACTTCAGCGACACAGACAGGCAAGTCCCCTGGCTGACTGCGACTCTAATTGTTCCTTCAGAGATGGCTAAAGCAGCAGGCATGAGCGGTCCTGTCTTTTGTGTAATACCTGCCAGTCTCCACAGCTCTATGACTGGGAAGCATCTTTTTCACATTTTAATCAAATTTCCCAAAGCACTGAATTACACCCAGAGCCAGTACTGGCTCCGCCTCTCAGATGTTAACAGGAACCCTTTATTACTAATGATTTGTCAGGTGATCAATGCTGGTGTGAGGCAAAGCAGAAGGACCTGCTCACCGCCACTGCCTGCTTAGGGAAGGAACCTCAGTCTACCCTGCACTAGGCCCTGGAAGCAACCTGCCTTGAAGCGGTCTTCTGCATCCTACCTTCAGAGATGATCAAATGCAAATACTGGAAGACTCTCCAGTTGGAACAGGATGAAGGCTGATTTCTCAACTGCATTTCTTGTTCTAAGTCACGCACCCTGTGAAGCTGATGATAGGCCAGAAACGAGGTGGACTATATTTATTTATGAGAAGGAAACCTGATAGAGCCAGCTGCCCAGTGGCAGACTCAGAGAAGGAAAAGCAGCCCAGAAGAATGCAAGTTGAGGAACAGCTGGTTATGTGACAGGGAGCGTTCCGACAGCTACAAGGGACCCCAGATGAGCCATTCTGGGCTAGTCAAAGGTGCTCAAGAGTATCTGCTAGACACAGAGCTCAGAACCAGGCCCTGTGCGTGGCTGCGTGAGGCTACTGCTGCTGCTGAGGACAGTGATAACCAGAGTTACAGCAGCAGCGGTGATGGGCACCAGGCACCGTCTACGCACTCTCTCCACATTACCTCAGTTCATCCCAACAACAACCCTCTGAGTTCAGAGCTCTCAGGACTTTTACAGATGAGGACACGAGGCACTAACTTGCTTGAGGTCCCACAGCAAGAGAGCACTAGAACTAGGACCAAACCTCTGCAGTTTGTGCTTTTAACCTCTGCATGGCACTGCCTTTGAGGAAGGAAAGGTCATGGTCTTTGCCTGCCTGGGACCGAAACTGAGCACCGAGGAGAGCCAGGCGCAATGGGAGGCAGCCAGCTCATCTGAAGAAAGTGCTTTCCCACACTTCCATTATTTTATTTGAGAGCTGCCAGCTGTTCAAAGGTTCTTAACGTATTAAAAATGTTGCAAGGAAATTAACTTTGAAATCAGAAGGAGAAAATGGCAGGTTTACTTCCTGCCTTTGCCAGTGTACACCTAGGCCATGTGGCACTCAGCTGTGGCATGACACACACCTGTTCCCAGAGCAGGAAGGAAGACAGCTGCACGCCCACTGCACAGGCCATACAGGGTTCCAGGGATGGAGGGCAGCCGGAGCTCCTCTGCGGCTCTCCTGCCCCGCCTTGCCTCTGCATCCCCTCCCCACACTACTGCTGCCCCAGAAAAGGTCCTGCGAGCACACCCAGACCTGGACACTGCACAATCCTGAACAAGACAAATCTTGTTATTTCTCATATTGTTTTATGAGAAATATGTAAGCATATTGTATTGTATTTATTATTGCATTAAGCATATTGTATTTTATTTATTATTGCATTCTAATTCCTCTAATAGGGTAACTCCTACCTAACTGGGCAGGTCATGCCTGTGATGGGAGCTGCTGACTATACAGAGGCTCTGCATCTGCAGATGGAACCACAGGGGTTTCCACTGGACAAGGCCCTCCCACGTCACAATGTGTCATTTTGTAGAGGCACACACTGGAATTGCATCCATCCCCTTTGCGGCGGGGGTGCTGAGCAGCTGCTGAGCATTTGTGCAGACGCTGGAGGAGGCTCATCACCTGCGTATCAACGCAGGCTCTGCTGTTTTATTATTCCTGTGGATTTGGTCATTCTTATAAAGTGAGAAAAACAAAACTTAAATACAACAGCTATGTAAAAAAATGGCCCTGAAAATAACACCAAATGCTAGTGCTGGGGATGGCAATGAAGCAAAGAGGCCCAGGACAGCAATGGCTCTCAGCCAGAAAGCAGGCGTCAGGGCAAGGCTAAGGACTGGAATGTTCAGTGGGGCGGTGGCTTGGGTGGGTGATGTGAATCGGTGCCCCTTCTGCTTTTCACAGAAACAAGAAGCTGCTGCAAAAATCTTTCAGCGAGTGCTCCTGTGAACAGAAAAATTACTCATTTACAGAGGCCTCGTCAGTGGAGAAAACAAACGAAAGTTAATTGGTGGTGTGAGGCTGGCACAGGAAACACGACCCCCCCCCTCGAGAGTGCCAATGCAGAACCTCCACTGCTGCTGGCAAGAATACAGGGATCTGCAGAGGCTCTGAAATGGACCCACAAACACCACAGGTGTGTTCTCCCAAGGAACACAGAACTAGGGGTCCAGGGCCCTGTTTTGGTGCCCACAATTTTTATTCCTGGGTCATTTCCCCAGCAGGGCTTAGGAGCCCCTAAAATCTGAGCAAAACTTTGGTCCCAACCATTTCACTTGTGCTGTGTTCCCAGCAAAGCTGGAAAGTAGACAGATCTTGAGTTCAACTCAGGCACCAGTTCCATTCAGGGGATATTCAGACTAATGTGAAAATGACTTTACATCCTCTGAGATGCAGTAACTCCAGGGGAGATGCTGAAGGAAACCAATTTGGGAATAACAACTTCCCCCGAATAATCAAAATCCAAATAATTCAGGTACTACAAGCTGACAGCAGACTGGCACCGCTAAAAGACTACCTGCACGAATGGGACACAGGCAGTGTGTTGTCAAGAAATCAATTCCAATTGTAGTCACATTCCAACGCACCTAACACCACCACTGTCAAATCGTCCCCACATGGAAGGAACCTGAGTTGCTCAATAGGAGCTTTCTGGCTGGAGCTTAAAAACAGCAAAAGAGGCAGTGAGGATTTGCTCCTTTCCTCCAAGATCTGCCTGAAACCTCAAATAATATATATTTATCCTGAAAAGGAAATTATTCCACAGGAAATTGGGCTTTGGTATGGATTGGGGACAGAATCCCTGTGGGTCCCCAAGGCTGGCACTCAGGACTTTACTCCTCCCTGCACTCTCCCTACTGGGCAGGATCCTGAGGTGTCACATGGCTCTGAGCCCAGAGCATCTTCCCCTCCGAAAGCTCCTCATCCCTTGCATCCAAAAGAAATGAACTGCTGGTTTTACAGAAGTAGAGTTAGATGATACATCTTTTTATTCAACTTTACCAGAACAAAACATTGGTTATTTTTCTAGTGTATAGAGTCACTGTAAAAGCACCCTTAAGCTAGCGAGCACTGAATGCAGTTTTTATAAAATGAAGAATAAAATCAATTTTGAAAACTGCACAGAGCTGAAATATGGTGCCTGACGATGTTGACCAAATAGATTTTCCTTCAACAGTAGTTAGAAGGTGAGTACTTTGCACCTCAGTAAGTCTGGCCAGTCTAAAACCAGTCAATATGTTTTTAGATACTATTAGCTTTAAAGTAGTATTACATATGGGATATATAGATATTTATCATGGAAAATTATTTTATAGGCAATTCATCCAGAAAGCAAACCTGGTCATTTCTAGCTTACTAGCCACTTAAAGGAAAATTCTTGAAAAACAATCCACTTAACAACCAGCTGTAGTCATGATATCTTTTCTGTTTCTTTGTCCCTTGGAGACACCTTAACCTTTTCCATGATGTCAGAAACAAAGGATTATGATTTTAAAAGTGGAAGAATCAGCTGGAGAGAATGAAGTTGTGTAAGTAAGATGACACATCCTGAGGCTGACTATAAAGACAAACACAAGCATACGGCAGCCCAGGGTGCTGACTCGAGGGCTCGCAAGTACATCTTCCTACAGTCTCACTGGGGCCATGCTGGATGTTTCTACAGCCCTGCCTTTCGTGGCTCTCAATGAACTGTTTTAGCACGTTGCTTGGTGTCAACACTCTTCTCCCTGGCGGCATATTCTTGGGAGTCTGCTTTGCTATATTTAGGCTTTTTTAGATTCAGTGAAGATTTGGCTGTGTCTGTCATCTTTGGGGTAAGTGAGTCATCGCCCCCTCTTTCAGATGGGGAGGGAAACAGCTCTGGTTACCCTGCAGAGCCCTCCCAGCTCCGAAGTGTCAGAGGTCAGATGTGGAATCAAGGGTGTCCCCGAGTCAGTGTTTTAACCCAATGCCCTGTAGGGCTGCTCCGGAGAGACATGGAAAAGCTGAAGCACTGACATTTGGAACTAGCATCCAGCACTGCAGTCAGAGGTGGCAGGCCCTCAAGAAACACTCAACTTGGGATGCTCTGGCTTCCTCCACTGAGATCTCCCACAGATGAGCTTCAGATCTTCCCATCCACTGACTTCATGCACAGCCAGGGCCCTGCAAACTCATCTCTGTTTCCTACCAAGTTCCTATTAAGTGCCAGGCTTGAAGGACAGGAGGCACCAGGCAAAATCAAGCCATAAATGCCACAAACTCTGCCCTACGTGGAGACACTCCTCAGATTCTTTTTTCTTTTTTTAAATTTTGGAGACAAGGTCTCTCTCTGTTGCCCCGGCTGGACTGCAGTGGCACGACCACAGCTCGCTACAGCCTCAAATTCCTGGGCTCAAGCAATCTTCCCACCTCAGCCTCCCGAGTAGCTGGGACTACACGTGTGTGCCACCATGCCTGGCTAATTTAAATTTTTTTTTTTGTAGAGACAGGGGTCTCACTATGTTGTTGCCCAAACTGGTCTCGAAATCCTGGCCAAAAGTGATCCTCTCACCTTGGCCTCCCAGAGTGCTGGGATTACAGGTGTGAGTCACTGCCTGGAACTTCCCAGTGATTTAGACAGGACTCAAGTGCCTCCAGCAGAAGGTTTAAGAAACAAAATAAATAAAGCTGCAGAGGACAGCTTATATTACTTTACTTCTAACTTTATTTTTTCACTTGGAAAATAGACATGATTTCTGCTTTTCATTGGCGTTGACTGATTTTCACTAAATTCAGTGGATGGCACTTTATGTTTATTTATAGGGCAGTCTGGCATCTTAAAAACCAATAGAAGTGGTAAAAACTTTTAAATGAATCTATGTTCTGTGACTGTGCTGCACAAAACGCTAGTGGTATGAATGTTAACAAAAGTAAAAACTCTGTTTTCTCCACTAATGAAACAAAAGTGACCCCAAACAGCAATTAACTAAAAACATTATTTCTGTTTGACATTATAGCACATTATATATGCAAGCGGGCAGCAGAGCTTAGGAATGAAGAGCCTGGGCCTTGAAGTCAGCATGATCTGAACGTGGCTCAATATGGGCTTGGGGAAGTTATTGAACCAAAGAGGTTACATTTCCCTACCTGTAAATGGGGAGAGCAGCAGTCCCTGCCTCAGAGGGTTGCTGTAAGGATAGATTAAAAAGTGGTACAATGTGAATTGCAGAGGATGCTGGAAGCAGGCAGCCTTTTCTAGGCTGCTTAAGCAAATGGCTACAATGCTTTTGTGTTCTCTGAGTGAAGTAAAGCAGAGTTTAGGAAGAGATGCCCCACAGAAATCAGCCGGGGAGGATTTTGCTAAGAAAAATGCACATGCATATAATTCTGATCATTCTATTATAATAACTACTACTGATATACTGACTCAGAGAAAAACTTGTTATGCTATTAGATTCTGTCATTTTTTCAGAATCCTAATGCCTGGATTTCAGCTTCAACATTTCTATTCTTTAATCTTTACAAATGAGGTCATGTAGAGAAAAGGAAACGCTCATATACTGTTGCTGGGAATGTAAATTAGTACAGCCTCTATGGAAAACAGTATGGAGGTTCCCTAAAGAACTACAAATAGAGCTACCATTCAATCCAGCAATCCCACTACTGGGCATCTAGCCAAAGGAAAAGAAATCATCATTTAAAAAAGATACCTGCAAGCAAGTGTTTATCACAGCACTATTCACAATAGTAAAGATATGGAATCAACGTAAGCATCCATCAATGGATGACTGGATAAAGAAGTTGTGGTATATCTACACAATGAAATATTATTCAGCTATAAAAAAGAATGGAATCATGTCTTTTGCAACAACATGGATGAACTGGAGGCCACTATTTTAAGTGAAACGACACTGAAACAGAAAATCAAATACCACATGTTCTCACTTATAAGTGGGAGATAAATGTGTACCCAGGGACACAGAGTGTGGAATAACAGACACTGAAGACTTGGAAGGGTGGGAGGGGAATAAGGGATGACAAATACTTAGTGGGTACAATGTGTATGATTTGGGTGATGGTTACACTGTAAGTCCAGACTTACACTATGCAATATATCTATGTATCAAAATTGCACTTATAGCCCCTACATTTATAATAAATTTTATAATCATAAATATTTCTGTATATGTTTTATAATATACATAAATTTATATATAGAGAAAAGCTAACCTTGCTTCTGTAGCTTATGTCAAGTTGCCTTGATATATATATTTATATACATACACACACAAAATCAAGTTGCCTTGATTTCTGTCCCAGCTACTTGGGAGGCTGAGGCAGGAGAATGGCGTGAACCTGGGAGGCGGAGCTTGCAGTGAGCCGAGATTGCGCCACTGGACTCCAGCCTAGGCGACAAAGCGAGACTCCGTCTCAAAAACAAACAAACAAAAAAAATCGATTATATATATATATATATATATATATGAAATCAAGGCAACTTGACATAAGCTAGAGAAGCAAGGTTAGCTGAATAGTTTGAAGTTTTAGGTGGGGCAAGATACCCCATGATTCTCTGGGTCGTCAAAGCATGGTTTACGTATCTGACCTTTGGAAACAGGGATGCTTTTATCAGGAACACTGCTTCTCCCAGGATCTTCCTGTGTGCTGTGATAACATCCCATTCACTCACCCGTCTGTCCACCCAGTCATGGAGTACCTACTGTTTCAGGTATTGTGTGTTGTAGACACTAAAGTATAACATTAGAGTTCTGTAAATATTAAGAATAATTTGGTGCTCACTGCACAATAAAATGACAAGATAAATTAAAGACTAGAGTTAAATTCTGAAGTTTTTCATCATTTGTGGGTGAGGTGTGCGTGGGGGTGGGCATGTGCATAATGCTTAATTTAATAAGCAATCCAAAGACACGGAGCACAGAGTTGCAGCTCTGCAAAGCACACCTCCACCACTGCTATTTATTTAATGAATACTCCTGGGCACTCTTTAAATTGAAAGATGGTTCATTAGATTTGTGCATCTGCCCTTCTCAGCAATCTGTTGTGTTTCTGATGAAGGCAGGAAAAACCATGAACATATCATTTTCGGGTATGTTATGAGTAATGAAGCTTCCAATGATTACAAAGTCATAAAGGGCTCAGGCTGCCTAATTTCAGGAAAACAATTTGTCTGAATCATTCTCTTTCCATTCCTATCTCATTCTAATCTCACTCATCTTGGAAATTTCAAGTACTAGCCCTTTAAAGGAAAAATACTAATCACCCAATACATTATCTGCAAGCCATAAAAATAAGGACGTTTTTAAGGTATCAAAAAAAGTCCTTTCAAAAACGGCCAAAAAATTCACCCTTTTTTTTTTCCCAATCAAGTTAGCCACTACCTCTTGTGGGCCCTGATCCTACATTATCCATCTATCTGGTGTAATCTGTCCTGGGGGCTGGTTATTGTAGTGGTGTGTATGTGTGTGTGTGTGTGCGTGTGTGGGTGTGTGTGTGCATGCGTGTGTATAAATTCTTGGAAGGCAAAAAAAACTTACAAAAAATCTTTTGTTTCTGTCTCAGTACATGCTATACAGAAGATGCTAATAAAAGTGCTGAACCAGGCCTGGCGTGGTGGCTCACACCTGTAATCCCAGCACTTTGGGAGGCAGAGGCAGGCGGATCACTTGAGGCCAGGAGTTCAACCAGCCTGGCCAACATGGCAAAACCCTGTCTCTACTAAAAATACAAAAAACTAGCCAGGAGTGGTGGCCCATGCCTGGAATCCCAGCTACTCGGGAGGCTGAGGTGGGAGGATGTCTTGAATCTGGGAGGCAGAGGTTGCAGCGAGCCGAGATCGTGCCACTGCACTCCAGCTTGGGTGAGAGTGGAGACCCTGTCTCAAAAAAAAACAAAAAAAAAAGTGCTGAACTAAATAACTGAAGGTAGGTTTCCCTATACAGGCCTTTAAACTATTAAAATATGGACTCACTCATTTGCCAGCCCCTAGCAAACACCTATTTAAGGCCTACTAGGTTTGGGCACCATGCAGGACCCATGAATAAAGACAAGGACACAAACACAAATACAAAAATGTCCCTGCCCTCATGAAGCTTATGCTCAGTGAGGTGAGGCAGGCACTGTCCCCAGCACCCCTCATCAACGGCCGAGAGTGACAATCCTATGGAAATGCCCTCTGAAGGGGGCACAGATTCTCACACAGTGCCTTGAAAAGAAACAGCTGTATGCTTGAGAGGAGATTCTGAAAGTTTCTTTCACTCTCTTATGGAGACAGCTAATACACACACACACACACACACACAAATTAATGTTATAGTGAATTTCTCTAGGAAATCACATTTTGAGCAAAGAAACCTTGGCCATTTCTTGGTTCATCATACACTACCTCAAAGGGTTGGCCTGCTGAGTGGAGGGAGGTAACTTAAATCTTCGAGGCTGAGTAGCCTTGGTCCCTTCCTCCCATCTCCTATGTAGTTTCACAAATAGTAATAAAAGGTAGGGCTAGAATTCAGTGTTTATTTCAAGTAGGGTGGAAACTCAAGTGGTCAAGATGGTGGGGAAGATGTATAAGACTAAAACATAGTTTTGTTACATCAACCTAGGAAAAATACATGAATTGGAGAGGCTTTGGGTTAAGTGGTGCTCTGTACGGAATGCTGACTGAGTCATAGTCAAAGTGTGGCATTAAGCACTGCTGATGTTGTGCTCATCTGTGCTGAGTAGCAGAGAGGATGTACCAGTCCCTGCCTTCAAGACGCTGAACAACATAACACTAATAAGTACTTAAAAGACAGTGATATAATTGCCAGAGAGGTAAGAAGAAGATCAAACAGCAGCCCACAGGAGGCAGTGACCAACTCTGCTTCTCCAAGTAGCTGATTTATGGATGATGAAAAGAGAATCATTCATTCAACATGCATCTGACTGCCTATGTTGTACTGTAAATGCTAGGATGATGTTATTGGAAGTGTATAAATAGACATATAAATATGTATATTCCAGCATCCCAATGTAGTTATGACTGGCCATCCAAAAAGCAAAAATCTAGTTTCCACAGATCCTGCTGCCCCAGAAGATAGGTGTGGCATATACTGATTCCCTGGAAGATACAGCAACAAAACTTCCCACTTCCTTCCTAACAGACGATGACAACTGTGACAAAATGCTACCCTCACTGATGCCGCATCACTTGAATGCTGCCATGACAAAGAAAACCACAAAGCCCCAGGCAGCTTTGAAAAGGATAGAAAATCCCTAAGCAGATCTCGACAGTGTCAGGTTCTCTACTGGCCCCGTCAGGCGCAGCCTCAAGCCTCAAAGGACTGATACTTTTAGTCAGAGTTTTTAGCATTTCATGTGGAATAAATGTTTTCTTCTGAAATTGGCAAAACAACTGGCTGGCTTTTGAGAACGCAACATCCTGCCAGCCCTGTCATGGCTCGATACCACTAGACATCCAGAAACCCTATACATTGATTTTGTCCTTCAGACACATGGGAAAAACTCATCCATAACATTTGGACAGTCTTCAAGAAGTCTCTACAGCTGCTGTGGTCAGGCATTCATTTCTACACAGAAGAAATGACTAACACACGATTGCGTTTCATCTTCTGGTTGTATGAGGAGCATTTACCATAAAGGGTAGTGAGCCAAAGTTACTACATCTTACTCTTCTCAGTAGCATCTATAGTACAACCCAAGAAACACACCCACCCCACTCAGAGCCCATGGCAGCCTGTGTGCGGCGGGGCCTCTGAAGGTCACTGCCCCATCTGCTGAGCCGGGATCCTCTTGGCATCCGACGATACCTACCAGCAAAGTGAAGCTGTGTTCCAGCAGCATCCCATACTGTTGGACGAGCTTCTCTCGGGTCACACTGGGGAGCTCCGGGAGTGTCTCCCGAATCTGGTCAATATTGATCACTTGCTGTGGGTCTGCACCAGCAGGCAGAGATGTGGCGTCGTAGAGCACCAGGGGAGGCAGGTTGGGTTCTGGCATGAACCTGGGCAGACAGAGGAGACGTAACTGAATCTGGAGTACTTGGATTAATGAGAAAACAAAACCTCCCCCAGTAATATGAATGTTTCTGTGTTTAGATGCCATGTTACTTGCAAATATTTTAAAATGTCCTATTACATTAATTCTGTTTCCCAGGGAAGCCATTGCACAAGTGTCAAAACTTCCAAACCCACCCCTCTCCATGCTTATAAATAAGATGAGTGAAAGAAGCACAACACAGGCTTGAAGTCACACTGGGATTTCTAACTGTGGATAATTCATTCCACAGTTCATCAGGAATTGTGTACACAGTTGTGTGTTGCTCCACGATGGGGATATGTTCGTAGAGATGTGTCGTTAGGTGATTTCGTCACGGGACCATCACAGAGTGCACTCACGTGAACCTGGATGGTACAGCCTACTACACATAGGCCATGTGGAGTAGCCTACTGCTCCAAGGCTACTGAGTGTCCCAAATCCTGCAGGCAACTGTAACACAATGGCATTGGTGTATCTAAGCATGTCTGAGCAAGAAAGGGATGGTAAAAATGCCATATGATAATCTTATGGGACTCCTGTAGCATACGTGATCCACTGTTGACAGAAACATCCATATGCATGCAGGACTATGTCTTCATAAAGACACAGGCTGGAAAAAACAGGACCAAATGAGAACAATTTGCTTATCAGAAGGAAAGATGACTTTCCCCCCATTTCAACATTTCTACTAATTTTAGCAGCATTTACATAAATAAATAATGAAAGGAAAAAAATTTACCCTTGAGAAATAGAGGAAATGAATAGATTTTGCCTAAATAAAATGTGACAGCTGGAGGAGAGGGAGGGAGGGATGAAGAGGTGGAGCAGGGCATGCAGTGGAACTTCTCAGTGTGACATGATGGTGGATGCATGTCATTGTGCATATGTCAAAACCCACGCAATGTACCACACAAACAAGGAATCCTAGTGTAAACCATGGACTCTAGCCAACAAGGAAGTGTGAATATTGGTTTCATCATTGTAACAAATGAGCATCTTGCATTACTGTGGCACATTAACAGGAGACTCTGGGGGGAGAGTGGGGAGGAGGAGTATGTGAGAACTCTGGACGTTCCATTCAATTTTATTGTAAAGCTAAAACTGCTCTAAAAAATGAAGGGAATTAATTTTTTTAAATGTCGAAGCTGCACCATTGCATGTAATCTTATGAAACAAGATGTCCCTCCCTCTGTTCTCGTCCAGCACTAATGGTTTCTCTCTGCCCATTTTTGTCAAAGGGCTTATGCAGAAAAAGCAAGGTATTCAGAAGAAGTGGTGGTTCGGAGGGAATGGATTCGAAGCACATGCTACCCATTGCCTCACTGCCAGATCTCTTCTGTGAGTTAGTCTGGCTTCTGAGGGAAAGAGGAAACCCAGGGGAAGCATCCTGCAGCTCACTATCATTTGAGGCATCACGCTGAAGCCACGGGCAGATGGAAAGCCAGACTCCACACACGGGAAGGCGCACCAACAGGGCAGGGAGCAACACTCAGGAATAAAGTGGGCCCCTGTGAGAACAGACTCACCCGGGAAGTTCACGGTTAATTAAAATAATTTTGACTCTAGCAGACACACAATGGGAGTTCTTGGGGTGAGGTTCACACTAAGCGTTTATGAGTTTCTTCTTTCCCACATAAGCATGCAAACTTTGATCCTCATTGATAACAGCTACACTTGCATCTTTCTGCCCTTCACAAAGGAAAGGTGGCCGATCTCACAATTTTGTTGCCTAAAACTTCAACCTGCTAAACTCAATGAGAAAAAAATAAAAGTTTCAATTTATCTTATGTCTGTTCTTAGTATTTGCTTTATTTGTGGGTCTCATATTAAGTAGTTCAACTTAATTTATCATGAATAGCATCATGTGAGGTTCAAGGGAATTAGCATCAGCATACGCTGTCAACATCTCTTTTGTCATGTCTTCTCAAGGAGCTTCATTCAGCGTATTACTGAATCGGTTATTGAGCATTAGAATAAGAACAGCCTAGGCCCCAACCTCTACAGCCATTCTCCTAGCTCAACTATGACAACTTTGACACAGAAGTGGATGAACAAGTTCTTTCAAAAGCTGAATCAGTCAAACAAGGCACTCTGAGGCTACCAAATCAAGAAACTAGTACTTCTCTCAGTATGCATATCAAAGAGGAAATCTAGATGTCCCATCATGTTACAGCAATGACAAAAAGTGGTTTCCAAAAATTGTTCGGGATCATTATGTTGAACTTTAAATGAACTTGAAATACGCCCCAGTCCCCGATATATAGCGGTATTTTGCCATAAGGAGTAACCACCTGTAGTCCTGTTTTCCTTCTTTGTCTCTCATTGACATGGTGCACCTGCAATAGTTAAATAAGAAAACATTAAACATTGCAAGCAGCACTGGCCAGCCTATATGTTGGGAAGGGGTCCCCTACCAATAAGGGACACAGGCAAAATCAAACTCTGTGGCCTTCCATGGGGAAACCTTAAATGAATACATTCAAAAAATAATCATAAAGAAAGCGAAATGTACAGAATGATCGTTTTTTTAAAAAAGAAATGGCTTCAATGTATCCAGCTTTCAGCCAGCTCGAACTTGGCTTTTGAGCTTTTTTCAGTATTCTGCTTTAAGTATACAATGCTCGAAATTCTGAGTGAGAAAATTAAGGCCCAAGTTATCTAAACAAAAATAAGGCATCTCTACAACCAGGTCTTCACTCTGTTCTGCCTCTAGCTTCAGCTGGGAAAGGTCTGATAGATTATTAAGGAAGTAAAAATTCTTGCCACAAGGCAGGTAAGCTGGAAGCAGAGAAGGAAAGGGCCTAAAACTAAGCCCTTGGGCACAGTCTGGGTCACTTCAAGTCTCCTAGCAGCCCTAGGGTGTATTATATCCCTATAGGGTACAGTACTTTTCTTTTTTCTTTTCTTTTTTTTTTTTTTTTGAGACGGAGTCTCGCTCTTTTGCCCAGGCTGGAATGCAGTGGTGCTATCTCGGCTCACTGCAAGCTCCACCTCCTGGGTTCACACCATTATCCTGCCTCAACCTCCCGAGTAGCTGGCACTACAGGTGCCCACCACCACACCCAGCTAATTTTTTGTATTTTTAGTAGAGACGGGGTTTCACCATGTTAGCCAGGATGGTCTCGATCTCCTGACCTTGTGATCCGCCCGCCTCGGCCTCCCAAAGTGCTGGGATTACAGGCATGAGCCACCACGCCTGGCCTTTTTTTCTTTTTTTGAGAGGAGTCTCGCTCTGTCGCCCAGCCTGGAGTGCAATGGCGACATCTCAGCTCACTGCAAGCTCCGCCTCCCGGGTTCACACCATTCTCCTGCCTCAGCCTCCTGAGTAGCTGGGACTACAGGCGCCCACCACCATGCCCAGCTAATTTTTTGTATTTTTTAGTAGAGACGGGGTTTCACCGTGTTAGCCAGGATGGTCTCAATCTCCCGAACTTGTGATCTGCCTGCCTTGGCCTCCCAAAGTGCTGGGATTACAGGTGTGAAGGGTACAGTACTTTTCTAATTGTAGTAATGAGGAAACCTAAGAGCGGAGAGGCTAAGTGCCTCCTTCAAGGTCACATGGCGGGTCAGTGGCTGAGCCCAGCCCTCTTGCACCCCGCCTGGTTGTGGTCAGGACACTCAGCAATGCGAACTCACCCCAGCTTGTGATGAAATGAGCGTGTTTCGTTCAGAATTTCACCTCCATTCTCAAGTTCACTGATTTGCCTCTGAATTTCATAGTCTAGGAAAAACACACTAATTTAGCATCATATTTTGAATATACCTTTCATCCAGTCAGGAAATAATTAGAAACAACCTTTCTCAATCTTTAAGTAAAAAAAAAAAAAAATCAAGAAGATTGTTTATAATAATCCTTCCTTTACACACTATATTTCCTTCTCACTGCCATAGTAGAATATTGGTGTTGGAAAGGGCCTTAGGAAGGCAGGCTCACTCCGTGTTGAGACAATTCATGTTCAGAGAGATTAAGCAACCCCATGCAGACGACATGACTTGGCAGCAGTGGGGCTGGGCCCAATATCTTGGTCTGAGATTGCTGCCTACCCAGGGTCCTTACCCTGGGAGCCTGGGATGGGCTTCAAAGGCTCTGGTATCCCCAAAATTAGATAAAAAGTGTGGGTTGTGTGCATATGTGCAGGTTTTGGAGAGAGGGTCCAGCATTTGCATTATCTTTTCAGAGGGACCCACGGCCCCGAATGATTAAGATCCATGGATCTATGCCTCACCATCAAATGAGGGAGGCTGTGGGAATCAAAACACAACCACAACTGCTAAGCTGCTACTGCTTTTTCTTTTTTTGAGAGATGGGGGTCTCACTATGTTTTCCAGGCTAGTCTCAATCTCTTGGCTTCAAACAATCCTCCTGCCTTGGCCTCCCAAAGTGCTGAGATTATAGGCATGAGCCACTAAGCCCGGCCTGCTAAGCTTCTTTATGAAAATATCTTGAGCCTCCACCTTAACTCTCCCTCCCACCATGTACTACCTTCCCTTGCCCAAACCTAAACCCTTTTATCTGAGCTGCTAAGAGGCAGCAACAGCAAAACGTGTCAGTTTTTGCTCCCCATCTCTCCCCAACTCCAGTGATCTCTTTGGTTGACACGAGATGATGGCTAAATGGCCTGACAGGGAGAAAAAGGTTGTGGAAAAAATCACAGGCTTGGAGAATTGAACCCACAGTAGTAAAGCTTTGGCTCTTCCACTCTGAGTCGGACCACAGGGAGATTTCTCCCTCAAACTGGTCCTCCAAAGAGTTCTTCACAGGACAGGAGACAGTTAGGGGTCTCCTTCAGAACTCATGGATGACTCTACCTAAAATCAGGCTGCTTTTTTTAGGTTACCATCACCACCTCTTAAAATAACGGGTCCCAGCCCACTACTACCTACAGGGGGAGGTGGAACTTCCTCCATTTGTTCCAGGCTTCCTCCTTACCAACTTGGCTTATAAGGGTTTTCCCTCATTCAAACCTTTCACGGCTTTGGGAACATGGGTTATGTCCCTTTCCAGAGGCAGAAGAGTTCATCATCTTCAGTCTGCCTTCATATGGGAGCCTACCCCTTCCCCCTCTGCTCCCATAAGCTATCCTTTTGACCACTTTAATGCCTTTTTCCTGAAGACTGTCTTCATTGAGGCTGGTTGATTCACTTCAGGTTCAGGACAATAAGGTTTAATACAAGACTAGAAAAGTCTTTTCTGTACTGTTTCTAATACTTTTCTTGACAAGACCAGGGCTCTATTAAACATTTTGGCTACAGCAAAAGTTTGGCAACAAATTCAGTTGTCTTGGTCTCTGTGCACTCTTGAAGGGGTGCACTTCAAACTCCATCCCTCCCTCTTCCTCTCTAGATAGCTTCGGTTTTAAAAAATCTTTTTGGTCCTCTGAGGTCCTCCCCTTGAATTCACAGTTGCCTATATCTACGGGACTGCCCAGATATTTATCTTGCTAAACTATTTTAGTTATTATACATTTATCATCAATGAAATACCCACAGTGTGTGCTCCAGAAAGACTACTACTTGACTGCATGGGCACATAATCTAGCAGTTAAAAAGAATATAAAAAGCAGGAAAATATAATGACCATTTAGGTCAAGCCATGGTCAATCTAAAATGAACAACCATGATCTAGTAAATCTCAAGCTGGTCAGAAAGAAGGTAGCAAATGGTAAAACACAGCCACAGTCTTTTGTGGATCCTCTGATAAAGAGGTGGAGTCTAATTTCCCCTCAAGTCTGATTTGAATTCAATGTAATTTTCTTTTTTTTTTCTTAGAGACAGAGTCTTGCTCTGTCGCCCAGGCTAGAGTGCAGTGGCGTGATCACAGCTCACTATGACCTCAAACTCCTGGACTCAAGTGATCTCCCACCTCAGCCTCCTGAGTAGCTGGGACTACAGGTGGCACCTGTAGTCCAGCCACCATGCCTGGCTAAATTTTTAATTTTTTATAGAGATGGGGTCTTGCTATGTTGCCCAGGTGGTTTTGAACTCCTGGCCTCAAGCAATCCACCCACCTTGGCTTCCCAAAGTGCTGGGATTATAGGCATGAGCCACTGTGCCTGGCCTCAATCTACTTTGAATAGAACACATTGGAAATGACACTGTGTGAGGTCTACAGCTTAGGACTCACTTCTGCCTTCATCCTCCTGAAATGCTCCCACTGTCTCATAAGAAAGCCAAAGCTAGGCAAGCGCATGAAGAAAGATCACATGGATGGAGAAGCCCAGCAGACATCTGCATCAAGGCCCCAAGGTGTGAGAGAGACTACCACGGACCCTCTGCTTCAGCTGGCCTGCCTGTTTCCCACAGCCACATGAGTGAGCTGACACAGGACCAGCAGAACAGACCAGTGAAAACGAAAATAGTTCTTGTGTAAGCCACTAAGTTTCTGGGCCAGCAAGAGAGAAGGAATAGGAAGAAGGACACTAGGAGAGGCAGCTGGCATTCACCTATGGCTTTGGCCAGGAACCTGATGCTGTTGAGATTCTTCACTTCTGTTCGAACGCCCAAAGGCTCCCCAGGGTGATGCACGGATATATTGGCATCCACTCTCAACTGGCCCTCTGGAAGGAGAGAAAAAAACAACTCCTTAGAAATTCTTTGAGGTGACATGGTCTTTTAAAGGCAAGGAGTGTCAAAAGAAGCAGCATCTAACTCTACTTGCTGTTTAGTTACAGTACGTGGCTGGTACTTCTGGCCACTCGAGAGGGGTTACAGTCCTGAGGCATCTACGGTGTGTGCCTGCACATGTGAGCATATACAGACGTGTGTGCTTATGCACATACGGAAGAGAAGTTTTAGATTTGCCAGCTGGAACGATCTAATTTTTTTGTGCTAAATAAGAAAAACAAAACTATTAAAATGGAGATTGACTCTGCAGTTTTATACTGAAGTTTTTTTTCAAAGTGTCAGAGCTGAGTTGGAGGAAAGGCCTCATATATCTGATAACCCTACACTGCTCTCCAACGGAATGTGGATTTCTAACAGTGATTCCAGGAGATTTAGAGGAGAGTCCTTGAGAATTTGCAGCTCAAGGGCAAGAACTGAAACCTGGGCTTTCCCCCCTCCTCCTTCCTCCAAGTAGTGTAATAATCTCTTGCTTCCACAAGCATGACTCCGAATCCTTCCTGACTGCTGTAACGATTTGCTACAGCAGACAGACAGTGCTGTTACGAAGTCGGGAGTCTGTGGTGGGACTCAGAGAGGTGACGACCCCATGCTGGGAGGACCTTCTTTGACCCTGGAGGCCCCTCAGATTAGGAGCAACAAGCCCTAAAGAAGTAGGCAATGTGTGGGGAGGACTAAAAGGCTCTTGAGGAAGAGAGAGAGAGAAAAATCCCAAGACAAATAGATGTAGGTAAGAAAGAATCACATTTGGCACCCTACAAAGTAAAGCTCAGATTCTCTGTTCCCCGTTTCATTTACAACATTTAAAAGAGAACAGAGTGAGAAGACAAAATGCTGGATTTTATTTTCCTAGTTACGTTTTTAAATTAAAAGTAATTTGCCAAACCTGAGTGTCTCGATGGGCTGAATAAATTCATTTCCCAAGATTCCAAAGCAAAAGCATATTAAAATAATAAAGTAGTCAAAATGAATTCCATGTCAAGAAAAGGAGACTCTTGGAACTGGTTCTCTGTCATTCTCCCAGTGCTGGGCTGTGGGGCCTATACCAAGCTGGAGGTTGCCGGCTTGGTATAGGCCGGCTGACACCTCGCCACTCACCCTCAGAGAAAGGGAAGGGCTCACCCAATTGCCACCCATGCTGACGGGGAAAAGATATCTCTTAGCTCAGACATTACTCTCTCTCCAGCACTGACTTCTCAACATTTTTACAAGAATTCTGTAGCCCCTGATTTTTAATCTCTTTTTTGACAAGTTGTGTGTATCTGCATCTCAGGAAGCCCCAACTATTCCTGACATCATGAGACTCTCGGTCTAGGAACCCTGAGGTCATCTTCTACTTCTCTGTTTTCTTTGCCTCTTATATCCAAACTGGCAACTAGCCCCTACCAGTTTGGAAGCTGCCAAACATCCCTCATGTCTGTCATGGCCTTTCCATTTCCGTGGCTACCACCCTTGCCCAAGGTCCCTTGCCTGAGGTCTCCAAACTTCAGGCTTAGGTGATAAGATCACGTCCTGACTCTTAACACAGTTCCCTCCTTGTCCAGGGACTGGCAATGCAGCTGTGACTTTCATTCTGCTACAGTCTGGGTTCATCATTCCTGCTGTTTACTCAACAGCACAGACAGCTCCTACCGGATCATCTGGGCTCCTCTGCTTGGTGTTCCACAGCTCTCATCTGGATTCAGTGGACACAACCTGTATGTTCCCACCACTCACTCTGGGAGAACGCTCCCCTCCAATCAGGGCAGCTTCTGCATACACAACCCTGTCTGCTCCACCAGCACGCTCTCTTTATCAGAGCTACTGTCCCTCTCCTCATCCCTCAAGGCCTCACTTGAGTGTTACCGCCTCCTCCTAGAAGCCCTCCTCAGCAAGCTAGCCTGCACTGGTGGGTCCCCTAAACTATCAGAATACTTTTAATCTATACTACAGAATTCAGTACATGACCATAGTCTACTGTGCACTGGCCTCCATCTTTAAGACCAGAATGAAAGGCCCCTGAGGACTGAGCCGGATTTTAACCCCCACTTGCCTTCTCGAGGGCATCACTCTCAGTTATCCCTTCTCTCCCTTAGCAGTCTCATTACTCTTTCTCAGCATTCCATCTGACGTATACATATGCAATAGTATTTCTTATTAAATGAACAAACAAGAACCCCAAAACCTATTCCCTTGAACCCAGTTCTCATTCTATCAGTCACTCAGCTATCATTTCTCTGGTTTCCTTTTCAGCAAAGCCTCTTAACAAGTTTTGTTTGTTTGTTGCATACACTGTCTCCGCTATTTCACTTCCCATTTATTCCTTAACCCATGTCAGCCTGGCTTCTCTCCTTCTCTCTCTAAAAATGCCCTTGTCAGCGTCACCAACAGTCTCCTGGCTGCCACATCCAGTGGACACAGGACACGCTTGTCTTCACCTACTGTACACCTCAGCAGGATTTGACACGCCAACCAATCCTTCCTTCGTGAATTATCTTCCTAGCTCAGCTTCTGCCGCCTTTTGCTCCCAGTTTTGCTCCTCTGGATGCTTTGTTTCCATTTCATTTGCTGATGCCTTCCTTCTCATCCAAACCCAGGGCCCCCTTCCTTAACTAGACTCTCTGGGTGGACGGATACAGTTTTAAATACCACTTCATGCTGAGGATGCCTACATTTCTCTCTCCAGCCCAGATCTCTCTAGCTCCACACTTACAACTCTGGTATCTATTTGACACCTCCACTTGGAGGTTTCACAGGCATCTCAATTTCCAAAAGGAAATCCTGATTTGCCCCTGCACAAAGACATTCTCGATCTCATCTTCCAATTTCAGTAAACAGCACCACCACCTAGCTCCTCCAACTTCCCTAAAGGCATTTGTGCTTCCTCCCTGTCTCTTACTTTCCACACCAGCCTATTTCTAAAAACCATCTTGTATGTCTCTCCTGTCTCTCCATCTTCATCTTCACTGCCACCAGTGCTGTCCAAAACAGCATCATCTTCCATTTGAACTATTGCAAAAGCTTCTTAACTGGTCTCCTGGCTTCTACTCTTACCCATCTGAAATCCACTTCCCACAGAGCAGCCAGAGTGGTTTTCTAAAACATTCATCAGACTATGTCTTTCCCTTGCTTAAAAGCCTTTTAGTGATTACCACTGCACCTGGGTTGAGAGCTAAACTTCTTGCCATTATCTCTGATCTACCCCTTGCCTGCCTTTTCAGTGTCACCTGATGCCACTGCTCCTTCTGCTTCTGGCACAGTGGCCTTGTGCTACCTTGCTTACCTCGGGGCCCATTCCTAGCTCTTTCTCACCTCAGGGCCTTGGCCTTAGCTGTTTTCTGGAATACTCATCTCCTGGCTCTATGCTGCCTGGGCCTTGAATCATTCTTCAGGTTTTCAATAAATGTCACCTCCTCTGAGGGGCCTTTAAAAAACAACATTGTCACCTTCCAATGTTACTCTGTAGCATGGCACCCCATTTATTTCCTTGAAGCATTTGTTGCTGTAATTATTTTGTTTCATTTGTTAATGTATTTGTCACCCTCCTGAACATAAGATCCATGTGGCAGGAACAATGCCTTTTGTGGAACCTAGAGTTGGGTCTGGCACTTGGTGACTGTTCAATAAATGAAATCTTATTGAGCGATGAATGCCAGAATGCTGGCATTTTCCTGAGCAATGAGTAAGCAGACTGGTTTCTGTCTCACAGTAGGTTCCCAGTAAGTTCTACAGTTCCGTCTGAATAGGACTAATCTGCAGTTGGAATCTTCTGAAAGGCCCATTAAGCTCAAAGGAAAACTTCCGAAGTGTGCTGAGCTCCATCGAACCAAACTGCAATACTTGGGAGACAACTTTTTTTGAACTCAGGGAACCATGAATTGGACCTCGCCTGCTTTTAAAAATGAAAGCATCTTTCACAATTTAGAATTCTAATTTGGAAGAGGAATAAAAGCACGAGTTTCGGTCTCTCCCAGAGAAGACTACACTCCATAAATACCTGAGAGGAATCATTTAGTATCCTGCAGTGTTGAAAGAGACTTCGCTAGCCTGGATTCAAATGCAGTATCAAATATTAACAAAAGACGTGCTATCTAGTGAAGACAAAATACCTTTTAAACAAATTAAGTTAAATTGCCTCAAGTGCACAAAAGCTTTACTAGTTAAGTTTACTTCAATGCATTCTGCACCACTGAGGGACAGCCTTCATTCACACATCATGAGAATGGCATCAGGCTCAATTTCTCTTCTAGAAGTAGAGATTTATAACAGCCAAACTAAAAAAAACTATACCACTGAGCACAGTGATAAAGTGCAGTTTCATGTTTTTCTCTAAAACACATTCACACAACAGAAATATAATATCAAGATAGAAAACTGTTTCTGCAAACAGCAGGGGCCCAAAGATGCGGTGGGGAAGGTCTGTTAAGCTATCTCGTTCTGATCGCTGAAAATAACAAGGTTTGACCAAAAAAAAAGTGACCAAATTTTACTGAACGTATTTTACAAAGCTCATTCATCTAGATGAGTGGTAATTCCATAAAAGTATTACTACTTATTACTGTTAATAAGAGCACTGAACATGTACCCAGCACAGGCTATTTTCAAGGCCCTGTCCTAAGTTTTCTAGATATTAGTACATTCATTAGTACATTTCTTGACATTATTAGTACATTCATTGTAATATAGCTTTAGTCAGAAGTCCCCAACCTGGGGGCCATGGACAGGTACTGGTCTGTGGCCTGTTAGGAACCAGGCAGCACAGGAGGAGGTGAGTGGTGGGCAAGAGAGCCAAGCTTCATCTGTATTTACAGCTGCTCCTTATCCCTCACATTACCATCTGAGCTCCGCCTCCTGTCAGATCAGCCATGGCATTAGATTCTCATAGGAGCACGAACCCTATTGTGAACTGTGCATGAGAGGGATCTAGGCTTTGTGCTCCTTATAAGAATCTAACGCCTAATAATCTGTCACTGTCTCCCATCACCCCCAGATGGGACCATCTAGTTGCAGGAAAATCAGCTCAGGGCTCCCAGTAATTCTACATTATAGTGAGTTGTATAATTATTTCATTATATATTACAATGTAATAATAGAAATAAAGTAGACAATCAATGTAATGCACTTGAATCATCCTGAATCCACCCTGCCTTTGGCCCCCCAAGTCCAGGGAAAAATGGTCTTCCACAAAACTGGTCCCTGGAGCTAAAACGGTATAGCAAATAAGCAAGTTCTGTCCTCAGATTCAACATGTACCAGGGCTCTGATGTTATAATCTGTTGCTTATTACACATCCTATGTGACAAATGTGGCATTACAAATCCAGAAGTCCCCCTGTAACATGCAAATACATTATGTGACATGCTAAGCTTGGTAAATAGTATTATCAACCAGCACGGAGATGAGCATCATCATCAACGGGATTTCCTGGGCACCTGCTGTGACCATTGTACCATGCTATGGAAAAATGCAATTGTAGATTCAGAAACTATATTTTGTCTCCTCTCCATCAGGGTGTGCTCTGAGGGTGGCAGAAGTTTTCCAAAAGTCCCTAGGAACAGAGAACAGGACAAAATGATAGCAGAGGCTACCCTTTATGGACTTATGGGAGAGCAAAGCAGTACCAGACCAGGGCAAAGGACACCTACAGCCATGAGGAAATTGAGTGTGACCAAAACCTATGATCTTTATATGCAATTTGCAATTGCTTATGATGTGTGGTCTGGTCCCAAGGGTGCAGGTGTTTCTTTTATTTGTTTTAGTTTCCTACTGTATTTCCACTGAACTTAATTAAGATTTTATCTCAGGGTAAAGTTTTCATAATCTTGGCTTACAGTCAATATAATTTGGCTTCCACTGTATATGGATGAAAAATCTACAAAAGGAAAGAAACAGACCCAAAGGAAAAGAGGCAACTAATTATGAAGTGCTATCTATGCGGAACTCACTAAGAACTGTTCTTGATAAACACAGTGTCTTCTTCCTGAGAAAGACTGAACTGTTTAAAGCCATTATTTCATTAAGGGTTTGGTGTCTCTGCAATGTTGTTGGTCGTATATTTATATTTGGTTGGGGGCTCATCAAAGAATCCAAGGAAAATTCTAAAAAAACAAACAAAAAAACAGGGTTGCAAAAGGCTGGGGAAAAAATGGCTGCAAACAACCTCAATATAACTGACAGAAAATAAAGTCAGAGAGGTTCTAGAAGGCAGGAAGGGAGAGGGAAAGAAGAATGCTGCTTCTGTGGCTTCTACCTGCCATGTTCGCCTGGCTGGTCCCCAGGGCTTGAAGGATCAGCTGCAGCTCCCTGACAGCTGTTGCTGCCTCTTCTCCACAGGACATGTCGGGCTCCAGGACCACCTCCAGAAGGCCCACTCCTACCAAAGAGGGGCAGAGTCAGCCTCACTGTAGCTCTCCAATTTCACCAACAGAAAAATTAGGCCTAAGTTTCAGGAAAACCCTGCCTTACTGAGGGACTCTCAGAGTGGTTCTAGCCTCTCAATCATTTCTCTTCACTCCCCCCACCATTTTTTTTTTTTTTTTTTTTTTTAAAGAGGCGTCATCTTGCTCTGCTGCCCAGGCTGGAGTGCAGTGGCATGATCATAGCTCACTGCAGCCCTGAACTTTTGGGCTCAAGTGATCCTCCCACCTCAGCCTCCTGAATAGCTGGGGATACAGGTGTATGGCACCACACCTGGCTGTTAATCTTTTGGCGAGTAGGTCTCACTATGTTGCCCAGCCTGATCTCAAACTCTGTGTACGGTGATCCTCCCACAGCCTCCTGAGTCGCTAGCATTACAGGTGTAGGCCCCTAGGCTGCACGTTTTGATTTTTAAATGTTTCACTTCTTTTAATGACTGCTTAAAATATCCAGCTGCTGGGTCTGTGACTAGGTGGATAAGTTTGTCTAACTTCAGGGTGAGTTATTAGCAAGCCTAATAATTACAGTTCAAGCCATGTTCGCTAGTCAGCTATGCCAATCCCAATGCTGATGTTTTGGTCTCCATCTGTCAGGCTCCTGTGACTGCTTTCTCAATTTGTTTAAGAAAACTCTAGTGGTGAAAAAAGGGCCCTGCAATCCAAGGACTGAAGTAGGAAGGAGAAGTAATGAAAACACTCCAAGCCTACCTGCCCTGTTCAAATCAATGAGCGTCTGAGACCTCAGGTCGTCGTGGAGGCTTTTGCCACTGTCTTGCTCCAACTGGATCTGCTTGATCCTCACCGTCTTGGGGATCACCTGACTCTGCTTCTTCCCTGCACAGATGCCATATATCAAGCTCCCATTCACAGCAATTGGGAGCCTCTGCTGGGTAATTTGGTAGCCGGCCTGCACACAAACATAGGGTAAACATAGTCACTGGTCCACACATAAAAGCTGGGATCCAGTTTACTATCCCTTTTACAATGTCACACAACGACAGGCCTACTTAAAGCAAAAACAGTAACAAGAAAAAAAGGAAAAGGAGAAGAAAATTAGTTGCTGCATTGCAGCCATCATTGAGCCTGGTCTCTTCTGCCCCTGCCATCACCCCTTCACCCTCCCCAAATCCTCCACCCTTGATAACGATGCAATAAACAACATGAATTCATCCCATCGCCCTCACTAAAGTGCTGTATTGGGGAATAACAATAATATCATTGTCAGGGACCCCTAAGAAAAGGATTTATTGTTTCTATCCAGCTCATTAGCCTAAACTCTGCATCTCATTACCAGGCTCCTGGCAGACCCTCCTTATTCGGAATGCTGGCTAAGCATTTTGCCATCTACTCTCCACACGGCCAACAGCAGTTGCTAGTGTGTGTTTAAGCTTGTTTTGTTTCTGCTTTTTAAAGGAATCAATCACGGCAGCTGCCCTCCCTGACCCAACTTCCCTCGCTCCTCCAGTCAGAAAGTGCTGTGACACTCCGCCTCCATTAATGGAAGGCAGATGGTACTAAAGCACTGATGGATCCTGCAAGGATCCCTCACCTGCTTCTAAGTGGAAAGGAAGAATTACTTTCAAACGCACAGAGGCACCAATACGCACTAAAGACATAGCAGGTCAATGAGGAGAATTGGAGAAGAACAGAAAGTAAAAGCAAAGGCATCTGTGGCACTTGCTAGGTCCCAGGCACTGCTCTCACTGTGTTCCACTCAGTTAATTCCACAACAACCCCAGGAAGGAGGAACAAGGCACGGAGGGATTAGGACCTTGCCGACAGCCACATACAGAGCTAGTGAGCATCAGTGTCAACGTCTGAATTCAGATGGTCAGGCTCCAAAATCCATGTCTTTCACCACTTGGCAGGCCAGCAGTTTAAGAACTTTAACTGCATCAGAAATACTACTGTGCCTGTCAAAAGACAGACTGCTTGGCCCAACCTCAAAGGTTTCCGATTCAGTAGGTCGAGGGTGGGGCCTGAAGATTTATATTTCTTACCAGTTCCCAGGAGATGATGATGTCAGTGCCCTGGGGACCACACTTTGAGAATCATGCAAAAGGCTAACCTGTTTTCTATGCTGAGACGGGAAGTCTCAATTTGTAAAACTAACCTCTGGGTAGGGTTGTTGGATAAAATATAGGACACCCAGTTAAATCTGAATTTCAGAAAAAACAACAAATGCTTTATTATATGAGTATGTCCCATGAAACTCTGGATTATTTGAACTATCTGGGCCAGAAAGACCAGAAAACCACAGATGATCAAAACATCTCATTTTAGTCATATTATTACTAAATCTCCCACCTCAACCAAACTGTCTGTCACTCTGAAAAGATAAAGAAAGGCGGTTTAATTCTTTCCGCCCTACCAAACGGTAGACTTGCTGAGAGGCTGGAGGCCAGAGGGGAAAAGCAGCAGCCACTGGAGAATGCAGGTCTTACTTGTATTTTTTATTTAATTCTACTCGTGCCCTCACCCAGTAAAAAACAGCTCACCCCAATCTTCAGTTCAAGGAGAATGAGGTGAAGCAACATCATCACTGTTGTTTTTCTGAATTAGACCAAATGGAACATTATTTTGGGGAACTCATTCAACATTTCAGTTTTGTTCCAGTTCAATAGTATGAAAAATTGGCTCTCACTCACATGGTGAGTTTTTTAAAGAAAAAAACTTTTTAATTTTCAGAAAAAAGCGGGTCAATATGGAGTTTACTGCTCAGCCAATTACTGTTCTTGGTCCAGATTTCTGGTTCATGTTTCCGCTTACTATTGTCCACTTACTTGCCCCTTGTGAGATGACAGAAATGTCTCCAAAGGAGACAGCCCTATTATTGGGAACTTCAACTTAAAAGTGAGACGCTCTCGCTCTGCTGACAGAGCTACAGTATGCATTTATTGTTGCATCAGCCAGAGCCTTAGCTTTTGTACTAACAGGCAATTAGCACCAAATACCACGGCCAGGCTGAGCCTGCGAACACTGGCTTCTACTCCCTGTGCAATTATGAGCGAGCCACCAGAAGCATGAGGTAAGCAAGAAGTCAGCAATCAGGACAATTGCATCCAATCTAGTAAACATCAGGGGCACCTGCCTACATCAGGGCTGGGCAGAACTTCCCGCTGGGATGGACACAGTGCTGGCTGAAAATATGAGAGGCACAGCCCCCTTCCTTCGCTCCGACCCCCCACAGCAGGGCTGGCCCAGCTCTGAGAACTTGCAGTGGGGTGGATCACAAAGTGTACTTACAGGGAGGTCTGCATAGAAGTAGTGCTTCCTGTCAAACAAGGACTTCTTGTTTATGTGGCAGTTCAGAGCCAGGCCTGTCATCACCGCCGCTTCTACACACCTCCTGTTGAGAACCTATGGGAACACAACACACAGTTCCTCTCAGAACCGCAGGCTGAACAAATGCTTCTCCCACACACTGACATCCTCACTGAATATGCAACTTGGCCCTTCAACAGGCATTATCTCTGGTTCTCTGGGTGGGCAGCTCCAGTTCACAAGCCGACTCTGTTTGCCTGGGAATCAGGGAAAGGACATAAAGAAGAAAATGCATGCAGCAGTGGGTCCCACCAGGCACTTAATGAACTACCACATTGGGAACCCTTTCCCCCAATGCCCAGCATCAAAGCTAACAGGAAGAGTCGCAGAAAAGCTTAGCGGAGTGGTTACTACATAGAATAAATCTAATCTCACTCCCTGTACAAACAGAATAAGGGGCCGGTCAGAATACACAAGAGGCACTGATTGCTGAGAGGAGTCCTGATGAAGGGTGGCTTCACTTTGACAGAAAAGAATGAACTTCTGAAAACGACAGGGCCGTAGCCATTTTCTCAAGGGCTAGGAAATGTGGCACAGCTGTTGCCTGGCTTTCCGTCCATGCCAGGCCAACTCCCTAAAAGTGGAATGCCAACGGAGGGCCTGTCCCACAAACCAGACCACTCCATGCTGCTAGTCTCTCTGGGGGCACCTGGTGCTCCAGTTCCCTCTGGGTGCCACCCTGTCCCACTTACAGGAGTGAATGACTAAGAAATGGCTGGCACACTTCCCAGCACCAAAGAATGTGAACAGCTTTTAAGAACACTGGGGGTCTGGAACTAGACAGACAATGAGATAATGTAGCCAAGGAGAAGGAGCATTAAGTTCTCGAGTCAGGTTCAAATCCCACTTCTGCTGTGACTAGGAGCCTCGGTTTCCTTGTGTCTAAAAGTGGGATTTAAGATCTACTTTGCAGAACGGATAAAGTGATAGCTGGAACACCTCCCCTAAGGTAGAGATTCAATAAATAGTTCATTTCCCTACTCTACTTTGGGAAAATTTTGGAGGATGTCACATTTGCAGATGAAATATATTTCTGTTTTTGTTAGGATATTTATGATGTTCTTTAGTATTTTAATATGCTATTATTGATATAGATAAGGCTTTCTAGTTGAGCATTTCCACATCCACCATTTTATTTCAGCCTCACAGCAACCCTGTAAAATAAGGAATCTGTATTATTCTAATATTTCAGATTAAAAAAACAAAACTAAGACCCGAAGAGTCTAAAACATTTGCCCAAATTCACAGAACTGGCAAGTGGTAAAGCTGCCTGTAAAGCCCACACATGCCCTGGCCGAGAGGCAGCAAACAGAACTTCTGTGGTTCAGGGACTGGCTCTTTAGGCTGGGATGACGAGTGTAGACCAAACACAGATTTTAAAAACAAATTTGTATGACAAAATGGAAGGGGCATTTCTATTTACTGCAATATACAGTCCCCAAAGAAAACCCAAACAAGGGCCAGGCATGGTGGCTCATGCCTGTAATCCCAGCACTTTGGGAGGCCAAGGTGGGTGGATCACGAGGTCAGGAGACTGAGCCCATCCTGGCTAACACAGTGAAACCCCGTCTCTACTAAAAATACAAAAAATTAGCCGGGTGTGGTGGTGGGCTGTAATCTCAGTTACTTGGGAGGCTGAGGCAGGAGAATCACTTGAACCCAGGAGGTGGAGCTTGCAGTGAGCCGAGATCTCGCCACTGCACTCCAGCCTGGGTGACAGAGCGAGACTCCATCTCAAAAAAAAAAAGAAAAAGAAAAAAGAAAACCTAAACAAATCTCCCGCCTAGTGACATCACACCCTTATTTTTCAGGACTCAGGTTATAAGATGGAGCCATTTCACAGTTTCTATTTGGAGTTCTTCATTCTGTGCCTAATAATATCAGCTCTGCAGCAATAAAGATTTTCAAGAAAAGATGTGTGGGGAACAGGAGGCTCTAATTATTGATGTTTTCACTTGCCTAATGTTTGGCATTTTACTGACGGTTGTTACCGAGATACACATATAGCTGGTGGGGAATCCCGCCAAATCCAAGCCTGATGATTCGGGTCCAGGCACACAGAACATGAAGCTGCAGTCCCGACCCTGGGCTTTGCTCTTCCTGCGGTCAGAATGCAGCCAGCCAGGGCTGGCTCGTAAGCTGCCTGACTCCTGGTCTGTACCAGTTCTGCCTCATCATTCCCTCTGCTTTCCTAACCACTGCTTTCGCTCTCATTTCAAGCCACTTTGCCCCTGGGACCAAGCTGCTTCCTCCTTCTAGGCATGAAGAGAACCCAGGTTATTTTGTTTATTTATTTTCAAGCATGCACCATAGCCTCCCTGTGGGAGAAGAGTTGAGGACCATCACAGACTCTGTGTCCGTGTGCACACAAGTGCACGGGCACTTCGTAAACCACCACTTTCCAGAGAAGAAGGCAGTAAAACACACAAACATTACAGTGATACTGAGAGTATGCTTTAATCTTTTTTTGATGATTTAGAAGCCATGAAGTACTTCAAGGTCAGAATTATAAGCATCAATCATCACACGTTACAGCTGCACAGAGGGCCTAGTAAACAGAGAGTGCCAGTTAGAAGAATGCCAAGAAAAAAAGGAATTTCCTAGGATCTTAGTCAAGCTGCTATGGAAGATGGAGGTCCAGGTCAGCATGTTCTGAGGATAGGATACAGAATGGGAAAATTCAACTTGGGCTGTCTTCACTCCGAAAAAAAAAAAAATTCTTAAATGTCTATAAAGCACTAAACTTTAGGGCTACAGAGATAAATAGGACTCTGTCTCTGCTCTCAATGAATCTGCAGTGGTGACATGAACCTGCCAGCATCTGCAAACCCTTTTCAAGTTTGTCTTTCATACTAGGGTGACCCTGCTAAAATTGTCAATCTGTGGCATTCTGTTACCTGAAGTCCCTCAATGGCCCCTGATGTTCCCACGACAAAGGCTAAGCTCTGACATGATCAAACTCCTGCCTACATCTTCAATTTCATCTACTACCACGTCCCCCTACAACACCTCTGGTGTAGTTCCTCTGTGCAAACCGTGCTGATCTTCTGATTCTCCCCATTCTTATTCCCTTCAAAATCCTAGTGAGATATCACCACCTCTGTGAAGCCTTCCTTGTTGTCCTTTCTGTGTACCTCTTCTGACCTTCTACACACTCCCATTGGGGCTTCTATCACAGTGGATTGAATTTGTTCACATATATTTCCACACAATTGCACATTTCATGAGGATGGGAATTGTCTGTTCACCCTTGTATCCCTGGAGCCTAATACAGAACCTGAAAAATTGTGGTGCTTGATTAATGTGTGTTGAACTCAAAGAAGGAGGGAGGGGATGATATCAATGGACGATTTCAGAGAGGCAGAGATGCCCCAGTCTCCTCTAAGGTGTTACCTGCCACATGCTGGCCTGCAAACTTGTTTCTGGAAGTGCCCTGAAGTGACAACTGATTGTGTGTGATATGATCAAGATGTAATTTAAAAACTAAAAAGACTAACTTGGCTTGAAGAAAGTATGTTCCAGAATTTCTTTGTAATTAAATGACTACAAAGGATCTCAGGGTTAGCCATAGCAGCTCTTGTTTGGAAAGAAGGCAGCAATCTTTGGTACTCACGCAGCACACCTTTCTCAGCTGAGCCTTCAGAGGCTTCTTTTTGGCTTCAGGAAGGGTCAGCAGCGAGTATTTATTGTGCACTGACACTGTGTCAGGAGGTGTGCCGCACATCACATACACATGCCATTGAATCCGCTCATTTCTATGGTAGATACTATTATCCTCATCTTACAATGAAGGGAAGCACAGAGATGACACAGTTTGGCCAGGGTGACACCTGGAAGTGGCAGAGCCAGGAAGTCAGACCCCAGAACCCAGTCTCTCAACCACTATATTCAATCTGAAATCTTACAAGAAAAAAGCATGTTAGTTTTAGCTATCAAGACTACTAACACCAGGCCATAACTCCAAAGCAGCACCTCAACCCAAATCCTACTGTACATCATTTAAGGCAGATGCTATTTCTAATGTGTTTCTTCTTGCCAGTTTCTCCCTCTTTAGATTTGTTTTCAGATGTTAAACTCTCAGAGGGCAAGCATTGTGTTCTTTTAACTACATGAAAGAATAGAGTGTTCTTTCAGTGCAGTCTCTGGCATGTGGAGTGCTTGGTGATGGGTGAGCCTATATGTTTTCTCAACGAGCAGAGGATGTTCTATTGCTAGACTTCAGAAACCCTTAGACACAGGTACCCATACAATGATTTATTAAATAAGAGGCTAATTCGTCTATTTAATCAGAAGACGAGAAAGCTGTGATGGGTAGAGGTAGGAGATGAGATAAATACACAGTGGGTGGCCAACAAATTTTATGACTAGTAGAGAGAGATAAGGCACATAATGGCCAGGAAAAAGATCTTGGGGTGGTGGGTGGCGGGAGTAGCAAATGATTTTTAATAAAGAATTGCTTGTTTGGCTTATTGTAAGACCTGAGTAGTGCTACAATCATAACTTGTTTGAAACCTAAGATACATCCAGCTCATAAGGCAGCATAAACAACTCAGAGTTTGCATGAGACCTCTAAGGGGACACGGTGACCCCAATTTGAGAAACAGGCTTCTAGTTTTAACATTTATTTAGCTAAACCAGACAAACATTCCATGATCTCTGAGGCCATCATTTAACAACAACTCCCAACACTTTCAAACAAATCACCAAGTTCTACACATTCTACTTTCTTAACATTTCTTGATTTTTCCCCTCCTCCTCTTGCCTTCAGTTTTAATTCAGGTCTTTGTTTAAACACCACCCACTCCCACCAGGACTTCTGCCACTCACCACCTGGCCAGGAGGTTTCTCTGCCTCCATTTTCAGCCCTCTAGTCTCTCTTCTACACCTCTCCTAGGGTGACCTTTTTGAAGGATAAATCCGTTCATGTAATTCCTCTGCTTAAAATCCTTTTCACTGCTTCCCAGTCCTAAGAGGATAAAGTCCAACTGCCTAGCAGAGGCTTCAATGCTCTTGGTGGTCTACCCCGACCACCTATCTAGCTTCCTCTTCCTCCAGTCCCCCTGACCACCATGCTCCTGCAGCCAAATGTGAGACATGCTTTCATACAAACTGCTGCTTCTGCTGGGAATGCCCTTCTTCCTCATCTGCTTGAGCAGATCTTAGTGTCTGGCAAGACTTTCGGATGTCACCTCTTTTGTGACATCTTTCCCACCACTACTACAGTCTAGGTCTTTCTTCCGTTTAGCTCCCCTGGCACTTGGGGAACACACTGTCTCCCCAAACAGACTGAGTTCCCTGAGGGCAATCAGGTCATTTTGTCTTATTCTTCTTTGCCCCACCACCTAAATATAATACCAAGCTGATTAAATGAGATAATGAATAATTTAACATTTCCTTTATCAACATCCAAAAGACTATAAGCTGTGACGTAAAAGCAAATTGTTCTACAAAATGTATGAAACAGGAAAAGGAAACCACTCTTTTAACACAGAGACTTTATTACACATGACAGAAGAGCTGAAACGTCAAAGACGGCACATTTGGGCAAGTTAAGAGATTCTCAACAGCAGGAGGCCACTCCTATCACAGGGTGTTGGGGCCATCAGAAGATGCTGGAAACACACTAGAAGCTGCAGCCATGGGTAAGACCCATCCTCTGTCAGAGATGTTGCTGGAGGCAGAGTGAAGGTGAAATACCCTCTTGCTCCTTTCCTCCTACCTCTAGTCTTTTATCAGAGCCTCCCGCTGCCCTAACCCAGCCAGAAGCCAGCCGAGGTGGGGCTCTAGTATCTGTAGCCTGCAGGAGCAGCCTCCCTGCCATTCAGAGTGGAGCAGCAAAGTGGTGTAGCACAGAGCTGAGAATACACAGGCCATGACTACCACAGCAAATACATACAGTTCTATGTTCATTTCTGTCCTTTTTTCTTTTGATAAACAGCTATTCAATAAAACAATGCCACTCTCTAGTCTGTCCGATCAACTTAAAACTGAACATTTTGTGGACACCCTTTTCACATGCGTAGAGCCAAGAATTATATAATCCAGCTAATTTATAAGGAACATTTGTGATAACTCATCTGGATTGAACTCAACTGTAAATCTACATTAAATACCAGGAAAGGGTTTGCTAAGCAAATTAACAGAATAAAGAAGATTATATAACTTACTTAAGTCCATAAAATATTCTCTAGGATTTTAGTACTTTTATGTGAAATTCCACTAATTACAAATAAATCTATTCACAAAAGCCAGTCTCTAGGATCTATACTGAGAAATATCTTATGTACTTCAAAGGAATAAAATTGAATGTCTTTCTAAATAGTCCTCAGTTCACACCATTTCTCTCCCCTTCCTACTTTGCCCTCAATTGGTGAGCCCATGATGCTGTAACACCCAAAGTTAGTCCAATAAGTATCAGCACATCCTTAAAAAATTGAGGCGACATGGCAAGACTAGAGTCCTTACTGAAAATCCAGCTGGCAATTCCTCTCAGGCATCAAAAGAAAGAGTAGAAGGTGATATTTTCCAAAAAGCCCACATGGCAGTTACTCTGTGAAACTGATGCTATACATGACAAATCTGATAATTAGGATATAGCATGGTAAATGCTTTAATTTATGGAGAGAAAGCAATTAAGATTTATTAAGTAAAAAGAAGGCAGTAAAACAGGCCTTTATCTTACTGCTAACCATAAATTTGTCTCAAAGCATGAACTCCCTCTGATTCGTATTCAAAGCAAAAGTTACCACACGGATAAATTTTCATTACAGTTGAGAATATTGCTCCCCTGTTTCCGCACCCCTACACCGCTTCTCACCACTGAGCCCTTTTATCATCACCCAAAACAAATACAAAACCTCTTGTGCCATAATAATTAAGCTTGCTTAATTATTATTATATCAGTTAATTTTTTAAAGTGGAATTTTACTATCCAAAGGTACTCCTTTTATGCAGGTGTTAAGTATTTATATTAACAGAACCACATAAATATATATGTTCTTTATCCTTAAACACAGGCATTGCCTAGGGACAAGAAGAATGTGAAGGCTACATTTCCTCTTTTGTTTAAATCCCTCTTTCCCAAAGGGGAAAGAAAATCAAATAGCCATTGCATAGGAAGCAACTCTGATTCCAAAGAAGAGAAGTGTAGTCTGGCAGGTTCAACTATCCCCAGCTGCCAGTTTTCTCCTATTCTGAGCTCTCTTATACTAATTCCATTCCCCAGGGGTGGTCAGGAGCAAGGGGAGGAAATTTTCCTTGGTCCAGAGTGTCAAAAGTCCCATTTTTCTCATCTGGAATTCCATCCTCTTCCTGCCTTTGCCGACCTAGCAAGCTCAGGAGGCCACAGTCACCATGAGACAGGCAATTGATGTCAGCATGGCATTCGGCACTGGGGCTATCTCTCTTTTCTTCTTTTTGAGACAAGGTCTTACTCTGTCGTCCAGGTTGGAGTGCAGTGGCCTGATCATAGCTCAAGGCAGCCTAGATCTTCCAGGCTCAGGGGAAACTCCCAGTTTCGCCTCCTGAATAGCTGGTACCACAGGTGTGAGCCACCATGCCTGGTTAATTTTTTAATTTATATTTTGAAGAGATGAGGTCTTGCTATGTTGCCCAAGCTGCTCTTGAACTCCTGGGCTCAAGCGATGTGCCCGCCTCAGCCTCCCAAAGTGCTGAGATTTCAGGCTTCAGTCACCATGCCCGGCCCTTTATTGCTTTTCCATGGACCACTGGAATACTAAGATCTGAGATTTACCTCTGGGATTTTAGAAAAAGGACAGAAAAGCCTTTGGCCTACATCAGTCCTAGGTCCACCCCTAACCTGGATGAAAAGAGCTCTCCCATGATAACAATTTGGTTTGCTTGGATTTCACTTCGGGATTGGAGGCCAATGGCCCAACTACTACAGCATACATTTGTGAAGTCTCATACTTGGCCAGTTAGCCATGTTAGATAGGGAGGTTACAGTGGTTGGCGGCTAGTAAAAGACAAGACTGGGTGTGTGGGTTAACTGGTCTCTATTCCTTGTTCCCACAACATTCTCGACAGTTACTAATCTGGCATTACTCACTGGTGATTAACCTGATCTCTGAGAAGACTTATACTAATTGATGAACTAGGACAAAACTTAGTCAGAAAGAACAATCTGAATCTCACTCCTCACACTAGCCATGTTATCTTGTACAAATTACTTTACCTCTCTAGGCCTCACTTTCCTTATCTGTTTAGGGAAGAATAGTTATTTGGCAGGATTGTTCTATGAATTAAATAAAACAACTTCACACATAGCAGACACTTAGTAATACTAGTTTCAGAATGAAAGTGTTATTAAATGCAAAGTGCCTATCTCAACTGAATCTTTCATATGTAAACTTTTCCAGGAGGCATGGGAATTTGATGAGAAAAGGGCTAAACAGCTCCATAGATCCATTAGTCTGGATTTATAATCCAAAATAAGGCAAAACAGATGCTGAAATTATGTCAACATAATATTTCCCCCTTAAATGATAACCAACACCTTTTGTGATAATTACTTGTGTTATCTCCAGTGGAACAGAGACCATATTTCTTAATGTCTCCGAGAGCTTATATGACTTCATTTTCTCTGTTTTATAATGAAGCAAAAATTTCCTGGATAACCTTGTATGCTTTCCCATGGCCAAAAAGAGCTCCCATGTGCACTAAAAGAAATGAGCTTCCAACAGGCTGAAGTTACAAACCAGTTAACTGAGCCAATTTTTACTCCCGTCTCATTCTTGCCTGCCACACATCTGTAACTTCCTGTCTTCTAAGCTAGTAGCTACTTTTGAAATTCAATGAGAATTGATGAAGAAGAGATGTATAAAGGACATGGGAATCAAGTAAAAACACAAAACCAAACAAACAATCAAAAATATTGTTCTTTTTGAATACAACTTTAGAATATGGCCAGGATCTTTAGTGAAGAAAGATTTCTCCTACTTCATCTCTGAATATTTGTCTTCCTCTTGTTTATAACTTTTTAAAAAAACTATATTAATATTTAAAAAGCTAAAACACAAACTCATTCATTTTAGATTTGCCCCATACTGAAACTGTCCAGTCTTTTCTGACGTGTCCTAAAATTTACTCATCAGACTCTACACCTGGAGAGATCTGATGCAATGACAAACTATTTCACATCACTGAAACTCAAGAGGTATTAGTGATAGTAACAAGAAACATTAATTTCATGACTGAAAAGCTCTAATGATCAGAATGAGATTTACTTTCTTCTTTATATATTAGTATTAAGTTGAAAGATTTGACTATTGCTAAGAAACAAAACAACTGTCTTGAACCAACCAAACTCTAAGTAAGAAATGCAACTAAGTATTCACTATTGATATGAATACAGGATCAGGTATGAAACAGGCCTATGAATATCAGAAACAAATTCCTAGAGACACATGCCATTCTGTCAAAAGTGCACCTGCTATATATTCACCAGCCTCACAAATGTCCTGAGAAGTTAGTCTTTTGGAAGAGTCTATCAGGACAGAGACTTTTAGGAAGAAAAAGCTACCTTTAATTTCATATATCCAATAGGAATGCATATAGCATCATCTTAGAGGCTTCTTAGTAAGTCATAAAATCATGGAGGTTCGTAAGAGAAAGAAAGAAAAAACCGCAAACTTTCATAGGGCAAACTCCCTATTTCCTTAATTACGTTTGCTTTAGGAATAGATAGTAAGATAAAATAACTGGCCTGGGCATTTCAAAACTGTCAATGTTATGAAGAAAGGAAAGAAGGAAGAGAGAGAAAGAGAGGAAAGGAAAGGAAAAGAAACAAAAAGAAAAAGGACTAAAGAGGCATGACAACTAAATGCAATGGGTGCTCTTTGACTGGATCTTTTATTGGGGGAAAAATAAAGGAAAATACTGAGACAACTGTGCAAACCTGAATATGAACTATGTTTTAAATAACAGTATTCCATCAACGTTAGCTTTCCTGAGTGTGATAATCATACTGTGATCATAGAAGTGAACATTTTTATTCTTAGGAGATAGCTGCTAAGATATTTAGAGAGGAAGTGCCATGATGTCATATATATATATATATGATGGAACACTACTCAGCCATAAAAGGAAATAAATTAACAGCATTTGCAATGACCTGGATGGGACTGGAGACTAAGGCGTAAGAATGATACAATGGACTTTGGGGACTCGGAGGAAGAGTGGGAAGGGGGCAAGGGATAAAAGACAACATACATGGTGCAGTCTATACTGCTTGGGTGATGGGTGCACCAGGATCTCACAAACCACCACCGAAGAACTTATTCATGTACCAAATACCACTTGTACCCCAATACCTAATGGAAAAAAAAAGAAGAAACTAATGCTGACTTGTAAACCCCACATCCTGCCACTTCCATTCACTGCTGCTGAAAATCAGCTCTAGAAAGAAAACATTACATATTAAAGCTATCTACCTAAACTTTCCTATGCCATAGATTCAATTAAGCTATGGGATATATTAAGGCCCTTGTGTATGTAATCAAGTATGGTGCAACCAAAATCTGTTAAGAGAATTCCACAGTATCTAGAGAAAAGTATATAAACCCTGCAAATAGACACCATATACATGCATAACCAAGAGTATGAAAGGAAGATTTGTTCTTTTAACTGGTAGGAAAATAATTTTCCCCCATTGTACCTTTTCTAGCTGAAAATACTTTTAGCTTCCCCCAAATTGTATGTGTGTCTTATTTTCTATCAGTGCTTCCATTCTGTTGCCTCACTATGTAAATGTACATGTATATTTATCAATTTGTGCTTCTCTGAAAGACATCTGTAACTGAAAACTTCTCATTAATTGTTACTCATACTGTTGTGAATACATGCCATCCTAAGTTATGTCAGGATAGTATGATGTAAGTGTTTACCACTGCCACTCCCAGCCCAACTCTATTGGCCACTATGAAGTGGAAGTATCTGTGCTCACATTTTAATGATGCAAAGTTAAAAACATGAGTACTGATATGGTTTGGCTGTTCCCCACCCAAATCTCATCTTGAATTCCCACATGTTGTGGGAGGGACCCAGTGGGAGGTAACTGAATCATGGGGGCAGGTCTTTCCTGCGCTGCTCTCGTGATAGAGAATAAGTCTCACGAGATCTGATGGTTTTAAAACTGGGTATTTCCTTGCACGAGCTCTTTTCTCTCGTCTGCTGCCATGTGAGGCAGAGAAGATACCTGAAAATGTGGAAGTGACTTTGGATCTGGGTACCAGGCAGAGACTGGAACAGTTTGGAGGGCTCAGAAGAAGACAGCAAAATGTGAGAGTTTGGAACTTCTTAGAGACTTGTTGAATGACTCTGACCAAGCCTGATAGCGATATGGAAAATAAGGTCCAGGCTGAGGTGGTTTCAAATGGAGATGAGGAACTTGTTGGGAACCGAAGCAAAGATAACTCTTGTTAGGTTTTAGCAAAGAGACTGGTGGCACTTTGCCCCTGCCCTGGAGATTTGTGGAACTTTGAAATTGAGAGAGACGATGTAGGGTATCTGACAGAAGAAATTTCTAAGCGGCAAAGCATTCAAGAGGTGACTTGGGTGCTGTTAAAGGCACTTCGTTTTATAAAAGAAGCAGAGCATAAAGTTTGGAAAATTTGCAGCCTGACAATGTGGTAGAAAAGAAAAACCCATTTTCTGAGGAGAAATTGAAGCCAGCTGCAGAAATCTGCATAAGTAATGAGAAGGAGAATGTTAATCTCAAGACGGGGAAAATGTCTCCAGGGTATATCAGAGGTCTTCACAGTAGCCCCTCTCATCACAGGCCTGGAGGCCTAGGAGAAAATGGTTTTGTGGCCAGGCCCAGGGTGCCCCTGCTGTGTGCTGTCTAGGGACTTGATGCCCTGCATCCCAGCCACTCCAGCGTGACTAAAAGGGGCAAAGGTACAGCTTGGACTGTTGCTTCAGAAGGTGGAAGCTGCCAAGCCTTGGCAGCTTCCACGTGGTGTTGAGCCTGTGGGTGCACAGAAGTCAAGAACTGAGGTTTGGGAACCTCCACCTAGATTTCAGAAGATGTACAGAAACGCCTGGATGTCCAGGCAAAAGTTTGCTGCAGGGGCGGGGTCAAAATGGAGAACCTCTGCTGCTGGGCAGTGCAGAAGGCAAATGTGGAGTCAGAGCCCCTAGAGCCCCCAGACAGAGTCCCTACTAGGGTACCATGCTGTGAGAAGAGGGCCACCTTCCTCCAGACCCCAGAAAGGTAGATCCACTGACAGTTTGCACTGTGTGCCTGGAAAAGCCGCAGACACTCAATGCCAGCCCATGAAAGCAATCATGAAGGAGACTGTACCCTGCAAAGCAACAGGGGTGGAGTTGCCCAAGACCATGGGAACCCACCTTTTGCATCAGCCAGTGTGACCTGGATGTGAGACGTGGGGTCAAAGGAGATCATTTTGGAGATTTAAGATTTGGCTGCCATGCTGGATTTCGGATTTGCATGGGGCTTGTAGCCCCTTTGTTTTGGCTAATTTCTCCCATTTGGAATGGCTGTATTTATCCAATGCCATACCCCCATTGTACCTAGGAAGTAACTAACTTGCTTTCGATTTTACAGGCCATAAGTGGAAAGGACTTGCCTTGTCTCAGATGACAGCTGGGACTGTGGACTTCTGAGTTAATGCTGAAATAAGTTAAGACTTTGAAGGACTGTTGTGAAGGCATGATTGCTTTTGAAATGTGAGGACATGAGATTTGGGAGGGGCCAGGGGTGGAATGATATGGTTTGGCTGTGTCCCCACCCAAATCTCATCTTGAATTCCCACATGTTGTGGGAGGGACCTGGTTGGAGGTAATTGAATCATGGGTGCAGGTCTTTCCTGTGCCATTCTCGTGATAGTGAGTAAGTCTCACGAGATCTGATAGTTTTAAAGATGGGAATTTCCTTGCACAAGCTGTCTTCTCTTGTCTGCTGCCATATAAGACATGCCTTTCACCTTCCGCCATGATTGTGAGGCCTCCCCAGCCAGGTGGAACGGTAAGTCCAATAAACCTCTTTCTTTTGTAAATTGCCCAGTCTGAGGTATGTCTTTATCAGCAGTGTAAAAATGACTAACACAAGTATTATAATAACACCAAATAAAATTTACGTGCTACTTGAGAGTGTATGAAGTGCTTTCACATATATTAACTTCTCTGCACAGATGTAAAAATGAAAAAGAATCAGAGATAAGGTAAATAAGATAGCTAGCTGGCTGTGGTAAGCAAACAGAGGTTATGAGTGACTACAGGCATCCTAAATGTTTACAACCAGCTATAAAGGAAAAACTCCCTGCTAAGTTTTGTCGGAAATGAACAATTAGCAAGTATTGCAGAAGCAAATGTAATCTGGTGCTTATACTAAGAATAGGGACCAGGCAATTCTCACTTCTATTTTTAGCTGGGTTCCTGACCTCCTTGTGTCCTTGGATAAGTCAGTAAGATCAGTTTCCTCTCCTATCAACTGGGGTTGGAGCCCCTGACCTTGCTCATTGGGATGGCCTATGAGTTGGCAAATATCACTGAAAATTCAAAATGCTATTGACAATCACATTATTATTGCCTGTCTGCATTTCCTAAGAAAGCTGCAAAGCATGACAAAGACCCTTGATTGATTACGCTTCTTGCTTCTATACTTGTAAAAGGAGATTCGTGCATCAAAATTTAGAATGGAATTATTTTAAGGCTCCCGGCAGCACTAATGCCTTTTGATTCCCAGTTATTCTCCCTGCCCCAGCTCCAGTCCTTATAATGATGCATCCAGTGGTGAAAGGCTGGGGAACACAAAGGCTCACTAGCAAGAACCCTCTGCCATGAGGAACAGAATGCTCTTCAGAGGAGCCCAGCCTGACTACCTACCCATGCCAGAATCACCAAGCCTACGTTTGTCATCTCTGGTATGCCAATGGCAAAATGACTTCCTAACTTTGCCAAGATTTTTAAAAGAGCTGAGGAAAAAAACTCCCCAAGATTCCGCCGCGTAGAAAATAGCCGACTCTCCCCACAATGTTACATGTGAAGCCGCAAACACACATAAAAATGGCCAAGAAAGGCCAAGCCAATGGCCTCAGATGACAAGTGCGTCTACTTGCAGTATAAACAAAGAATTCCATAAGACTCACCCAAAAAGAGCTTCTCACATCTACTCCCAGACATGACGTGACACTGGCTTCATGCTTTTGAGGGCAGAATTTGGGCAACAGTCATTCCCCTGCCCCTAGGTTTCCATGTGACAGGACTTTGCTTTCTACTCCATATTCTCTTGTCCCCAAAAGAGTGACTTTTCTGACAAGTGACTTTGGGAAATGGAACCACATGAGTGGGTTGGCCCTGTGGCTGAGCATTCCTATAGAAGCTTATAGTATAAATTATCAGGACAAAGCCTGCAGGAGTTCTTCCTAATCAACATGCCCACAAGGACGGGACAGTCGGCTCTACTCTGGCCACATGATAAGCTTTTTGCAGAAGCAAGTTCGTCCTCTACAAGTGAAAAGCCTGCAGTTTTGGAGAGCTGAGTTCAACAGAGGCAGCAGGTACTAAAAAGCATGTGGCTAAACATCACGTTGCATTTTTCAATCAAGCTATTGTCTGTAATAAAGCTGGTATGTTCATTTCCATCTGTCTGACTTCTGTGCTGATTTCTCAGTTGGTTCTGACTCAAGACAGGAAGAGAGTGTTATTTTTATTGACCCACTAAAACTACACAATATCTTCCTAGAAACTCTTTCCTAGTACAGTCGTGCATCACTTACCAATGGAGATATGTTCTCAGAAATGCCTTGTTAGGTGACTTTGCTGTTGTATGAACATCATAAGAGTGTACTCATACAAACCTGGATGGGATAGCCCTCTACACACCTAGGCTATAGGATATAGCCTGTTGCTCCTAGGCTACAAAACTGTACAGCATGTTATGTACTGAATACTGTAGGTAACTGTAACACAACCGTAAGTATTTGTGTATCTAAACATATCGTCATGTATTATGCCATGATGATAAGATGGCTATGACATCACCAGGCCATAGGAATTTTTCAGCTCCATTGTAATTTTATGGGACCACCATCATATATGTAGTGTGCTGTTACCAAAATGTCATTATGCAGTACATGATGTACCCATAAAAACCATCTAGCAATCCCCGCAGCATCACCAATGATGCCACAAAGCAGAAGAAACCCAAGAGGGCAGCTGCCATGGCCAGGCATGTATTGCCTTTGCAGGAAGAGCTTTGCCAGGCCTGCTGTAATTTGTTAAGTTCGAGAACTGTCCATGGAAGAAAAATGAATGGTACCCAGCTGCATGATTTCAGGCTGCGTTTTTATTATAGGCTTCTAGTATAAATCACCAGAACAAAGCCTGTATGAGCTACTTGAATGGCAGAGACAAAAATAGTGTCACAGAACACTGTTAGGTTTTTTTTTGGACTACTACATATTTATATCACCAAAAGACTCCTAAGCTTTTGTACTCCCAGGCATCTTTGGTAATGTGTTCATACTTTATTTTCTGCACACTTCTACCTCTCTTTCCAGTACAGGGGTGCCCCCTTATCCATGAGGGATAGGTTCCAAGACCCCTGGGGAACGCCTAAGATCTCGGATGGTACCAAGTCTGACAGAGACTATTTTTTTCCCTATCCATAGGTATGTATGATAAAGTTTAATTTATAAATTATGCACAGCAAGAGATTAACAATAATAATAATAAAGAACAATATACTGTAATCAAAGTTATATGAATGTGGTCTCTCTCAAAATATCTTATTCTCCTGCACTGAGGGTAACTGAAACTACAGAAAGTGAAACTACAGATAAGGGAGTAGTACTATTGCATTACAGATTTTTGGTTGCAGTAGTGTACAAAATTCATTTTGAACAGTTAATAATTCTAAGTATAATACTGTCTTCTCTAATAAGGGCTTATTATTTTGCTCCATATATCATCCACGTGCATATTTTTGAGGGAAAACAAACCAATAAAAGGATGTGGAAATGGGAAAAAAGCCTTTCCCAAACAATACTGGCAGTTTCTTGCTCAGGAATGAATCTGCGGGGAGATGAGCAAGCTGCCTGGAGACTTCCATTACTAAGAAAGGAACACCAAGCTCCTGAGAAACACTGCTGAGTCAGGGAGATGCTCTGCAGACCCAGAAAATTCACCCAGGGGGAGGCCAGACAAGGTCCCTCAGGTTCGCCAAGGCTGGGGTGGAGAGGAAAGGGAACTCTCAATTTCCTCACTGATTTCTCCCACTAGAGCCAGCTGCTCCTGTCAACACCATCATATTGCTTTTTGTTGTTCTTTAGGAGGAGTGAGATGGCATCATCATTTCTACACAAAGGTTAAGGGAATCATTTTATTAAGGATGAAGCTTTTTTTTGGGAAAATGATCATCTTTAAAGGCAACAGGTGAGAGAGTGCATCCTTACACATCTAGCGGGAATTTGGAAAGAGCTCAGTCACCTGATCTGTGTCTGTGATGAGAGGACAGATAAGAGGTACTGGGATGTTCACCAATCTTGTCCCTAACTAGTGTGAACTGCAATACATACACAACAACACAGAAGAATTACAATGGGAAGGGAGGGATATCTTTTTTTTTTTTTTTGAGGCGGAGTCTCGCTCTTTCGCCCAGGCCGGAGTGCAGTGGCACTATCCCGGCTCACTGCAAGCTCCGCCTCCCCGGATAATGCCATTCTTCTGCCTCAGCCTCCTGAGTAGCTGGGACTATAGGCGCCCGCAACCGCACCCGGCTAATTGCTTGTATTTTTAGTAGAGACAGGGTTTCACCGTGTTAACCAGGATGGTCTCGATCTCCTGACCTCGTGATCCGCCTGCCTCGGCCTCCCAAAGTGCTGGGATAACAGGCATGAGCCACTGCACCTGGCTAGGAGGGATATCTTAATGGGACAGGGCAAGGGGGCCAGAGAGAGGTTAAAGGTGCCTTCCCTGCCCCATTCTGAGTCACCCATATTCACAGCCTTTGTTTCATCCCCTCCGTTCTATAAGGTTTCAACCTTAGTAAAGTTTCAGCCAGATTTTAGATTTTGGTGGGTGGCAGTGGGACAGGGGGTATGGGAGTCTGCCCTAAGAATTGATAGTCTGCTCTCAGACAGGCTTGGGGTCAGATGTACTAACTCTGTGGTCCAGAAGCCCCTAAGCTAAGAGGTAAATACGGAAAATGGCCCTGGCTTAGACCTGGAGCACCAGGCAAAAGCCAATGCAAAAGCACTTTAAAGAGATGCACTCTCAACAAGATCCCACTAATAAAGCCCTGTCAGATATGGCTTCATAATAAAAAAATTACAAAATATACCAGAAAATAATCCACTGCCAGCTAGAATCAGCAGTTAAGCAAAAAGCATAATAAGATCACTCAAGAACTTCAGGTAATGGAATTACTGAATACAGACTATAAAATAAGTAGCTGTAAAATTATGAAAGAAATAAAGAACTGAATACATGAAAAAAGAACAAGATATTTTCAAAAGGCTAGAGAAATTTAAAAGAGAAAAACAGAATTTCTGTAATTGAAAGATCTAGTGAACTAAAAACCTCAATGGATATGTAAAAGAGTGAATACTATAAAGAAAATTACTGAACTAGAAGTCAGTGTAGAGAAAACCGGCCAGAATGAAGCCTAGAGAAAAGATCCTAAAAGAATTTTCCCGTGACCGCTATTCGCATGGTGATATGTACAGCTAAGAGTTGCCCATAGACAGAGTGCTTTCTTCATGGTGAGTCTGGGGAAATCCGATGCACAGGGCCCTGAATTGGAGACTAATTAGGTGAGACTTCCTTTATCCATTTCTTCTTCTGACTCAGCACTCTTGTCTTTGCTCCCTCCCTAGGTTTAGATCTCACACCTAGAGGGCATCATAATACATGGTGCATACAACCAGCATCAGTGCTGTGTAGTCAATGCCTCTGTATGTGTATAAGCATGTGGACATACATCTATAAACATATTACACATACATCTGTTAATGAGATTAATGTTTTTGGATGTATACTCATATATACATATCTGTAAAATAATAGCCACCTACATAAATCTGACTTCCAGTAACTCCAACTATAGTGGAACAGGTTGGGAGCTAACTGCTGAACTGGAAGTGAGAAACTTTGGTTCTAATCTGAATGGAATGTTAAGAAATTGTGTGACCATGGGCAAGTCCCAACAGCAGTTCTCTCATCTGTAAATTAAAAGGACTGAACTGAATGATTTTCAGGACCTCTTCCTATTCCAGTGTCACATGATGATGCTAAATAGCTTTCATAGAATCCATGTACTTTATTTTGTAGGACAGGTTTCTACTCAAGAGCTTTGTTCTTATTTATATATACAAAAGTGATAATCTGACTTTGTGAACTAATCAGAAATAATCATCGAGAAGTGAAAAATGAGCAAGGGATTCCTAGAGCCAAATATACTGACAGCAGCTTTAAAAACATGGTGAGGAACACATAACTATAAAAGCAGGGAAAAACAACGTAATATGAAACCTAAAAACAATGGCTATCTTTAGCGATTTACTGTAGGATCAAAAAGCTTTACACACCTCAATAGACCTTGAAGGCACCATTACAACACTGAGCAATAACTGATGTTGCTGATAAGCTTGGGTAATCAAGAAAAGGTTGTCTTATGTTCAGGCAGGACAAGAGACCCATAAAGAAGTTTAAAAAATAGCTAAACGGTTTTAGACAGGAAAATCCTTTCATATGGATGCTTCATGTGTGTGTACGCACGAGTATGCAAGTATATAGGGAAATATTTACTAGGGGTGCTATACACATGTTCTATGCAAGGTACTGTCAAGTGGCCCAAGAAAGATCCATGAATTGCTCTTTAGAAGCTTATAATCAAACATAGAAATCCTTATAAACAACATACATAAAACATAAAAAGATGTTCAGTCAACTATATGAAACAAATACATATTGATAGAAAGTAGAGGCCAGGCATGGTGGCTCATGCCTATAATCCCAGCACTTTGCGAGGCAGAGGCAGGAGGACTCCTTGAACCCAGGAGTTAGAAACTAGCCTGAGCAACATGGTAATGCCCTGTCTCTAAAAAAAATAAAAAATAAAAATAGTAGAAGCATTATTATTAATATGGTTAGGTTTCAGGTGGGGAATATTGCATGCAAAACTGGTAGAGAGGTGGGGAAGTGAAAATGGCTGTGAAGAGAGAGGCTTTCAAGAACCCACTGAAAGTTAGAAAAAGATCTATGGCAGGGAAGGAGTCAAATGCTTCCCACAGGGAGGAAGGTGAGATCATGCTGCCTGCTGAACGTGAAAGTCATCATTGTCATGAGTCACTGAGTTCATGGGAGACATCCAGTTAACTAAGTTATAAGGCAGGTTTAGACCATCAGCAGAGTGAGAGCTGAAAAGGAACCTTCCACATTTGTGGGTATGAGCTCACAGACACATACCTCTTTTAGGGTGACAAGGGTCACTGTACAAAACACTTCATCCCTGCAACACCTCACTCTCAAAAGCATGGAGATAACTATAGAAGTGATTTGGAGAGTGACTGGCAAGAAGCAAGTCTGAGCATACAATTATAAATCTTTCAGATTATATTAAAGCAAATCATTGAAATGGAAAGAAATTTCATAGAAAATGGTCACATTTTGTCTTCTTAAATAGCTAAACATCATCTAAGTGTGAATGGACAGAGAGATAAATATAGATCTGATTATAAATGTATGTATTTAAAGACTTTTCCCTAATGATGCTATCTTCAATTTCTGTTTCACTTCTACATTTTGAGTTAAAAACAACTTTTATAATTATGTTCAGAATTAAGAGTCAGAAAAGCATTTCAGAAAGCCTGATGCTCCCTAGATTAGTCAAGGGTTTCTAAATCTAGTAGGTTCTTCAAAACAAAAGTTATCACCAATATCTTCTATGTTCAGTCAGAATGCTGCAGATTTACCTAGCTTGAACGAAATCTGTCATAAGGAATCTAAAAAATAAATTAATTCCAAAGTACTTTAGAAAAGGGTTCACATCACCATTTCTTCAAGGAGGCAAGACCCCTTCTGCTGCAATGTGCATACATATGTTCCAGAATGAATCTCTAGCAGAAAGCACAGCATTCACATTGTTTGTTAGTTCCCAGAGGGCAGGCATCACATCATATTTATTCACATCATATTTCTTTCCCTCTTCATTCCCCTTATTCTGGCTAATAATAGTATGCACTCTTGTGAATAAAAGAAAGTTTTGTAAAATGTAGTAAACAACATTCCTGTTTTCATTCCATAGCTTCCAGGGCCAATTCTAAATACCTTTGATATGGAAAGCCCTGAATGCTTTTTTAAGACAGGCTGATCCTGAGAAAAGAGGAGGATATTCTCGCACACATGTGTGAAAAACAGCTTTTATGGTCTTTCCCCCAGTTCCGGAAACAAGAGGCATTCACAGTTGCTAGGGAGTTCTGTGTTACACACAGATAAGAGCTTTCAGACAAGCAAAACAAGAGCAGAGTTCCTCATTTCTTATTAATCGAATTGTAGTGCAGCCTGATTATCAGGAGTTATCTACTGTGCCACACTGAGCATTCCTACGGCAGAGGCGACGGTGTCCTCTCCTCTTTCTCCTGCGTGGGAACTGACACCAGGAGAGGGCAAGCATTTCCGATGACAAAAAGTGAATGTGTGTGTGTGTATGTGTAAACATGGGTTTGCACATGCAAAAATTTCAAACAAACTTGATTCTTTGCTGAAATCTCACCATTACTGGAAATATTATTTGGCCAATTATGAAACAGACTTGTAAATCCCATGACATTTTACCAAACAAATATATTGTCTTTCTTATTTTTCTTCCCATTTCACATCCATATACAAAGTATTACAAGTAGAAAAACTGGAATGATATTGTTAAATACGAAATAACTAAGCAAACAACCTAAGATCCTGTCTATAGATCTATAGGTGAATAATTACTTAATAAATTAAGGAAGACTCTGCGCCACAGTTAAGAGATTTTACTAGGTCAAAATATTGAGTGAAGTTGAATCCCTACTAATAGAAACAAAGAATGCTGTCCTTAGTGTAGCTGTAATCCTGCCTATAAGCAGTGAAATGGGCTGGCTGACCTTTTCATCCTCAAGATTTATGATGGGCTTCCATAAAATCCTAAAACTGAGGGAAAATAAGAAAATAAAAAGATCCTAAAAAACATACAGAATAAGGGTTACTAATCAGAATGGGGAGGGGGTTGGTCAAGACAGCAGGTGTGCTCCAGACATGCTGGGGAACAGGAAGATGGAGGCAGGAGACAGAAATGAAGTATTCTATTTATACACACATACATTTATATATACATATAAATTTACAAATACACAGATGTGTACATGCCCAGAGCCAAGCTCAAAGCAAGCAAGAAAATCCCCTGGGGCCACAGAAGTAACGGTAGTTTAAAGCCATGTGACACCAGGGGTAACCACAAGAGACAGGGGGAAGCTGCCCAGGGTCAGGCAGAGAAGCTCAGATCTCACTGCACTGTACTCAGACTCTGACTCAACTCCTTTGTTTTCACCTCAGCCAGCCTTCCACAATACTTGACACCCCCACATCCTGAGCGTTTTTGAGGTTGTGTAGGATACATCATCTCAGGTCTGGCTAGTGTCCCTTCCTGCAGGCACTTAGGTCACAGTGCATCCTCTGCAAAGTGAGGCCCTCCTCCACCTACCATCTCTCTCTCACACACTCTTGTCTCCTCTCCCGTTCTTTTGTAGGCTTATCGTATTTGCATTCTTTCACTATCATTTCAGTGGGGTTTCTTCGGGTTACAGAGAGGATGGATTAAAATGTATGCGTTCAGTTGGCCATATTAATCAAAAGCCTCTCCTGTCTTCACCCCTTCTTCATTGGTTCCTTCTCATCGGCATTTTTAAAAAATTTTGTTTTATTGCAGCGAGAACACTTAACATGAGATCTATCCTCTTAAACACATTTTAAGTGTACATTATCATAGACTATATAACTCATCAGCATTTAATCATTCCCAAGTCTCTCCAATATTAAGACATGACCAATAAATGTTTTCTCTTGATTCCATGTCTCCTTTCACTTGCTGCATTCTGCTGTCCTTCATAGTAAAACTTTTTGAAACGGTTGCCCACACTCACTTCTTCCTCCATGCCATGACATTTCTCAATTCACTATCACCTACCTTCTGTTTCCATCACCCCACTCAAACTGTTCTTGCAAAGGATACCCTTCTTAATAAATCCAATGGGCACTTCCTAGTCCTCACTTTACTTGACCTCTCAGTAGCATCCAACGTTCTTGTACTCCCTCCTTCGCAAAACACTCACTTCCTTGGAGTTTCTGGCCCTGCACTCTCCTTATGTCTTCTTATCTCTTTACAAATGGGAACAACACCCCTTATGAGGGCTTACATGGTACAGGCTATGCTTTCTGCTCTAGCCTCACCTCTTGCAATGCCCATATTCAAGTTCTATGCTACAACACATGGAAAATGTTTCAGTTTCTAGAGCAAGCCACATTGTTTTTCGTCTGGTCTTTGTACATCCTATTCACTTTTTACTTGGCCAGTTTCCTCAATTCCTTATATGTGTGTTGAATACTCTTCCTATGTGCTCCTCAAGCACCTTGTATTTCCACGACTAACATGTTTATTAAAAGGTAGTGCAACTGCCTGCTTGCTTGTTCATGCTCCATGTGGGCAACACCCTTATCTATCTTCTACCAAGTTCAAAACTGTGTCACTAGAGCTACACAAGGGCTAGCATAATGTAGGCATCCAATATATGCCAGCTGAGTGAATGAAGACACAACCGACAGAGAAGAATAAAATGTCTACAGAAAGACTATACATTATCACAATTGTTTGAAGTAACAATCCTAATTTTTTACTAAATCAAGAGCCAATACCATGTTGAACCAAAGAAACACTGCAAATAATTACAGATAGAAAAAGCTCATAAGCCTTCTTTTCTGCAATAAAAGTAATTATTTCTAATTCAGAAATAATTTTATCCAATATACTAGTTTTTACTGGTTTTTATTATTTACTTAATTCTCTATACATCTCTGAGGTGATGAGAACCCCAGGTTAGTTTCTGTCGGCAGATCACTTAACTAGTGAAATCAAGGTTAAGTGACCAATTGTTATGTGTAGCATTTACTTTTGCTCTCACTGGCAATGTAACTGTGCACAATAACTCAGGAGAGCCTTTGTAAAGATAAAAGCCGCCAATCATTATGGGTATGCTAGTAGGTAAGATTTACCTTACCTATTATTAAGAACTTTTTAATTAATTACCTGTTATTACTTGTTAATTATCTGTTAATAAGAGCACTTATTACACACAATTACTGTTTTAAGTGTTTTAAAGGTACTGATTCATTTAATTCTCACACAAATCCCATGAGTCAAGTATCCCCATTTTATAAGAAACTGATGCAAAGAAGATTAAGTAATCTGCATGAAAATTCTATTCATCTCACTAGAATTTTTATCTTTAGCATTTTCCTATGTCACTAAAAGTCTATTATAAACATTATCAGTGGCCTCATAATGTTGCACTGTACTGATGTATTATAATTTACTCAATGATTCTCCCATCACTGAGAAATTGTGGTTACTTCCAATTCTCTACCTTTAAAAATTGATCTGCTACAGACATCTCTGCATATAAGTCTTTGCTCACATGTTTATTTTCCAAGGATGGATTCCTAAAAGAATTACTAGGTCAATAAATATATGTTGGGCAAATAAAGTAGTCAAATTGCCATCTTGCCTAATTAGCTGTTTTTTCTTGCTTTTATGCCTACAAAGTTTCTCCCCAACCCAAGGACAAACAAATATTCTCCTAGATATTTTTGGATTTAATTTGACATTTAACTTATATATATATGAACTTTGTTTTGATGTGTGAAATGAACGATACTTTTTTTCCAAATAGCTAACCAATTCCAAAATCATCAGTTAAATAACTTATCCTTTTCCCACTGATTTTTGCTTCTTCTCATATATATTTTCCCTTGTTGGTTTATTCTTTTGTCAGGAGGCAGTGAAACTTTGGGGAGAAAAGATAACAGGCTTAACACTGTAACCGCTGAATTTAAGATGTTTATGAATCATTCAGATGGAAATGTATAGTAGGACACAATAGATATAGGTTTCTTGCCTAAAAGAGAGATGAGAGCTTTGTTTGAGGGTAAAAAGATTACTCAGGGGAATACACGGAACAGAAGAATTGAGAGCCAAAGGATAGGGCATGGGAAACCAACATTTCAGGGCTGAGTGGCAGAACACAGCCACGTGAGAAGGCACAATCAGCCAGGTAGAGGGCAGGGAAGCAGCAGGAGAGAAGGGAGCAATATAAGCCTTGGGCAGAAAGAGTTTCAAGTATCATCATGAATCATACTTATACTTTTGGTTTATTTGACCAAAACAATAACATAACGTTCTACTAAAATCCTCGGAAGCACAAACATATTCTCAAATTATTGGTTTCCTATAAATGGAGTTATAAGCAGAGTCTGGCTGTCAGAGCATGTCTATACATCTCCATAGGGCTTAGGGGAAGGACAACTGTCTAAAGGTTTTAGTGTATTTTAAATCTATTTAGAGGTAAATCAAAAGATTTTGAAATGTTTTGAGTGACAATGCTTAACTCTGTGAGTTTGGGTATAATGTTGCTCACGTACTAAATGAGGTCCCTTAAAGGCAGAAACATTTCTGAAAAAGAGGTAGATCTGCTCTGTCTATAGAATAACCCATTTAGGCTACTTAAACCATAAGCGTTGTAGGCTCTGAAGAGGAAAACAAATCCTAGCTCATACAAAACTGTATTTCCAGACTTTGTCTGCCATTTAATTAATGTAAGCCAAGCTCTCTCTCAACACTCAAATGTCCCAAACACCTTCACTGTGTTATTGATATGCTTATCAGTGAACAAGCACCTTCTTTTTTCGTGCATGACAAGTTTTACAAAGCAATTAAAATGTTGGCATTTTAATTATTTTGAATTTTTCTAATTTGGTCTAATTTTTGACCAAATTTAGGTACAGCTGGAGAGTCTATTTACAGAAAACATGCTTATCTGCAAATGGATCTGTTTCTAAAATGAACTATAATAAGTATGGCCTGATAGCCATCACATTCACAGCTGGAAAAACCTAGGAGGAACCCAGAGCTTATGCCTAATCTCTTGATAATTAACTACCACATAGGAAAAAACTGTTTTGAATCTGGAAGGGAAAATCTAGAGGTGTTATGACAACTTGCCTTCCATTTTACTTGTCTAAATAAATATTACTGTATTTCTACTATATCTGAATCTCTGCCCAAAAAACATGTCATATATTTATAACCAAAAAATTCACTCTTCTCAAACAAACAAAAAATCTTTCCGTAGATAGATCTCTAAGTCAGAGACAGAGAAAGAGGGCACACCTCCACATCTATCTTCTCCCAGAGGGACCCAGCAGCAAATCAAAGGTGATCCTTGATATGGTCTGCAGGGATGGGAGTCCTCCATGACAGAAAACGTGAGTAAGAGAAAAGTTCCAAGACAAAGATGCTGCCCCAATACAACCAAAGCTGAGTGAGGCAGGCATACTGGAGGCACTGCCCAGAATCTTCCACTTTGGTCAGTGACTGAGAAAAGTATACCTCTGCCTCTGCAAGCCTGCCAGTGCTCAGTTCAAACAGCTTCTAGTTTTTGTTTTTGGTTTTTTGTTTTTTTTTTTTGAGACGGAGTCTCACTCTGTCGCCCAGGCTGGAGTGCAGTGGCGCGATCTCGGCTCACTGCAAGCTCTGCCTCCCAGGTTCATGCCATTCTCCTGCCTCAGCCTCCCGAGTAGCTGGGACTACAGGAGCCCACCACCACGCCCGGCTAATTTTTTGCAGTTTACTATTAGTACAGACGGGGTTTCACTGTGTTAGCCAGGATGGTCTCGATCTCCTGACCTTGTGATCCGCCCGCCTCGGCCTCCCAAAGTGCTGGGATTACAGGCGTGAGCCACTGCGCCCGGCCTCAACCAGCTTCCACTCTTATTTAAATGTTTGAGAGCATGGAATTCACCCATGACAATGTCTGCCCCTCCCCACCTTTGTCACCACCATGGATACACATTTCCTCCAAATATGGCAGGAAACCTCAAACACAGTTGATATTATACGTCCTGGACAGACCATATGCTGTTTATTAGCTAAAACATTTACATTGTTCCCTTCATACTTTTCTTAAAAATTCAACCAATTATCTAAAAATATATGCAAAAAGTCTTGCTGATGAGTATATTGGGCCCAGTCATTCCATAGGATCAAGTAAAAATGAGTGGTTAAGTGAGTACAATAGTTAACTCACTGCATATTATGGCTGTTTTCTACATTATTGAGTGTTTCTTAATTTGCAATAATCACAATCATTACTGGCCTTACACTGTGAAATCATGTGATATACGCTGCTTCCTTTGAGTTGACTCCTCCTCCTCCTTCATTTATCTGCCTAAATTCTTTTGGGCTTCTCAAATAGCTCAGGCCACCACTTCTTCATTAACCCTTCCTTAACCTAATGTACCCCTACTTCAATTTCTCACAATAGTCCTTTCTTTTACTGAATTAGTTGTCTCTCCTCTGGGTTTCATAACCATCCTCTGCATATTACCTTCAAAGAAGGAATCACACTGTCCTCTCTTTGTTTATAAGACACATCTCCCCTACTAGTTTTTGAACTCCTTAAAGGCAAGGATCATCTTTATGACCCAGCTCAAAGCACAATGTCTGGTATTAGTAGGCATGCTAAAATGTTTGTGAAGGGATGAATACGTGTATGAATATGTTCAGACTTAGAAACAGTATCACAGAGATGGGTCTTTAGAAAACATTTAATATATCCCGCTTCACCCAAAATTCCCTAAATAAGTATTTCCAAAGAGTTGTGTTACTAAAACAAGAAAATAATTTTCCATGTTCTATATAAAATAAACATTTTCTAATGAAAATAGGACTAAATAAGAATCTTACCGGCAAAGTTCCAGGTAGAGATGCATCAAAAAAAGAAACCAAAGAATTTGGAGGTGCTGAAAAGCGAACTTGAGATCCAGAGAAGAGTTTAGAGTTGGAGGAAATCTGGGCATGAATTTCCAAACCTACCACAGCAGCCCATTTGTGTTCACTAAGAAGAAAGAGATAATGGTTAAGATGTAATTATATTTATCACCATGAATGAATTTTTATAAGTCTAAACCACAAATGTTAATTTCCTATATGTGTTTTAAACTTACTACAATGTTATATCCTCACATTAAAAATGTGTCATATTTTATCAGTGACTAAATAAAAAACAATTCAGAATAAGCACCTACACTGAGATTGGCAAACTAAAATTTATTTACAACATGGCATCAGGAGGCTGATGATATAAACATGAAGGCAATAGAGAAAGGAACAATTTGGCGTCTTAAAACAATTTAGAAATGGGTATCAGGTGACAACTGCTCGGCTGACTTCAGTGAAAAGCAGCATTTAACAAATTAACTGTACCTTATCAAGTAATCACTCAGTAAATGAAGAAAGCTGATCTTCCCCCATTATCTAGAATTAACATAAATGGCAACATTCTACTACTAGAGAAATAATGATAAATAGTTCCACGTCTCTTTTTTAAAAAGAAATTCTCAACCATGTTTTGGTTTGCATGTATAATAACCAGAGAGACACAGATATAATAAATCACCACTAAATGATACTCTTGAAAAAATTTTGCAAAACTCCACCACATTAAACCATCTGATGCGGCATATTTTTGGTCCCCCAAATTACTTTCAATTCCTGAGACCTAATTTCAGGTTACTTTGTTTGTTTATGCTTATTTGCTATCAAATCTAAGAAGTTGTTAAATGCTATAATAATCTCTCTTATCTGGTCAGTCCTACTCTCTTGGGTCTGTACACAGGCCTCTCCAGGTCCTTAAAAATGTGCTTATTCCCTATGAAATCCATGTATGTTCCTATCCTGCTCTTCTCCCAAGCAATTTTGTGTGTGTATATATATATATGTGTGTGTGTGTGTGTGTATGTATATACATATTTTACTTCATTTTGTTTTGTTTCAATCATTTCAACACATAAAGTTCTATATCTGAAGTAATGCAAGAATAAGTCCTTCTTTTTAAAGTTTGGAAAACACAGCCCATAAGGGAGGGGAATTAAAGTAAGAACTCATTAGAAATTCTGCATGCAGCAAAGCATCATTCAAAGTATTTTTGCAGTTCCATTGCATGAGAGAAAAAATGTACTTTCCATTCACAAGGAAACAATCTAATTCACGAAACGAATACAAAACTGAATACTTCTTTCCGGACAATTTCCCTCTGTTCCTCCAACTGAAAGTAAAAATAATACCAACCAGTCTCAAAGAATAAACAAAACATTAGAAACTTGCCACATGTTTCTGTATTTAAAGAGAAACTATTTAATTTTTACATAATGAAGCATAAACAACTGTTCAGGGGATATCTAGCCAAATAAGCAAAACTCTCCATATAACCAGGGAGAGTATCTCTTCTTTTGGCTGCGTCCTCCTAGGTCTAGTCACACATATTCAACATAAAACGCCTGCACAGATAGCTAGTGTTTTCTGACTAATGACAATAACCCACCACTACCAAGAGCTTGTAGGTAAAGGCTCCCTTTCTACCTTTAGAACGCTGCCGGCCCATACTAGCGCTAAATAAAATCCGCTAAATATGATCCCGCTTCTCGTGTCACTGTCCCCACTGCTAGTGCTATTAGTAAGATGACCGAATCCACTCTTCTGTCTGTGCACCCTTCAAGAAAATATTCGCTATTTTACACTCGCGAATTCCCCACCTACGTCTATTTGAAAACAGTGGTTTATATATGGGGGCGGAGCTGATATTTTGTGCATTTATTTAGGTTTCGGGCTCCAGGTTATAACTCAACGCCCTCCCGTCAGCCAAAACGTCTAGAAGCTGGGCCGTAATTGTCATTATTTCCCCAGTCCTGCAGTTCCACCTCACAGGTGGGCAGAAATGTATGAAACAGAATACCCTTTCCTCGGCTTCTGGGCCGTGTGGAGGGGCTGTTGAGCCACTGAGCTCTGTCCCCTAATCCGGTTGGATGTGGAACCAGTCGGAGCTCCTCTTCGGTGGCAAGAACCGCCGTCGACCCGGGCGAAAGCCCAACGTCTTGCACCGCTGCCCCAGCGCAGCACGGGCGCCGCCATTGTAACTCCAGAGTCTTGGTCAGGTGACGCAGCCTCACTATGCCGCGAGGCTTCCTGGAAAGCGTAGTTCTGCAAATGTATTAAAAAACGCTATAGGCTCGGACCGGAAGACTACTATTCCCGGCGAGCATTGTGATTCTAAGCCTGCCGGAACCCGGCAGAGAGGAGAGGGTGGGAGGGTTTTTGGGTGGGGAGGTGTGACTCCTCCTAGCGGGGAGTTGGAGAGGTTTGTGGCTCTGACCGTGTGTATGAGTTTGAGCGTAAGCGCGTGGTGCTTGGTGCTAAGAAGCGTGGCCGGGATTTTATAACCCAGTTAACCTTGCAAGGGGAAGTAAATGACCTTGACATCTCAGCAGAGACTTCCTCAGCCCCCAAACCCAATCCGTTACATTCTCTGTCTACTCTCCTGCTTCACTCAGCAATTTGTGCGTTAATGCAACAAATACTTATTAGCATGCCTACCGTAATGCCAGGCTCAGTTCTTAGGCACTGTAGTTACTGCAGAGATCAAGACCCTTATGGCCCGCATGTTCATGGAGCTTACATTCTAAAGAAGGGAGACATACAGAAGTTAACACAAATAAGATACTTCCATATAGGTAGTAAGTGCTATGTTAAAGCAGAGATATTTGGAGACAAACAGCCCTAGATTGAATGTTCATGTACATTTTAACCTCCTTTTTATTATTGGCCAGTATCAGAAACACACTCCTTATATGCTAGGAGCAGATACCATCGTCCCAGAGGACTTCTTTCATTTTCCTGCGTCAAAACTAATACCTCTTGTTAAAATTGCCACCGATTTCTTGTATTTGAACACAGTCTAGAGTAGTCATTTAGCCACTCTCTATTTCATCATCCTACTTTGATTGTCCTCATAGTGCTTTTGACTACCTGATGTTTATCTTCTATTTTCCAGAAATTCCTTGTCTGTCTGATTCACTACGGTACAAAGTAGGTTCCTCAAAAATATTTGTTGAATAAAGTAATGCAGTGTGGACAATGCATTTGACAAAGGATGGAGCGGATGCCCTTTGGAGCAGGAATTTTTTAGGGGAGAGATGATGAATTAGGGTGGTAGCAGAGCCACAGAGAAATGGATCTGTTTGAGATAGATATAGGAAGTAAAATTGAAGGACTCTGATGGATTGGATATGATGGTGGAAGGCTAGGAGGAACAAGTAACTCCTGGATTTCTGGCTTGCATGACCGGCTGATGAAGTTATCCACCGAGATAAGGAAACCAGAAAAGGAACAGGTTTGCAAGGAAAACATATGAGTTTGGTTGCCTTGGAGACATTCAAGAGGAGAAATCAAGTAGACATCAGTGATGCCTAATTCTGAGTATAGAGCAGGGCAAGGGGAAAAGCTGTGTATTTTGTATACTTCACATTGATAGGTTTTCAGTTATTGATCAATAATCCGTTGATTAGATGGCTGTAACCTTTGATCTTTTCCTTTAATACACTTAAATTGCATATCCATATGGAAGAAGGAAACTTTAGTTACTCTCCTTAAAATTGTTATCATTTATTTTTTCTATCTTTTCTGCTTTTTCATCCACTATCACTGTTCTAAATTGCTACACCAGAAGTATCGGTCATTTGACCAAGGATGAAAATGGCAAAAATGACAGGGACTGGAAGGGAGTGGTGGAGACTTGTTCCAAAATTTCTCTCCAATTATTGCCCTTTATTTAAGGTTCAGATGATTCTCTAGATCCTTTACTAGAGTCTTCCCTCTGAGTTTCCATGTTTTCCACCTTTACTCTAGGTAAGCTAGCTTTCTTTTACATTTAGCTCCTCAGGTTTTTCTGGCCCAGACTAGGGGTCAGGAGAGTTGCCTCTGAGCACAAAATGGCTTCACTTTTGTTAGGACAACAGAGGAAAATGGAATCTTGTATCTCTAGCTAAGAAGAGAGGGAGACACTTGTTACCTCATCGCTGGTAATCAGCATCCTTAAAAGGCAATTCACTCCATCACATGGAAGATTGGGAATGTTTTGAAAACGACCGTAAGGGAGAGCAACACATTTAATGAAAATCCTAATCTTACGGGTAAAAGCGCTATAAGGGAAGCTCATCTTTGTTTCTGAAGCAGTATTATTCAGTAATAGGCTATAGCCTCAAAGGCCCCACCCCACCACTAGAGGGAGATAAAAATCCTATGCATGTAAGTGTATTTGCTTCCTTTCACAATGGAAACCGGCCAGTTTACTGCATCTTGTCTCTATCTAATCATTGCCCTTTCAAAAATCCCATAGAACTAATCGTGGAAATAGAGGCTTGTCAATAACCATCTCTTTGGCTGTCCTCTCTCTCGAGACTATTTGTCATTTCCCGAAATGCCTGTAGTTTTCCTTGTGAAAACAGGAGCACTGTTTTCTGAGCGCTCCCCCTGCCTTGCTCCTTAGCTGGTCATACTCCCACCAAACCGCCTTCTGTGGGACCATTTCTAGCCTTCCTGCTGCATGCCAAATCTGATATCTGTCAGAACTATTGCTGACAGACAGCTCTCTAGCTGCGAGAGCTATTTTGGTTGCACCGACAAGGTGGCTGTCATCTGGGAGACACAGAGATTTTCATTTTCAAGGAACTCAGAAGGTAGCTGGGCAGAGTTTCTGGCAAAAACAACATTTTTCTTAGGGAGAGCCTCTCGGCTCTTATTTTATCCATATAATTGATACACAGTACAAATAGATTTAGAACAGGTTTTTAAAAAGCTATGGAAAGCAGAGCAGAATTTCGAGTCGTTACTTATAAATGGCAGTAGTTAGATGTGTCTAAAATAACATGCTTGGTTTTGTTTAGTGCTCTTCAGTGAGTCTTTGAATGTCAGAGTTGGAATGAACTGGCTCACCTCTCTATTTGACTCAAAACTATGAATAAAACCACATTGATTTCTGAAAGCAGATTATTTTTCTTTCAAATCTAAGTTGTGCTTAATTGTAATCATTCCCTTTCACTAGTTCATGATGGCGGAAATAATATGAAAACCCAATGTCCTAGGATAGATAGCTTCTTCAGCAATGTGGGTACAATGTGAGGGGATAATACAGGTGGTTCTAAGTTTCCACTTTTTAAATGAAATAAATAATTTCAATAGAAACATTAAAATTGCAAGTAAAGTGAAAAAGAGACAGTTTCCACTATCCTTGCAATGTATCTCGAAATATATTTGTATACATCTTTCCAGTTAAAATTGCATTAACTAATGTAGTCTTTGATTAACTACTTTTATCCTGTGGAAACAAAGGCAATACTTTAAAAGCATTTAGCAGGCTAATAAACAAAATGCCCCTTGTAGTCTAACAGAGCTGGAAGCAGATGGTTATCTTAGTATTTCTTAGCACAGTTGTGAGCTTGATTCCTGTCTTGGCTGTGAGTTTCTGTGTGTTCTATGGCTATGGAACTCAGCCTGCTGTCTTGAAACTTTATGCCACATGGTAGAGACAGAAGATGGCTAGGTCAGTATATATTCTCTTAAAAAAAAGAGAAAGAAACCACAGCAGTAACAACAACAAAACCCACATATGATGATGTACATATAACAGAAATTAATAGCATCATTTATGTTGTAACTAGAAGAGCTCCTGTTTTTGAGAAAGCATTCTGAAAACATGAAGTTCCTTCTTAGAAAAACTACATTTTAAAATCCAGTTAGGTGTCATTAGGGGAAAAAAGAAAGACTGAAAATACATGCATGCTGAGCAATTGGGAAAACAGGATTCATTTCCTTTTATTTTACTATTAAAGTCTTGATTCTGATAAAATACTGATGCGGAGGGAACCATTCCTTTCTCTAGAAGATTGCTTTGCAGCAAAGAAATCTATAACTCCTTTTTCCTTTCCAGTGCAAGGAAATAGAACACCCTGTTCAATGTCCTTGAGAGATGAAGGGCCATATAGGGAAGATGAGGCCAGCACATTGTTGCTATTATGCCTAGACCATAAACTGGAAGCTCTCTATGGTCTCCCTTCTTCTATCTAATCTCAGGGGATGGTTTGGATGGTTTGCTCTTTCCCCAGGCTTTTTCTAGAAATTTCTAGAAATCTGGCTCCTCCCTCAGAGCCAACAAGAATAATGTATAAGAAAGAAGCTCCACTTCAATACATCCTTTGCTTCATGACGTACTTGAAAGAAGATACTCCTGACTTGTAAGTAATGGGTGGTAGAAAACGTTAAACTCCATGTTTCTATAAACTATGTTTTTTGCATGTGGTCATATCCCTCTATGTACTAAGAAATTCTCTCTTTTGTGTTTTGGAATTCGATATTTGGCCTTCAAAGTTAGAGAGCTTGTACACACACTACACACACACACACACACACACACACACACACTTCTAAGCAGTAGCTTAATTCAGGAGCTCCAATAATAGGAACTTTTAGGTTTCAAAACAGATGATGTTTTTGTATGTCAGGTGGTTCTCCTGATTTTAAGCCTAAAGATGTTGAAAAGTATGGCGTTAAATAACTCCACCACCAAGACACGTGGACTTTGATGAGACCTTTCGGTGAATGAACTCCTACTTGATAATTGAAGGGAAGATGTATCAGAGTCCATCAGCGTGGTACAGAAGAGAATGGAAGAGCTTATTTTACACATCCTGCCAGGTAATTGGTGTCATTACCTGTGCATATCTGAACTGGTATCTCTGTATCTAGGACACCCTTGAACCAAGAATGGATGGACTGCACAAAGCAATAAAGGCTGAACTCATGTTGGTGGCAGAGCCTTCAGGGCTCACCACAGTTTAATGTATAGCCATTGAGAAGAAATTTAGTGCTCCATGAAGAAGTGCCAGATTGAATTAAAATCAAGCAACAATCAGATGAAACAACCACTGAGATAAATGCAGAGAGAGAGACAGAGAGAGAATTCCCAGAGATTCATGAATACTAATTAGGGAAAGACCAGCACACACATTATTCATGTCTCCTTGGAGTCTGAGTCTAAATTCTAATTCAACAATAAGATTTTGATAACTTGGCCTAGCAGTGATTGCAGTTGATGTGAATTCCACACTTACATCAGCTTGGCTACTAAAAGGCATTTTCATCCCGTCACGTATAGTAAGAATGAAGATAAATGGTGTTAAGAATGGGACTGGATACTGTGTTTTTCAAAAGGCAAAAGAAAGTAAGAATACGTAAAATGCCTCTCTAGCAAACAGGAGCCTGTCTAGCCCAATACTCTGTTTGTGTTTATTCCCTATAGCTGTTATCTTTCTTTTGGCTGCCGTAGCATCCTGGTATGATATCTTTGGGAAACATTTTGTAGTACTTCAGAGAACGATGAATTTTAACATTTTACATGGGTTTATTAAATAAATGCATTATCTTCTACTTATTGCATTGAAATACACAATCTCACGAAATGTTCTCATCATTTATGAGGGCAGTTTGACATTTCACAATCTCTTAGAATTTAGTGTCTTTAGCAAATGTCAAAATGAAAAATCTTGAGTTTAGGAAAGAAAACATTTACCTTGCTTAGTTCTCTAGTGGTCCCCAACCTTTCTGGCACCAGGGGCCAGTTTCGTGGAAGACAATTTTTCCAAGGACTCGGGGGTGGGGTGGTAGGGGAATGGTTTTGGGATGATTCAAGTGCATTACATTTATTGTCCACTGTATTTCTATTATTATTATTACATTGTAATATGTAATGAAATAATTATACGACTCACCATAATGTAGAATCAGTGGAATCCCTGAGCTTGTTTTTCTATAGCTAGACAATCGCATCTGGGGGTGATGGGAGGCAGTGACAGATCATTAGGCATTAGATTCTCATAAGGAGCATGCAACCTAGATCCCTTGTGTGTGCAGTTCACAGTAGGGTTTGTGCTCCTATGAGAATGTAGTGCCGCTGCTGGTCTGGCAGGAGGCACAGCTCAGGTGGTAATGTGAGTGATGGGGAGTGGCTGTAAATACAGATGAAGCTTCTCTTGCTTGCCTGCCACTCACCTGTGTGGCCCAGTTCCTAACAGGCCATGGACAAGTATTGGTCAATGGTCCAGGGGTTGGGGACCCCTACCCTAGGCCAGCCATCATCTTAGGTACCTGAGGCCTTTTTCTTGGGATCTATGACTAGAGGATATTAGCTGCTCTGTAACCATCCCTCTTATAGCAATTCTGGTTACTTCTCCAAGGAAGATCAAGAATATTTTGCAACTGGCCTACATTGTTTATTAACTCTTTCTAGAAACTTCTACTAGGCTTATTCTTATGCCCTTGTGTTCTCTTTAACCCACAGAGATATAAGGTATCACTTATTTCAAAGTGATAATATCCTTTTCCGTTGGTTTTCTTGTGCAGTGGATCAGATGAACTGTGGTTCTCACTGTGCAAGTTAATAGAAGTTGTCCATGAACTTGAAAAATAAAATTGACTATGTGTTTTGGGTTGGAATTATATGCCACCATTTAATCAAATGTTGTGTTTACTCTTTCTTCTTTTAAAAAATGCTGTTACTCATTTTCAATTGTCAAGAAATGTCGAGCACAGAAATAGCAATTTTCACTCTGTCTGAAATATAATGTGGCCAGACAGGCCAAATTACAGAAAATCAATTAGTTTCTGTTACAAGAGTCATGCATCTGAGGTCTTGTTCTGTCTCCAGTTACCATGGCTAATGTCCACTTCTCTCCAAAGGAATTCTTAGGAGAAAATCAACCAAAGACTTTTTACTAGAGTAAAAACCTATAGGACCTAGACATTTAATCTTTGTCAATTAAGATAGAGACAGAAATAAATTTCTTCCTTGAATCACTTCCTCTCTTCCTGTACTTTTAAACAACATACTCTTGAAAGAGAAGTTATCATTTAGTTTCTGAGGACTAAAATTTCCAAATGTTACTTCTATATTATACTATCTATGCCTTTTTGTATAAGGTAAAGATCATAATGCTTCTCAAGCACGTGGTTTCACATAAATCTGATCTATGTCATGAACTCTTCTCTTGATCTAAATCAACTAACAAATTCAGTTGAACAAATATATCTAGGCCCAAAGTTTTTATTATCCATAATGTTCCTGTTTCATAGATTTACAGTTGCACATGCCTTCTGGGAAGAAAACACTGCCCCCACATTTCCTCGCTTTTCTCTTTTATATGCTTTTAAAGGGAGGGCTTTTGTTTCAAAGATTCATTTTGGTGTCAGATAACTTCTTGAGTTACACCTAGGGAAACCCAAGACATCTAAAAATAGCAGCAACGTGTTTTTTTGTAAAGATAAACAGCATTAATTACTGATTTCAGAATATTACTGATTGCACAATATTACTGATTCCATTTTCCTCATTATAGAACAGGGCAGCCATAATCAAGAAAAGCTTCAATTAACATTAAAGATTGCACTTGTACTAAACTCGCACTTAAAGCACAGATGTAGGATTGTTTCAAAGTGTTGTTAAGAAACATAAAACTTGTGGTAAGCCAAGTTATAACTCTTGTGTTATCTAGGGCCTATAATTAATTTTTTAAAAATCAAAACACTTTTAAAAATAGTCTCATGCATTGAATTCCAGCATGCTGCTGCTTTTTTGTAGAGGGATTTCTGTAAAATGCAAGTTTATTTATAGATTGCAAGTGACTCAAAGATGTTACAATATAAAAGAGAATGATACTCTTGAGTCTTTGTTTGGGGATATTAGGGGCTGTCTTGGAATACTCAATTCACTCAGAGGATTGCTTTTAATCTGAAGCAAAAGAAATTTCATAAACTGAAATTGTTGGCCAGATGGAATTTCCTGATTAATTTTTTAGTGTTTGGTATTAAACATAATAATGAAAAGGGGAGTTCTGAGAGTAAACCCAATTAACGTTTCATAAAATTTATTGCTCTAAATATGGCTTACCCTTTGTTTTATATCTTCCCAGATAACCTGCCGGTACCTTGAAAAACTTAACTGGTCAACTTCCCTCCCTCTTTCCCTTTCATTCCTTCCATTTCTTTGTCATTTAACTTTCTTTTCTTTTTTGTACTCTATTCATTGAGTCCTTGCAAGGCTACAGGCACCCCTCCAGGGCTTACGTTGTCCTATTCTTTATGGACCTTGGTAGAAAGAATATTTATAGCAGTTTGTAATATTAAGTCCTGGTGCTAGATTGGGGTCCCTCTTGTTGTACAAGAGACTCTTAATACCATCTGTAATCATAGACTGGCTTGCACTTGATAAAGCTAGTCTTTGTGATGTTGAGAGCAAAGGTGGATGTTCTGCCTATATTTTCTTTTCCTATTTATCACTTTTCTATGGTAGTTGGATATTCCCATTCACTCTCTCTCTCTCTATATATATATTATATATAGACATTTAATCTTTGTCAATTAAGAGAGAGACAGAAATAAATTTCTTCCTTGAATCACTTCCTTGGTAGAAAGAATATATATATATATTCATTTGGATATATGGGGATTGGAGAAACAACTTTTTGAAAATAAAATTTATCCTACCAGACTGAGATTTTTGGAGGGCAAGAACCATATCGTCCATGATTCAGTGTCCTTTCAGTTCTCAAGGCTATACCAGCTGTGCTGGCCACCATCTACCCACCACTCCTGGGAACTATTTTCCCATCCCCACTGAAACCCATCCACATGGCTATGTTAAGAACTGCCAAGCTGAGCTAGTATTCTGTGCCAGGGCTGGCTACATTATTTGTGAAATTCAATGCAAAATTAAAATGCAAGATCACGTGTTCAAAAATTATTAAGAATTTCTAGATGGCAGAAGCATTATGCCAAACACAAGACCCTTCTAAGCACAGGTCCCTGTGCAACCACACAGGTTTCATGCCCAGCTGTGCTGACTTTCCCGCTTCCCACACCAGCCATGGTTTATTGAGTCCTAGGGGAAGAGAATATCTAATGCAGGTAAAACCAGAGACCTTTCTGGTTGATTTGTTTGTACCAGAATTAAGAAAAAAAATGTCCCAATTGGATAAAACTGGGGACCTATCAGCTGGCTTGCTTTCAGCCATGTGATGAATGCCATTGATGGGCTGAACACACATCGTTTCATTGTATCTCATGTGCTGGCAATGGCCCAAATATCATCCAAGGTACTAATAGTTTGCTAGTGTTTCTGTTGACCTGCAACTTACTGTCCACTAGCTTTGAGGCTCTAGAAGCTAGAACAGATAACCTCTTGAGCATTTTCCATTTCTGTAGTTCTCTGAGCCTATGACGAGATTCTACAAAATGAACCTAATCTATAGCCATATAGGTGTAAAAATGCAAAAAAGTTCTTGATTACTCATTTTTCTTGGTTAAGGTTCATGGAACAGTCATTTGCTTAGATCTTGATAGTGTGGTGACCACTGAGATAAAAACAAAATGAAACAACAAAACAAAAATAACCTATCCTTTTAAAGCTAGCCATCAGTCAAGGCAATTTGTTAGCATTCCAACTGCGAGATGATTCTCAGTGCTTCCTTAGGGGAAAACTGCTTAAGGTCTAAGTAAAGAGGACCTCATACCCCAGGGAACCTCCATCTTCACAGTTTCAGTCTCTTTCTCCTTTTCCCAATAGTACGACTCCCAATAATTTTCTCAATGAGGATTTACAAAACACTGGTAAATGAGTAAAGATCGGCTCCTGGCAGACCTCTTGACTGGCATTCTTCAGGGAGCTAGCTTTAAAGGGCAACTTTAGGGGCAGGACACTGTCAGTGTTCATAGACCAGCACCTGGGATTTGGTATTTTCTGAGTTTTTTTCTATTACCCTATTAGACTCTTCAAGGAAAAAAAGAAGGATAAAGGTAAATTGAAGGGCTTAGATGAAATTCAAATTTAACAACTGATTACTTCCCAAGTTATACACAGAAACTTGGGAGGAAATTAGCTAGATATTGTGTTATGTCAAGTATTTAATAATAAAGATGTGTACAGATGGAAATCTATTCTAGCTAGATGTGGTGGCTCACACCTGTAATCCCAACACTTTGGGAGCCTGAGGCTGGTGGATCACTTGAGCTCAGCAGTTTGAGACCAGCCTGGGCAACATTAGCAAAACCCCATCTCTACAAAAAATTAAAAAATTAGCTGGGTGTGGTGGCCTGTGTTCTCAGCTACTCTGGAGGCTGAGGTGGGAGATTCACTTGAGCCCAGGAGGCAGAGGTTATTGTGAGCTGAGAACACGCCACTGCACTCCAGCATAAATGATAGAGCAAGACCTTGTCTCAAAAAGCAAAACAAAACAAAAAGAAATCTGTTCCAATGATAAATGAATAATTTCTCAAAATATAACTAAAATTTAGGGTCATAGATGCAGAGCACTTGTTCCAGAATAATATTTAGGCAAATCATTGTTCCTGGAAGATTTTGTTTTTAAAAATGTCACCTCTCTGTCAATTTATAGATGAAGATGCTGGATCCCAGCATGGAAAAAGTTCATATTTTCCCAGTGTGTATCTAGAGCTATCCAGACCTTTTTGTCTCTAATCCTGGCTGGGTTAATATCCAGAGCCCTGGTTTGTACACTGCCTGAGGTAAGAAATTGATATGTGTCATAATGATGACTTACTCTTACATTAATATATTTTTTGTCCTTTCAGTTGAATACACTTTAGCCTTTTATCTCTTAAGTGAAAACAGGATAAAGCCAAGGTAAGAGCCGTAAGACTGGAAGTGAGAGCAAGCCTGCAGTCCCCAAGGGAAGGCTCTTCTACAAATGTCCAGAAGATTATGTCCATATGTCTTTCTGGAACTTTTGCCAAGATAGTCACAGGATCAGAATTACTTCTTCGTGGCCATTATGCAGTGTCACATCTTACAGAGCCAAAGGAATAAATTCCAGACATACAGAACACACGTCCCTTCAGCCTCTCTCAGGCAGGCTGTCGACTCTGCAGCATTAATGCACAAATCAAAAAAGGCAGCCAGAGCCTGAAGACTTTTTCTGCTAGCCTATTCCTTACTGTCTGCCTTCCTAATGCATTGGAGTGAAAAACCTACAGCCAGGCCCTTGTCCTTCACACTGTGTGCCCCCATGCTGGCATTCCCAGGCTAGAAAAAAGAAAAAACAAGGAGCAAGGGAGGGAAGAGAAAACAGAGGGAAGAGATTTTATTAAGCAACAAAGGAGAAAAAGCCATGTTTTCAGGAACCCTTTAGTAGAGGACCTACCACAAAAATTTGACTTGTGCTCCTGTCCCTTAACTGGCCAAGAAAGCATACTCTAAATGCCACTCCTCCTTCTTCTCAGTGTCCCTCTCTTTATCGTCCTCCCTGATGGTCTGTCCTCTACAGCTGACTGCTTCTGAATGTTTTCACTCTGAGAAACAGTATGATTCCTGTCAAACCACAGCTTAAGCTTTACAGAAAAGCTCTTGAGCTTTCATTCCTGTAACCAAGATCAGCTTTCTGTCATGTACAGTGGCATTTCCAACTGACTGCTAGAAATCTCCACCTTGATGCCCTACCAGCACCTTGAAATTGACAGGTCCACAATCTTACCATCTTCTCTCCTGAAAGAAATGTTCCTTCCCTGGACTTTTTTTTTTTCTGTTAATGACAAACCACTCTCTCAGTCATTCCAGCCTCAAACTTTGAAATTATATCTGATTACTCAGTGGTACCGTCACATGTTTTTGGTGATCACCAGGTTTCTAGAATGGGTGGCTAAGTGGAGGTGATGCCATTATGGAAAAATAAGCAGATGTGTGGAAGAGGATATTAATTGCAATTTTGGACATTGCTTTGAGATGTCAGTGAGACATCTAAGTAGATGTATGCAGGGCTAGTGGAAAATACCAGTCCGAAACCCAAGAAGTCTGGACTGAAAAGATAACTTTCAGAGTCATCAGATCAGTGGTAGTGAAGATGTGAAAGTGATGGAGTGATGGGGTTACCCATAACAGAGGTGGAAGGCGTAATATGTTTCAAAAGTTTTTAGTAGATATATATATTTTTTTCTTGGGAGCACACATGAGGTTTCTGGATCAGAGGCAGAGTCCTTATAACCACGTGGGTTCCTCACATCCCATTCTCCCATTTTAGGGTAATGGGATGACTAGATGTCACTCTACATATGTAAAGAAATTTTTTTTCATTATAGAAGAGGAATTCTAAAATTATGGATCTGGGAATCAGTCACAAAGTTTTCTTGTATGTTTTCCCCTAGACCTCTTATAGTTTTAGGTTTTACATTTTGGTCTATAATATACATGAGTTAATTTTTATATATGGTGTGAGATATGGATCAATGTTCTTTTAAAAAATAGGTATTCAATTGTTCACCATCATTTGAAGAAAAGACTATCACATCTCCACTGAATTGCCTTTGCACCGTTGTAAAAAAAAAGTCAGTTATTTGTGTATACGTAGATCTATTTCTGGACTCTCCACTTTGTTCCATTGATTTATATGTCTATCTTTCCACCAATACAATACTGTGTTAACTATTATAGCTTTATTATAAACCTTGGTATTGGTTAGTGTTCATTCTTTAACTGCGTTGTTCATTTTTCAAATTCATTTTGGCTATCTCTTGCTTTTCCATGTACATTTAAGTATCAACTTGCTAATTTCTACCAAAAAAACCTTGCTGGGATTTTGACTGAGATTACATTGAATCTATAGATTAATTTGGGGAGAACTGATATTTTAACAATTTGGGTTGTGTTTAATTTATTGAGTTCTTTTCATTTAGTTCTCTAATTTCTCTCAGCAATATTTTGTAGTTTTGAGTGTATTTGTCTTACACAATTTTGTCAGATTTGTCTCTAATTATATGATTTTTCATGCCATTATAAATGGCATTGCTTTAAATTTTCAATTTCTAATTGTTTGTTATGAGTTCATAGAAATATAGTTGATTTTTTATGTTGAAATGCATTATGCAAACTTGCTGAAAACACTTACTCATTCTTTGAGTTTTTTGGTAGATTCCATCAGATTTTTTGCATGGACAATCATGTTGTCTTCAAGTAAAATGAGTTTTACTTATTCTTTTAAGGTCTAGATGCATTTTTTTGTTGGTTTATTGCACTGACTAGAGCCTTCAGGACAAGATTAAATAGAAGTGGTGAGAATTCACATTCTTACTTTGTTCTTAATCTTAAGGGAAAAATATGTTTTTGTATACTTACCTCTATAGTTGCCAGTTCTGGCACTCCTTGCTCCCTTGTGTAGATATATATATTTCCATTTGTTATCAGTTGCTTTTTGCCTCAAGAACTTCCTTTAACATTTCTTATATGCAAGTCTGCTGCTGATGAATTATTGTAGTATTTGTATGCGTACAAAAGTCTTCATTTTGCCTTAATTATTAAATACTTTTTTGTTTTGGCTATATGTAGAATTCTAGATTGACAGCTAGTTTATTTTTATTTCTTTAAAAGACATTGCTCCAATGTCTTCTTACTTGCATTGTTTCAGACAAGAAAGCAGTTGTAGTCCTTATCATTGTTCTTCTGTATATAATTTCTTTTCTCTCTGGCTGCTTGTAGGATCGTCTCTTTATCACTGGCTTTAAGCAATTTTGTTTGTTGTGCCTTGTGCTTGAGATTTGTTTAGCTCTTATATCGATGGATTTATAGGTTTCTCCAAATATGGAAAATTTTCAGTGATTATTTTATCAAATATTTTTTCTGGCCTACTCCTCTCTCATGACCTTCAGGGACTCCAATTTCTTATATATTAGGCTTCTTAAAGTTATCTCACAGCTTAATGAGGCTTTTTAAATTTTTAAAATTTCTGTTCATTTTTGTTTGAATAGTTTCTATTGCCGTATCTTCAAGTTCACTAATCTTTTTTTTTTCTGCAATGTTTCATCTGCCATGAGTACCATTAAGTGTACTTTTCATCTCAGATATGCCTTTCACAGTGAGGTCTATGAAGGAAGAAGCACATTCACCAGGTGGGCATTCAGGATCCTAAATAAGTTTTCCAAAGTGGGTGTTTGGGACTTATTCTCTTTGTGCATTTGCTGACCCTCCGTTTTTTCAATATTAACTTTTATCCGTGTTATGCATAGATAGTTTAATAAGTTAGATAGTTTCTTAAGGTATATATGTTAGTTAGAATTAGTTTCATCTGTATTTAACAGAAACTCCAAATAACAGGGTCTTAAATATATAAAGCTTACTCATTCATAGTAAAAGCTGTTTCATGCTAGTCAGTCCAGGGCTTGTTTGGCAGTTCCTGAAGTTATTGGAACCACAGGCTCCTTCTACCTTTCTGTTTCTCCATCCTTAGTCAGATAAGCTCTAGTCACTCATGTCTGCATTCTAGGCGGCAGAAAGATGAAAAGGGGGAAAAACAAAGGGGCATGCCTATCTGATAACTCCTGCTTACATCTCACTGGCCAGAATAAAGTCCCATTGCCACATCCAGCTGCAAGAGCACCTGAGAAGCATGGATTTTTATCTGAGCCTACTGCTGTTATGAGTCAAATTGGGGTTTTATTACCAAGAACAAAGGGAAGAATGGTGGGCATCATTTCTAAGAAGGACTCCTGAGCCATCTTCCTTCTTACCCTAATTGTACTCCCTAGAGGCAACTACTTTTAACTCTTGACTGCTTTTCCTAGGATTTATTTCATATTCAGACAACAACAACATTGTGCTGCTAATTCATTATTTCCTTATTTTAAACAGGATGAAATGAGGATTTTGCCTCTCTTGTACCCTTATTCCCATACCACTTCCACTTCCTTTCACCCATTTTTCCAAAATAATTGTCATAATTTTATTCACTCAAAGTTTATATTGTTATGATCATGTTAATATTATTCAAAGCTGAGTCATGTAGTATACTGTAATTACATATTCCTAAATTTACAAAAAGTTCACTAAATTATTTTTTATTTGCTTAGTTTTATATGTCTCTAGTTTATTTCTGAGCTTTTAATTCAAGTACACATTGCTTCTCAGTACAGTCAAATTTGTCTACCAATTTCATTTTTGTTTGAGGGATATGCTTCTGGATCCCTTTGTTTCTTTTAGTTCTGACCTGGAATATCTGCTGTCTGGTCTTGATACATAACTGTCTTCCTGAGCAATCCCGTCATCCTCAACCTGGGAATTCCCTTCACTCCTTGCATGTTTTGGGTCTCCTATTTCCTTGTTCCCATCTTATGTCTTCGTTCTTTGTTTGTTCTCTTATTTTGGTAAAGCACATTCTCTAGTATCTTCCAGAGAATGGACACATTGAACATAACTATTTTTGAAATATATATCTGAAAACCTTTTAATTCTAGTCTCATACTTGATTGATAGTTTGGATGGTTTTAGAATTCTAGATTGGAAATAATTTTCCCCAGACCTAAAAACAGATTTTTTTTCTCCTAGATGTTTTAAGCCATTCGAGTTTTTCTCAATAGTGTTCCTTTTGAAAAGTGCTTTGTCACTCTGCTTCCCAGTCCTTTTATGTCACCTGTTTTTTTCCTTCTTGGGATGTTTTTAGAATCTTCTTTTTATTCCTAGTGTTCTCAAATTTCATAACAGTGTCAATTTATGTGGGTCTTGTTTTCATGTACTGAGCTGGACATTGTGTTGATCAGCTCAACCTGAAAATTTATAACTTTCGGTTCTGGAAAAAAATTTCGAATTATTTCCCTGGTAATTTCTTCCTGTCTGTTCTCTTTCCAGAGCTCCTACTATTTGGATGTTGAGCCTCCTAGACTGATCTTTTCTCTCAATATCTTTGATACTGTGGCTTTATGCTTTGTTTTATGCATTTCTGTCATTTTTACATAATTTCAAGGAGTAATGGCAAATGCATATGTCCAGTCCTCTGCATTTAACTGGAATCCTCTGATCTCTTTTCAGATACTTTACTGCCCATAAGGAAACTATTGTAGAAATCCATATGGCATGTCTGAGATGAGCACCAGGTTTTTTTTTTTTTTCTGGTCTGATTCTCCCACTTACCAAACTCTTCTTTAGGATATTTACACGAAGTAGAAACAAAGGCAAGTAAATGAAAGTAGAGCAGGACCAGGTGCAAGCCCCTTGGGCACATTATCCACCTTCACTGTTGCTAGGTTTACTCATTTCAGAGATGAAGGCCAATAATACCCACTTTTTATAGCTCAGGCTTGTCTTGATGAACAAATGAGGGCATATAAATGAAGATTTTTGGAAAGATATGTAGTGGCATATAAATGTGAAAGATTATAATTCTCCAAAAGGAACATAGAGCTTCTTGATGAATGCTCAATTAGAACATGCTATTGCTCTTTTTGGCCAAGGGAAAATATAAGGCAAGAATCCAGTAAGATAGTAGCAAGATCAGTGGAAAGGAAGGTCACAGAGGAAGCTCTGGGCAGTGGATGGAGTGGAGGCCTTTCAGACAGACAGACAAGATTCACATCCTGATTTCAGGACTTGCTGGATCATCCATAAAGTATCCTTTTCTGCAAAATGAGGAAAATAATACCTACCTTGTAGTGTTGCTTTAAGGAACAGACTTACAGAGACAAAAATACATGTAAAGCCCTTGGTACATAGATGGCATCCAATAAATAGTAGCAACTATCAGTGGTTAGGCTCACTGGCTCTGGAGTCAAGCTGTCTGGGTTCTGTCCCATTCTGTCATTTATGAGTCAAGTGATATAGGGACAAATGACTCAACCTCCCTGTATCTCTTTCTTCATCTGTAAGATGGGACAGTAACATTAGCCACCTCATCTAGTGGTTGTGAATATTAAATACGTTAGTTAATGGAAAGTATCTATAATAGAGCCCTGGCACACAAAAATCAGTGCTTAACAAACATTAGCTATTATGATTTTGTTAGCTTATAAGCAAGGCAATTATTTCAACCATGTATTGAGTCATCATTTAGAGTCCAAATAAAGTTGCAATTTAATTTGTGTGCTGTCTGAGTCTGTTGAGGCTGCTACAACAAAATACCTTAGACTGGGTAATTTATAAACAAAGATTTATTCCTTACAGTTCTGGAGGCTGGGAAGTCTAAGATCAAGGCACCAGCAGATTTAGTGTCTGGTGAGGACCCATTCCTCATGGATGATGGCTTCTATGTGTCCTCACATGGTAGAGGGGATGAAAAGCTCCTTTGGGACCCTTTTATAAGGGCACTAATCCCATTCATGAGGGTGGAACTCTCATGACCTAATCACCTCCCAAAGGCCATCACCTTGGGGGTTAGGTTTCAACAGGTGGATTTGGGGGGGCTGCAATTATTCAGACAGCATGTGCTACAGTAAATTTGCACATAATAAATAAATAGAAGTTACTTGTCCTAATGTCAGGTGACTCATTATCTAAAGGGCCTCCACTTCTGTGTTCCTGGTCCCATAGGTCCTTAAACCAGGGCTGGGGTGAGAACATTTGGAGATGTTCTGGTGTCAGAGCTCTGAGCCAAGTTCTGATTCTGATTCTGAAAAGAAAAGGCCCTAAATTGAAAAACAACAAAGGGAAGAAAGATCAACTGTCTCCAAATCAGCCTTCCAGATTTCATGGGCATAACCAAATAGCTTCAGACACGATGGCCTTTCCATTTGATGCAAAAATTAAGATCTTATAGAACTTATTGAATCTCGCCTTCCTGACTTCAGATACCCAAATACCAGCTGGCTACTCCATCCAGTGACTGGATGGACTATGGAGATCTCCTAACCCAGGGGTCCCCAAACCCCAGGCCACAGACTGGTACCAGTCTATGGCCCATTAGGAATCAGGCCTCACAGCAGGAGGCTAGTGACCATTACTGTCTGAGCTCCTCCTCCTGTCAGATCAGCTGTGGCATTAAGTTCTCGTAGGAACATGAACCCTATTGTGAACTGCACATGCAGGGGATCTAGGTTGCATGCTCCTTATGAGACTCTAATGGCTGATGATCTCAGTTGGAAAAGTTTCCTCCTGAAACCATCCCCCCGACACACCTCCAGCCCAGTCCGTGGAAAATTTGTCTTCCACTAAATGGGTCCCTGGTGCCAAAAAGGTTGGGGACTTCTGCCCTAAGCTTCATCAGGCTGCAGAGCTACTCAGTGCCTCTGCACTGGGCTGCCAGCTCTACGCTGTGGCTTGGTTCCAACTTATAAGGATGGCAGCATTGCCCAAGCACTCAATGACTATTTTGTTGAATGAATAACCAGTGGGGGAGGAGGTAATATACTGAGTATGTATGTGTTCCTAGCATATCATATATCTGCTGTATCAAGGCAATATCTAACTTATGGTTTTAAAGGTAATATGTAGTGTTTGCTCCCCTACCCTAAGTTCATGGCACTTGCACTGTAGTGCGTGTTGTGTCTGTGCCTCCTTTAAAAAACTGTGAACCCCTCAAAGGCAGGGGACTTGTTTGTTATCTGGGTAATTTGAGGAATGGATGAATGAATGAATTTATCACTAGGCAAATATTTGTTGAGCTCCAAGCAATGATCTGGAGATACAACAGTGCTCAAGACAAATGAGGTCTGTGAGTTCATGGAGCTTACATTTTAGAGAGGGAAACAAGACATAAATGAAAAAATGAACAAGGAAATTTCAATAGTGAGTGCAAAAAAAAAACCCTCATAAATTCTATCAATGCAAACTTTTTGGCATTTTCTTATAAGGAAAACATAGTATGTAATTTGGCCCTGAGTGCCTTCTCTGTGCAACAGATATCTACAGAGGAAAGAAGGATAGACTGCAAGGATTTATCTAAATTACTAAACTGTAATGATCTAGTTCTCCAAAATGAGACAAGCAGCAGCATTGCTTAAGTGTTTTAACTTGGCCTGCAATTTGCTAATCAGAGGCTGGAGGTGACATGCCATAAAACTGCACAGGCTTTTAACTGATAGGTTTACAGAAGGTTCACAGCAAATCTGTGCCCTGTAATTGAAAGTTTAAAGGCACAAATCTCAGGTCATTTGAATAAAAAAGCTCAATACTCCTATCTTTTCTAGCTTCTAAAAATGGAAAGAAAACATATGTCAGAAATATTCTTATATAGGTCCATAACTCCCAGTGAAGAAAAAAATTGAGAACTATTGACAACCAAGTCCTTACTTTAGGTAGCCACAGCACTTTTAACATGTAGGTGTGGGTAGGAAAAATTCTTTCTTAAACACATAATAAACATATTTTGGAGATACTGTTCTACATTGTCTACATGATAAAAAGGGAAACAAACTTAATTAGCCTAGACCAAATTTCACCCTGATGCACATAGATAACTCCCACTGTGATCATTATGCAAAAGCCAAGGTGGTATTTGGATCTCAGAATAATGTGTGTTTTTCCAAGGGCAGAAGTTGATCTTTAACACGTATGCATGTAATAATCTCCACCTGTGGCTTTCACAAAAACTTATGTTTTAGGGGTTCCTGTGATGGTGGTGGTAGTGGTGGGAGCTTCTAGTCCTCTGTGATTAGTCAGTAGTCTGTTGGTGGCCAGGAAATGGGACAAAGAGCAACTGCGGCCATGAAACAGACACACCGTCAATGAGGGTCTACCTCACCAGTGCTTCCCTCCACTAGCATTGGTTGGTTTTCTTTCTGATCCCTGTTCTGTAGATGCCTGAGCCAAGGAGGGAGGCAGAAGAAAAATAAGGTCTTCTACTTTTCCTCCATAGTCATATTCCTTATGTTTAAAATTCAGCTTCAAAATCCTGGAATGAAAATCATTGACATTTGGGTTAAGGGATGTACCTTTAAGTGTGTATTAAGTCAAATTCCATAAAATGATAAAAATAAATTACATATTTATTCAAAGCATCCATGAAAACAGTGTGAGAATAAATTATTCTAAAGTGATTTCTCCTCAGAAAAGAGCTATTATACAATTTCTACACTTGCTCCTAATGTTTCACTTAGGTTTATATTCATAATATTATCAGAACACATTAATCCAAGCAAGACACTGCCCAAGAACTTCAGTTATTATTTCCTTGTATATGTACACATACATTTATGAAGCTGAAGGAAGCATATGCATGCAAATAGATAGACAAACAGACACACAAACACATGATGCTCTATCTCATGCAGTACAATAATTTGTGACATGCTGATTTCTAGTAGGTGCCCAGTCAATTGGTTTCACAGCTTAGCTATTCATCATCAGACAGAGTGTCTGTGTTTCCCCCATGCACTTCCAGTTCACAGAATAGTGCCAGACTGGCATCTTGTCTTGTGACTTGATAACAGATTCCATTAATAGTGTATCCACTGGGACTAACATCCAGTCCCTCTCAGCTGGGAGAAATCTGGCAATTAGTGCCAGCCCGAAGAACTGCAAGGGCTGGGGGCCTCACATGCCAGGTCATGCATAAGAGGCTGACTGTGAATTCACACCCTATATATGCACAGGGAATTGCAAAATGGGAGCTTTGAAAAACAAAAAACAAAAAACAAAAAAAAATGAGGGAGTATACTGGGTAAGAACTTTCCTGATATCTGCCATCCCCATTTTGTGAAATTGGGGATGAGACAAAATCGTCATTGTTTCATTAGATTGGGACCATGCCTAGCTCTGAGCTCCATTTATTTCTCAGCACATTGCTAGTTCTCAATGATTATCATTATCATTATTAATGATGGTAATAATTGACAACATGATAAACAACTTGAAAAGAGCTAGTTTCCTGAAGAAAAAAAATAAGTCACTGTAATAATGGCTCTTTTACACAGGAACAAATAGAACATTTGTGTCTTGGTATTTTAAATTATGTCTTTGTTTGCTGAGACTGGAGGGCACAGGGTGCAATTTTAAACTCCAATAAATGAACAAATGAATTAGCATTAGGAAAAAGGGTACATGTTAATCAAAACCAGCCATTTGGACTTGGGGTCCTTAATTATATGTAGATTTTCTGTCTTGCTTCTTTCATTCTAATATCACTTATTCCTGGATTTGCAGAACTGGCCTTACCCATAACAGGAGGAAAATGTTGCTTACTGGGTGCTGAGGTTTTAGGCCATGGCACATAAAATAGTTCTTCTGAAGGAAATCCCTTTAACAGAGGTAAAGTGTAAAATGCCAATATGCTAAAAGCAAGGACCAAGAAGGACCTGGAGCTCCTGAGCCAGCCAGCTTCTCTCTCTGACTTTATTCAGTCACTAGAAGGAAGGAAGACAGATGTGGATCATCAGTTTCTGAAAATTTGAGGGTTAATTAATTTTTTTCCCAGAAGACTTAACAAAGACACTACTCAATAGTCTTACTGAGAAAAATGTGTGTGTTTCCTCCTACCTCTATCTTAAAACATTTTCCTGCATTTACCTGCAAGGAGAACATATTTAACTTGGTCAATCATTTCAATTAAACTGGAACTAGAAAAAAATTAACATTTCCTGCAATGTGAAATAATTGCTCCAGCTTTTCTACCCCTACTCTTTCTGTAATTTACAATGACGTCTAATATTGGAATAAAAACTCAAATATGATCTATGGAGCTTGACTGTATTTCTTTTTGAAGTGGTTTGGCATGAATGTATTTGTGCAACTGAACTCATTTGTTTTAAAAGATGACAGAGTAGATTTTACCGAGGAAATCCCTTAGAATTCTAAATATAAATTCTCTGAGGTATGCATTTATTTTCGAAATCTGGTAAAAAAAAAAAAAAAAGATAGGAATCCATTTGACTAAGAAAGCCTTTCTTGAAATATCAGCTTGGTAGATAAAGTGTCAACTTGGTGGAAGTAATAATAATAAAGATGATAATATCTCCTTGGAAAACAGATTGAGCAACATTTCATCCCCTTTTTTCCACAGAGCACCAGGGGCCAGCTGTACTGAATCTTCAGATCATGAACTTAATTGCTCCCCGATGCCTCATTTCCTTGGGCATCTTTACTTAAGGCCCTAAAAAGCAACTCACACATGCTTGGAGAACCATTGTCCTAGCCCGTTTCCAGCTTTATCATTGATTCCTCATCACCTTTAACTATACAGTTGGAAAACTTCTTGCCCTGTGCTTAAGGTTGAGTTCCATCTTGGTGCACCTATATTTGTTTCCTCTTGGAGCCACTAAGCACAGTTTCTGAGTATGGAGAAGTCTTTTTTTTTTTTTTTTTTTTAAATTATACTTTAGGTTTTAGGGTACATGTGCACAATGTGCAGGTTTGTTACATATGTATCCATGTGCCATGTTGATTTCCTGCACCCATTAGCTCGTCATTTAGCATTAGGTATATCTCCTAATGCTGTCCCCGCCCCCCCCACCCCCCACCCCACAACAGTACCCGGAATGTGATGTTCCCCTTCCTGTGTCCATGAGTTCTCATTGTTCAATTCCCACCTATGAGTGAGAACATGCGGTGTTTGGTTTTTTGTCCTTGCGATAGTTTACTGAGAATGATGTTTTCCAGTTTCATCCATGTCCCTACAAAGGACACGAACTCATCATTTTTTATGGCTGCATAGTATTCCATGGTGTATATGTGCCACATTTTCTTAATCCAGTCTATTGTTGTTGGACATTTGGGTTGGTTCCAAGTCTTTGCTATTGTGAATAGTGCCGCAATAAACATACGTGTGCATGTGTCTTTATAGCAGCATGATTTATAGTCCTTTGGGTATATACCCAGTAATGGGATGGCTGGGTCAAATGGTATTTCTAGTTCTAGATCCCTGAGGAATCGCCACACTGACTTCCTTTTCTAGATATCCCACATGTTCTGGCTGAGCTAACAACCCACCTGCAGCTACACCCTCCAACCACTTCTGCACCTGTGAAGAGACAGAGAACATCCCACTTTCTGTGCGAGGGACTTTGCTTCCTCTGTATTCTTCCCTGTCCTGGGTGAATACCCTATTGAAGTGTTTCCTTGCAGAGTATTGCTGTTCATTTCTTCAGGCTACCATCAAAAATGGCCACAAACTGGGTTGCCTGAAACAAGAGAAACTTATTCTTGTACAGTTCTGGAGGCCAGAAGTCCAACATCAAGGCATTGGCAGGGTTGGTTCCTGCTGGAGTTTCCCAGGAAGAATCTATTTCTTGTCTCTCCTGGCTTCTACTGTTTGCTAGGAAGCCTTGGCATTCCTTGGCCTGTGGCTGCTTGACTCCCACCTCTGCCTACTTCTTCATGTTGCATCCTCCTGTGTTTGTGTCTGTGTCTCTTATCCTCTTCTTATAAGGACAACAGTCATGTTGGATTAGGGCCCCGCCCTAATCTGGTATGACTTCATCTTAACTTTATTACATCTGCAAGGACCCTATTTACTGTTGTCCAAAAGACCACCAAGATGGCTAAACGGTAGAAAGGAGAGGTTTATCGGTGATATCAGTTTGCAAGCCAGGCAGAGAAAGTCTCCAGTGTAGACCAAAGGTGCTCTCTTTTTGAAGAGGGGAAGAGGGGCAGGTTGGGTTTCATGCCCCACAGGGTCTGTAGACAGTAGAGTAATACATATTCAGCAGGTTCAGGAGAGAAGCTGTATATATTTATGAGGGGAACTGAGCACATTTGTAATGAGTGAATGCATATGTGACATACATTCCATGTTCACTTTGGGGAGGGGTTTTAGATTAACATGAGGTAGAATTTGGCTCTTTATGTCAAAAGGTGAACTATGGGATGTAATGACAATTTGTGCACCGTGTCTATAAGCTGGCTGAAACTGGTGTGAGGTTTGCAATTGCTTATCAGAAAAGAATGTTTTTAAGGCTGGTCCTGCTGTGCAATCAGAGTTACAGTGGTCTGGGTTATAAATCAGAGCCCATAGCTCCTGTTATTAGGGAGTTTAGCCATAGGAATATAGAAATTAGTCATGCAAGCCTGGACCTGAACCCTTGACCATAGCTAAATTTGTTTCCTTAATCTTTGGGTCCATCTTGATAAATGGGCATCTATTTTGGTCTCTCAGATCACATTCCATGTAAGTCACATTTATGGGTATTGAGGGTTAGAACTTAAGCATATCATTTTGGGGGACACAATTTAATCCATAACAGTATTATAATATTTCTTTACATTGTTACCTTTTTTACTTTATTTTGTAATAGCCTGATGGGTTCATCTTGCCCACTGCCCAGAAAAGCAAATGCACCGAGAACAGCAAGTATTGAAGGAAAGAAAGAGTTTATCATAGGGCCACCCAAGTGGAAGAAGGGAAGACCTTCCTCAAATCTGCCTCACTGAGAGCTTGGAGGCCGGGATTTTTAAGGTTAATTTGGCAAACAGGGGGCTTTGGAATGGGTGCTGTTAATTGGTTGGGGATGAAATCATAACAGTGTCCAAACTGTCTATGCCTACTGAGTTAGTGGCTGTGTGACGGTCACCAGTTAAATCAATTCCTTGATATATGTTATGGGTCTGGTGGAGTCAGTCAGGATGCAAAAGTCTGACAATTATGTCAGAGACTTATCCTGGGTTTTGACAATAGTGATGTTATCTATAGGAGCCAATTGGGGAGGTCACAAATCTTGTGACCTCGGCTCCATGACTCATGAGCACTAAGGGATTTTAGAAAGGCAAGATAGGGAACAATGGCTGGTTATTGTTTAACAATGCTTATGCCTTCCAGAATGTAGTCCCCATCCATAATCATAACCTTGCAGCCTTTCATTAGTCTTACAAAGGTGGTTTTGGTCCCTGAGCAAAAAGGGAGTTAGTTTCTGAAAAGGACTGTAATAATCTTTGTTTTAAAGTTAACAAAGGCAGTTAGCTTGTAAGATTAGAAGCAAGGTGGAGTCAACTGTGTCAGATTTCTTTCACCGTCGTAAGTTTTGCAAAGGCAGTTTCAATTCCGAGCACTTTGGGACAGTTCTCTATCGTCTATATATATCTCAGCATCTGGTACATCATAGTGCTCAGTAAATAATGACTGATTAATGAATAAGCAAACTATGCCTATTTATAATCACTGTGTTGGGGTTTGGGGAAATGCTGACGTTTGATAGAAAGAAGGACCCCAGGATCTTGCTTGGGTGTCTATAATCCATTATCCTTTGGAATGTTAACTGCAGTGGGTACAAACAAACACTACAATGTCACTTCATAAAACTAGTTCCAATATTTCAATAAATCTGATAGAAATGGCATGTGTATACAGAGAAAGGCTGTACAGGCTAATCAAAATGTCAAGTTTCATTGCACTTAATTCAGAATTTATATTAATGGGAATTGAAAGTGGCTCAGAAAAGCAAAAGCTCAGGGTCTTCTCTGCTTGATGGCATTGCAAGGTCAGTTCGAAGGAGCCAAGCCCTACACTGGGTGGTCTCTTATGCAGTACTAAGTAGAGGGTGGACTGAGCAGAGGGCAAGTGCTCACATTTGCCCTTGGTGTTGCTCTCACTATCCTCACTTATTTATAGCAAATACCCTTCTCTGGTCCAAAGCTGGCCCACTGATTCTCTCCTTTTCTCTTTTTCCTCCTCACTCCCTGGCTCTTACCCAGGCTTTTGTTTTTTTATCATCCCCTGCCTTCCATTCTCTTCCTATGGGGCAACAAGCCTTACTAGCTTACCTGTATTAGGGGAAAGGGATAGCTTCTTACCACAGAAGAGCTCCATATAGGCTCTTAATAAAATGGATATTAGAGGAATTTGGAAAATCCTTTCAATACAAATGCCTGGCTCGTAAAGCTGTTGTTTTGCTGCATAATCCTATTTTGCATGTCAGAAGTGAATACCATCCTCCCCCTTTTTCTTTGTTACTTCTACAATAAATTCTAATCTCCCCCAGGCAGATAGATACCTTGGGCCTACTAGTACAAAAACTAACAAAAAGCTGATTAAGTAATTTTCAAAATATCTCTTCTAATAAACTAAGTAATTTCAAGTTACACAGTGACAAGTGCCAAAGAATAAATCAACTGGGTGATGAGACAGCATGAGTAACTTGGTGGGGAGTTTACAGAGGGCTTTCCAGCCCACTGAACAGCCTTGGAGGGGGAAAAACTTAGCAGGAGGGCCCCAAAGAGACCATATTATTCTCTTCATTAAGGCGTGGACCACATTTTACCACTGCCTTGACCAGCCAACCATTTAATTTTACTCTGCAGTTTTCGCCATTTACTTCAGACTGACAAGCATCTTCTAAGTGATTTAGTCTTGGGTAAAGCTTGTGACATTCTCAGAGACCCTTATCTAGTGATTTTTAGAATGTTCTAAAAACCTATCATTTTCATGTTGGAGCCTGGAGGAGGGAAGAGGAAGAACTAGAATCTTATTTTGATGCCATTGTCAGGACTCAGAACACAATATCCCCAAGTATGGCACCTTGGCATGTTGAGTATTTTTGAGCTGAAGAAGACAGGAGCGCCTCAGAAACAAGAAGGTCCCTCTGATCTTCTGCCTTCTTATCTCCCACCCTGCTTTCTTCCCCTAAGCAGGTCATATAAACTAGAATTCTTCTCCCCAGATCAAGCTATAAGACCTAGGACATTCTCCTCCCACCTCCCTCCTGTGTCCTGCCCCACACCAGGGGTTGGGAGGAAGGCATGTCTTATAGACACACAGCAAACAATCTGAACAAACAGGGCTTTCTGTATTCCCCTAAGTTTATTACCATTAGGTCATACTTCCTTTTTTTTTTTTTTTTTTTGAGACGGAGTCTCGCTCTGTTGCCCAGGCTGGAGTGCAATGGCATGATCTTGGCTCACTGCAAGCTCTGCCTCCCGGGTTCACACCATTCTCCTGCCTCAGCCTCCCGAGTAGCTGGGACTACAGGTTCCCGCTACCACGCCTGGCTAATTTTTTTGTATTTTTTAGTAGAGACGGGGTTTCACCGTGTTAGCCAGGATGGTCTCCATCTCCTGACCTCGTGATCTGCCCGCCTCGGCCTCCCACAGTGCTGGGATTACAGGCGTGAGCCACTATGCCCGGCCCATACTTCCTTTTTTTCCACTCATGTCTCTCCATAACTAGTCACTTTTTTCATCAGATGTAGCATAAAAATACACAGTTTTCTTTAGGTCTTTGGGTCTTTATTTCTGGAGGCTCCTGTGTCACATAAAACTTTGGTTAAATAAATTTGTTACGCTTTTCTCTTGTCAACCTGTCTTTTGTTATAGGGTTGTCAGCCATGACCCTTGTGACGGGTGAGGAAAAGATTACTTTTCTCTTCCATACCATGGCAGTGGTTCTCAAGCTTGGCTGTACATTAGAATCTCTTGGGGGCATTTTAAAGGCATATATATTTTAAAGGCATATATACATGTGTGTATATATATATACATATACATATATATATACATGTGTATATATATATACATATACATATATATACATATACATATATACATATACATATATATATACATATACATATATATATACATATACACACTTGGGGGCATTTTAAAGGCATATATACATTCAGTATGTAAGAGTTTATTATTACTTAAGCCCTAGTTTCTGGGAAAGCACTGATCAGGTGCTGAATTCTGCAAGGATTCCTTTTGGATTTCTGTCATCAAATTGAGTCCATGCTAATACTGTTCCTAGTGTTGGCACTGGCCTGCATTTGAGAGATATTCTTCAGCCTGTGGTCCTCCCTATTCTCTCGTCTCAGCCCTTGGCATCACAGATTTGACTTTAGCCTGAGGATGTGCTACATCATCAGACAGCTTGGGATAACTGAGTTACCATAAAACCTGCAATGTCGTCTCGCCCATTGTCACGATGTCTGAGTGAGCACTAATGCATTGCCCAAGATCGTATCATGGATAATGCCTTCTTATTACAGCAGAATGTGGGGTACTGAGGGTGAGGGCTCAAGGGAGGGCACATCTCTTTACAAGGGATTAGCACTATCTAACAAAGACGTCTGCTGTCTCTGTGGTATTTGGTAACCTAATGCTTCTATTTTCATTTCGCCCATGACTGATAGAATTAAGCATAAAGTCATTAATCTTATTTCTTGAAATTCTGCAGCCTCCCTTTATTCAGATTCCTCAAAATGAGTAGACCAGATTCACTTCGGTTCACTTGGTTGGCATGGCCCATGAGTTTCAAATCATGATAACTGGGATTTCAGATTCCTTATTAATGAGTAGGTGAGACAGAGTCCAACAGGAGCCAAGGAAAGGCACCTAGCAGAAGGCTCCAGGTGAAAAAGAATGTGTGGACTTTCTGAAGTATTGGCTTATTCATTCATTATTTTATTGGCTTATTCATTCATTATTTTCTTCTTTTATTTCTTGGTTCAAAAAAAAACCACATTTATTGTACACCATTGAGTTGGAAAGGGTCTGTGGGTGCCTGTCTCACAGTAGGTGCACCTCCAGTATTTGTGGAATGAAATAGGAAAATAATTTCTAGAAGGAGCTCATCATTAATTGCCCTGATTGACTTCTCATTTCCTAGACATTCTTGTCCAGTCACTTCTGTAATAAATACAGACCAAATTCTCCTGCTTACTGGTCTCTGCAGCTGCCTTTCTTCCTATTTGCTGGAATGGACATTATTTCTGTCTCATTTCTACGTTATCTCCACATTATCCTCTGGCTTGTCAATCATAACATTCACATGTATAAATCCATTTTTATCTTTTTTTTTGTCTACTAGGAAAAATTGGGGTCAACTTTAATGTTGTTCATAAATTATACTCTACTTTTCTATTTTTTGTCTTATTTTCTATATATTTTTCTTTTGCTTTTTGCTTAGTTTCTGTCCTTTCTCCATTTTTCCCTAGTTACCACTTTCTTCTTCATACATAGATCAGGATTAAGAATGAGGGAGCTGAAATTAAACACACACACACACACAAATAAGAGCTAGCGAAAAACTTTATTTTACAGAAGAATTGAGATAAAGATATCCTTATTTAGTAAGGGCATTTTTTTCTTTTCATTAATTCTAATTTATGCGCTGCATTTTGCTGAGATGATAAAAGGAAACAACTGAAGCCAGCTCGGTTATTGTTAGGATCCTAGTCGGCTTCTTGGCCAGGTTACTTTCTCCTGGATGCCTTGTCGAGGGGCTGGCACACAGTAGGCCCTTGATACATGTTTATTTAATTACTCGCATGGAAACAGAGAGGCTTTTAACTCTCAAATAAGTTCAATAAAAAGACTGAAATGGAAATGGGGGAAAGGATTGAAATGGAAATGAGGCTTCGGGCTTCTCTGTGGATCTTGTTTCTGATTCCTGCCTGTTCTCCATTAGCATTGATAATTGAAAACTGACTGCATTTAATCTCAAATCTATTAATTGATAAACCATTTACTTTTCCTGAAAACAAAATCAGTGGTTTTTTTTGACTGTTTGACTACTTATCAAATTGATTTATTCAATTAATTTTCAAACTTTTGACTCATTTTTATCTTGCAAGCTTGTCCTTGACTTCTGAATGGTTCAAATAAATTACCCCTCTAAAATTACAGGAAAGTTGGTGGTAAAGCTTAATGTAACCAAGGGAATCTCAATTTGAGGAACCCACTTTTCCAGTGATACGGGCTTTATGAAATGAAAACAGCTGTTCCAAGCTGTAGCTTAAAATCTGCCTTCTTCCCAAGGCAATGGCAGAGGCACCTACATTATTGACTCAGGAAATTCCCCTCAGTGAATTGTCCTTTAAACAACTTTGATTACATACATTAGTTGGGAGTTCTGTTTCATCAGCTTATCCATTTCTTACAGTTCTTCTGTTCTCATACCACCAAATGGGCATGATTAATCTGAGATTTCCTTCTCTTCTAAAGTTTCCCAACCATCTCCCCCTTGCTTGGTTTCTAAGAACTGCTCAGGTTTTTCTCTGAAGATGAGTCTTTCTCTTCTAAATTTCCCTTTTTTTCTTTTCTAGGTTAGGCATTTATTGATGTATTTCCTTGGTGGTCAGAATTTGTTACCCCGTGAAAATGTCAACACCTGTAAGTTTCTTCCTAGCTCTGGCAACATTTCCTGAGAACAACTGGCTGATTTCCTTGCTTATATATTATTTTTAATGGAAGTGCCCTTGACCCTGACCTGTTCTGTAAAAATAAAATTTTGTTTTATTTTCTCTAATTTTTGTGCTGGGTCTTCAGCTCAATTTTATTTATTTTGAAAGCTATGTTTGACAGTTTTTTTCCCTAACTCATTTCAAGAGTTTTTTTTACTTCGATTGTCCATTGTCTTTAGCATGAAAACTAGGATAACAAAGTATAATCAATTGGCTAAGAGATTGCTGTTAGGGATTGTGGATTTTTAACCATACAATCAATGAGTTTAGTACAGGTCACATGTCCCAGTGTAATATATTAACTCTGTTGTTTAGAAGCCTGGGATTTGCCCATCGGAATAGCTGAAAGTGATGAAAGGAATGAGGCAAACAATCAGAGATAGAGAGGGAAGAGCCATAGCCGGTTGCCGACAGCCTAAAATAAGAAATCTATTATAGATCTGACACATTGTGACTTTTTCTATTAGCAATCACTGAGCTGCATCTTAGACCAGATTTTTTGTCAACGTCCCAGTGAAAGTTGAGAACTCCTCTTTTCCCTCCCTTTCCTCAACCCAGGAAAGGTGAAGAAAACAACTTAATACAACAGGTTTTCTTCATCTCCTCCTGATGCGGATGCCTTCATTTCTCTGACTCCACCTGTCAAAATAGTGAAAAATTTGTATGTGATTGAAAATGAATGTCTATGTTGACTATGAACAAAAGAAAATAAGCAGGCACCTTTCTGCCTAAAATTTCAGTGAGAACATTGGTCTCAGACACCTACATCTACCCTGGCAGCTCCTGGCTGGTCCTAACCACTCCACCTCCTAGATGGAAATCTCAGCCAAGTGCTCCAGTTGGCCTGAATTTAATGCAAGGCAGCTCAGAGGACAAAAGACAAGTGAGTGCACCGCACACTATTTTTTTTTTTATTCCAAAAGTGAAATTTCTTTCAAGGAGGCCAAACTGCTCCTCCTCAAACCACCGCAATCCACTACAGTTTTCCCTGAGAGTGTCTTACTGGGAATATGCCATAGTTAAAAGACAATGTCACAAGCCAGTGAATATCAAACACTGGGGCTGACTGAATAGCTATGAGCCAAATCTAGATCCCAATGAGTGACTTTAGAGTGCTCCTTTTCTCACATTTAACCTATTCCTCTTTCCCGCCCTCTTAGTGCCACAGGTCTTTAATGGGTTCTCAATACCTTTCAATACCAATTCAACAACTTAGTGTCTCCAAGAGAAACGTACACACTTATTTATCTGAAAGTGGCCTTTGTGTAGGGAAATAGTCTTTTTGAATTTAGTTGTAAGGATGACTCACTTTGCAGAAAGCCAGAGGCACCCTTAGGTGAGAAGGGGTAATAAGTAGGGCATCTTGAGAGGGATCCTTTGCAGGCCAGGATGGCCCCACTGCCAGGCAGACTCGAGGTTCTGAGGGGACTTGAGGTTGGGCAAATAAGAATACAGTGCTTGCTGCAGCTAGTCAGAAGGGCCAGTGGATTTGAATATTTCAGATCAGATTCTGCCTTTGTGACACTGCATCTTTGTAGGGAGAGACATTTCACAGTGTTTCTTTTAATGAAGATTCTAAAGTGATTTATGATAATTCAGAGATACTCATCTGGAATGGTATTCTCTGCAGATTAATGATGGTGGGAAAAAGTAATGTGCCCACATCTGTTGAGAATTAAACGCTGTTGGAAAATGTTTGTCATAAATTGTTAATGAGGAATTCACAAAATTGTTCATTCAAACACCCCACCCCTTTTATGAACAAAAACAAACCAACACAACACACACATATTGAATCAAGAAAAGATCAGAAGGAAATACATTAAAATATTCACAGTGCTAATCTAAAATGATGGGATCCTATCTTCTTTTTTGTACAAATATATATTCTAAATTTCCTACAAGTCATGTACAACAAAATTATTAAAAATTAAACACCATCGTTTATCTTTTAACACTGCACCTGGTTTTGAGGTCATCCAACAAAACAAAATAAAAATTTCCCAGAACTCTGGAAAGTTAAATGGAGCTCAGAAGCATGGAGTCAGGTGGGATGTGATGGCAGGCCAGGCACACGCCTCACCCCTTCCCAGGTGCCCCACTGTGTAGATGGCCATGACAGCCGGCTGCGGCTCAGATAACAAACCAGAGAGAGAGAGAGAGAGGCTTTTATTTGAATTGTCAGCCTTAGCCTTGAGATATAGTGCAAGTGGCTTTAACAGCCAAATCACATCTTTGCGAACAATGTCACAAAGATAGAAAAGGAGCATTATATTTTTTATCTCAAAGATGTCCTGAATAAAGTACACTTGGTTCCAATTTCATCTTGATAGTACCTCACAGATCACAGTGACAGCCTTTCTGGAAGAATCGCTGATACTGGGTTTATGTTGGTTTTTTCCACTCAGGGTGAAGAAACTCTGCATTTTTATTAGCACACACCCAGCACAGATCCATTATTATTATTTACCATTTTAAACGTCTTCTTGGTTCTGATGGATTTCTTAGTTCAGGTAACAGAATATCCTGGCCTTTAGAGAATGCAGATGGGACGGGTGAGCTTTAGCAAGGATCCCATCTAACTAAACACACCACAATATCACCTACCATCTGCCGCAGCATATGCTTAAAAGGCACGGTTTACAAACTAAATAGTAAAATTCAGGTTTCCGTGGCCCACATGATCTGCAGTATAAAATCTTAGCTGTATTTTTAAAGCCATCAGGAGCCAAAATAATGACGACTTTTTGCAGGTCTGTGGCACCAGGAGGGTTTGTTCACTAAAAGGTCCAAGCAACCTGGAAGATGGAACCCGGCTGCTGGAAAGGGCATGCCGGACTTCTCCCTCCTCCCCGGTAGGAGCAGGCCCATGGCACGCTGAGCATCTAAGTTAAACGCCATGCGGAAGGCCACACTGTCAATAGTCTTGAGTTGATCCTGGAGTTTTTAAGGCCAGGTCCTGTTTGGTTTGGGGCTTTACCTTAACCAAGGGCCAAGAGAAGAAATACAGGAAAGTGCAAGGCAGGGCTGTGCCCCTCCTGAGAGGGACACTACTGAAACTGATGTCAGACTGCAGACAAGAGCACAGGAAAAACCCCAAGCACAGTCTCCGTGGAGGTCAGTCTCGCCAACAGCCTGAGACAGCATCTTGGTGCCTTGAGCTTCCCGGGGAAATCTGACAAAGGCAGAAGAGGAAAAGAAAAACAGAGGAAGCGGATCGAAGAAGGAAGGAGGAGGGGATTTCACAGGCCTCTCCAAGTAAACTGGGAATTGTTGAGTGCAGTAATAGTGCTCTATGGTTCTACTGCTCACACCTCCCAGAATGATGGTGGGTCAGCGAGGGGAAGGGTGATAAGAGGAGAGACAGAGTGACACGCTTCCCCCTAACAATGTGTACACATTGAGCAGCAGACACATTACACATTGTGTTGACTCAGGAACACTTTCATTCTAACATGGGTTCTTAATCTTCCCAAAGTACCCGTATTTCTGAGCTATCTTTTAAGATTTTCACTGATAGACCAGGCATGGTGGCTCATGCCTGTAATCCCAGCCCTTTGGGAGGCTGAGGTGGGAGCATTGCTTGAGCCTAGGAGTTCAAGACCAGCCTGGGCAACAAAGCAAAGCCCCTGTATCTACAAAAATATAAAAAAAATAAAAAATAGCTGGGTGTGGTGGCAGGTGCCTATTGTCCCAGCTATTTAGGAGGCTGAGGTGAAAGGATTGCTTGAGCCCAATGAGCTAGCATCATGCCACTGCATTCCAGCCTGGGCAACAGAGCTAGACTCTGTCTCTTAAAAAAAAGATTTTCATTGATGCCCATTAAGTTTTGGTGTGTGAGTGATGTTGTAAATAACGCTGCTCTGGCCCTAGTAGGGTGAGGATCATAGCTACCTAAACTGGCCATATGAATCTTTGGAAGTGTCCTAATCCTGTTGTCCCCATCCTATTTTGTATACTTGCAAGAGATATCCAGAATCTGACTATATCATATCAACCACTCACTGGCTACCACCTCGATCCATGGGTAGCAGCCAAACTTTCCCACCTGCATTCACTCTAAAGCCTTCTAACTGGTCTCCCCACTTTTACTTTTGCCCTCTAGCCCACTCCAACTATTCCAGACAAAGCAGCCAGTAATGCTTTGAAAACAGTGGTCATGTCAAGTCACCTGTGCCCTGCGTCATTGTAGGATATGGCCCCCAACCTCTCTGACCTCATCCACTGCTCTCCACTCAGTCACAGCCAGGCGCATTTCCACCTCAGGATCTTTGCATTTGCGGTTTCTCATCTAGATATTGGCACCCATCAAGTCTTTGCTTAATGTCTCCTTTCCAGTAAGGTATCCCCTAATTATCTTCAGAATTGCACCCCTGCTCCACCTTCCCCGGTTCTTCTCCACTTGATTTTTCTCTAGAGCACCTAGCAGTTCTCACTTGAAAAATACATCATTTACTTATTTTGCTTCCTCTCTATGTCCCCCAATACACTAGAATAGAAGCTTCTTGAAGAGTTTTTGTTTTTGTTTTTGTTTTTCTTTTTTGAGACGGAGTCTCGCTCTGTCGCCCAGGCTGGAGTGCAGTGGCGCAATCTCGGCTCACTGCAAGCTCCGCCTCCCGGGTTCACGCCATTCTCCTGCCTCAGCCTCTCCGAGTAGCTGGGACTGCAGGCGCCCGCCACTACGCCCGGCCAATTTTTTTGTATTTTTAGTAGAGACGGGGTTTCACCGTGGTCTCGATCTCCTGACCTCGTGATCCGCGCGCCTCGGCCTCCCAAAGTGCTGGGATTACAAGCGTGAGCCACCGCGCCCGGCCTCTTGAAGAGTTTTAGGTCTATGTTGTTCACAATTGTATCCTCAGTACCTAGAAAGGTGCTTCACATTTAGTAGGTGCTCAAAAATATTTGTGAAATGAATTTGCTCATTTCTTCCAGAAGTCTTGTGGGCACCTTTCTTACGTACAGTTTTATATATTTAAAGGTCATGCCTGATTGAAACAAGAAAAACCTTTGTAAAATTTTACACATACTGTCTGGAAGCTGTTCAGCAGTCTATATATGAAATAGGCTATAAGTGGCAGCCAAGTGTCCTGTAAACAGAAGTCCACACAAGGTGACCCACGGTGGCTCATGCCTGTAATGTCGGTGATTTGGGAGGCTGACGAGAAGATTGCTTGAGGCCAGGAGTTTGAGACCAGCCTGGGCAATATAGCAAGACTGTCTCTACAAAAATAAAAGAAAAAATTAGCCAGGCATGGTGGCATGCACCTGTAAACCTAACTACTTAGGAGGCTGAGGTAGGAGGATCACTTGAGCCCAGGAGTTTAAACCTGTAGTAGTGAGCTATGATCGCACCAATACACTCCAACCTGGGTGACAGGAGAGACCCTGTCTCAAGAAGAAAAAGATCTACACAAGAGAACCTTCTAAGTCCTTGATGTTCCTTCTTAAATGGAGTTTTAGCTCATTGGGTGAGGAAAGTATATACATCTTATCATTATCTAGTTTGTGTCTGGTGCTAGAAAAATGTTATTGTCCCTCCAATAATCTTTCTAACAGACCACTTTTGAATATCCTAAATTATTTTAAAATGAAATAAGATAAAGAAACATAAAATGTAGATTTGATGCCAGATCTATCCAAGCCCATCTGTGTACTTGTTTATTTTTCAAGAGGCTTCTTTCATTAGAAATTTGGACATAAACAATGAAAGCTTATTGGATTGTTTTTGGTCGTGTAGTTGAAAATGGCTGTGGTGGGACAATAGCTTTAGAGGCTTTTCAAGGGTATTATCCAGTACTTTTTCTGATCTTGTTTACATGTACCAGCCCTATTGGCTAAACATCCATAATTATTCTCTTGACTTTTCTTTGTGAATCGATATTGCTATTGAAAATAACATCCCTGAAGACAGAGCAAGGTAATATTCATTTTTTAAAAAGCTATCTTATTATGTTTACCTTGCTGTTAAGTGTATTTCTTATTTAGCCTAGAAGTGCTGTAGTGTGGCAAAATATTGTAACTTACATAATGATTGTAATTTAAAAATGAAAACCACTAGGTATCTTTTTCTTCTTTGCTTTGGTTTTGCTGGCTGTATGATTGTTTTGGCTCTATCTGTAAGCATACATAAAATGAATAACAGTAAATGAATTACAGAGGTATAATTCCATTGAGGGTTCTGGAAACAGCTTTTAGCCTCAAGAGCCAAGCTCTTACATTCTGTATCAAATCAGAATTGCAAGACAGAATTATAGTTTTGTTACTCAAGGTTTGCTTGTTGTTAATTTTATTGAGGACATAAAAGCTAATATGAAGCATCTGTCATATCCTTGACCCCTTTAAGAAACCTGTATCCATGGCAGCTGATATCAGGTAGGAGGAATCCTCATAGGGTATTATAAAAGAGAGAGAGAGATGCCTTGTTCCTTGAATATCTCTTTGACACTAGATCCCTACAATGGGAGGGTTGGGATGAATTTCAATCTGTTCAATCAACTTGTAGTTATTGAGCTCACACTGTTGGCAGGTCTTGTTCTAGATGCTGGGGTTACAGCAGTGAACAAATGAAGGAAAATCCTTCCTGCCCTTTTGGAGTACTTATAACTACAACTAAATCAGTGCATGTGACAACCCATTTCACACAAAACCAGCTAAGGAAAGATAGTTTAGGAGGGCCTTCAGGGTGGGGGTGGGAGTGTGTTCTTTTAAATAGAATGGTTAAGAAAGATTTCACTGATCAACCGGTATTTGGGCAGAGACTCCAAGGAAGCATGGGAACAGTCTTGATGCAGGTCTCTGGGGGAAGAGCCCCCCAGGCACAGAGGGCAGCCTATGCAAAAACCCTGAGACAGAAGGCTTGGCGGAGGGGGCAGCAGGGCTAATGTGGCCAAAGTCAAGTAGGTGGAAAGGGAGTGACGGGGCATGAGGTCCCAGAATATTTGGAGGACTGGCTCTTAGATTGGCTTTCTAGGTCAAGGGAAGGCTTTGGGATCCTCTGAGAAGAATGGGAAGCCATCAGAGAGTTTCAAGCAGAGAAATTACATTTCGAGAGGATCATTCGGCTGCTTCATAGAAAACACACAATTGGGAGGCAAGGGTTTAAATAGGAGAGTAGTTAGGCTACTGTACAAATCAAGGCAATAGATTAGAGCGGCTTGGAAGAAGGTGGCAGGTGGAGGTGTTAGGGTGGATTCTACTTTTGGTCATATGCTGAAGGTAAAGCCAACAGAATTTGCTGACAGATTGGATGTGGGATCACTTCACAGTCTCATTTCCCTGGAATTGCTACAAGGTACACAAAGATCTTTGAGATTTCTCCTCCCTCCTGCTTTGGCCTTGACGATAGGTGCTGAAATATTGGTCATATTTGGGGTTTGCATCTTCCTTTGCTTGTTTTTGCCCTGAGCACATATTTAGCATTTGCTAGGGCACAAGAACATGATTCTGCTGCCAATTCTGTTTTCTGAAACTGAACTTTGTGCTGCCACTGCAGGGCGTTCCCACTAAAGCTCAGCAGTTCTCCTGGATACAAGAACAACAAACGTCTCCATTCTTCCATACACCATCACCTCCTTGCATTCGTTATTCCTCCACCATCATCTCAGATGTCTCTTTCCTTCAAACTCTGCCCAAGCCTGAACTGCTTCGTGTTTAGACTGATGCAATCTTCATCCTGGCTTTTTTTTTTTTTTTCATGCTTCCAGAAAGCTAGCAGCTAGTAGCAAAAATTACCCTTATCCATCTTTGTTTTTATCATCTCAGATAAGTACAAAATCCCTTTCAGTTTTCTGTCTAGGCTTCCAATTCACTCTCCTTCCACTGTACCTCCCTCCTCCCCACCAAATTTAAGTTGATTAGCATATATTCTCATCCTTATTATTTTCATCTTCAGCGCATATTTGTATAATTTTGGATTCACTCTGGGAAACCACTTTGAGAACTGTGAGCAAATAAAGCAAGCATAGGATCTGAACTGGGGAGAGTTTTTTCTTTTTTTCCATTGTCTGGTCAATCCCGCCTAACGCAAGAGAACTGAACACAGTAAGCTTTACTGTAACAGCAAGCAGCACTAGGAGGGGTAACTCTTTACCCTGCAAATCTTCATTTTTTCCTTAGTGCAAAATAATTGTCATGTTCATCATTTATGCAACCAATCAAATATTTCTGGCTGTGTGCCTTCTGATGCACAAAGGAGGATTGTACTTCCTGGCTCCTTTTTGGTTGGATGAAGTCATGTGATGAATTCTGGCTAATGACTTGTGAGTGGAAGAAATATAATTTCTCAGCCAGTGCATTTAATTGCCAGAATAAGACTCTAGTTCCTTTCCTCTCTTGGGGATGATGGTGGTGACTTCTAAGATGGTGATCTGGATCACTGATGGTGGCCTGGGTTACTGAGTTACTCTGGGGAGCAGAGTCTTTTGACAACCTCTGGTGGATATGCAGTATGAATGAGAAACCCTCATTTTTGCCACTGATATTTTAGGGTTGTTTATCACTGCAGCATAACCTAGCCTATCCTGGCTGATATATTCAGGTCATCTCATTCTGTGATAATTACTTGAGTTTTCAATCCTGTTAAATTGAGAACAGGACCTCAGGCAAATAAGGATTTGGATGGATGTAAAGGACTAACTTAAGTTAGATGCCAGAATGGTCTATTCTGGTCATGGGAGGCCTAAGGATGATGGTACTAGAAAGCGGGAAAGGCTTGCAAATGGAAGAAGTAGAAGGACCCCGAAGGCAAAATGAAAAAATAGCTGGGGTTTATCTGAGATTGGTACTGTGGTCTCATACAACTTCTCCATGGTGACAGAAAAGAGATTTAGTAATCTCTAACACTTGGCCTAATCCTAGATGCCTCCCAGCTGGGGTTCGCATTTGGTCAGGAAGGAACTTCCATGGTGACAAGAAGACAAGGCCAGAGGTGCCACTGCCTCTGTTTCATAACCTCCAAAGGGGATAGTTAACATGACTCATTTTCCCAGCTCTATTGTGGTTATTCAAATAAGTGACCATAGTCAATGTCTGTGAGCAGCTGCTGCAAGGCTAGGAGAACTCACCAAGGCCTGATGCTGTTTCAGTATCACAGCATGTCAAAGGAATGATTTCTAGCTTCCTGTAGACACCATTAGCTAAATTGCAGTATCTGCTTCTCTTATTGTCTTTGCCAGGGTCATTGTTTCTTGCACTGAACCTCAGAGGAAGGACGAGGAGAGAGGTAGGTGCCTTCTGCCTCCCTCTCCTTTGCTGTGAAGCCTGCTGGAAAAGAAGCCTGCTGTTTAGAAAGTTGCTTTGTTTCTAATTGGCATGAGGAGGCTTGAGAGAACCTCTACTTTTTGCTTGTGTTATGATTTTGTGACAGTGGGAAGTCAATCTTAGAGCATTTACAGCTCTCCCAAGCTGTCAGTAACTCAGAGACTTCAACTCCGATTAAAACCTATGACTAAAAAAAATTACCATAATCCAGTGACAGGCATGAAGAGAAGCCATAATAATACTGATAACAATGTGCCAGTTAAGAAGCTATTATATTTAGTGCCTTACTTCAGCACAGAGAAATCGTCTCAGAGTTGCCATTGATATAACCAGTGCCTTGTTAACAGATGTGACCTGATCTTTGCAGAGCCTGCCTCAGATACTTACCTGTATATACCTGTGGGAGGAAGAAGAAAAAGGTGTGTCCACCTAGAATAATTTGTTTGCTGGAAGTTCTGTCGTTGGCAGAAAATGGAAGCTACAAACTAGTGTGGTTATCAGCAGGGAATGGGATCAAAGTTTCAGTCCAACAAGTCCAACTAATTGCCCGAACCACACTGAAAACTCTCTTCAGGGTCCTCAAAAACACTCTATGTTGTCTCTTTTGCACCAGAGCTGTCCTTCTCTCCATGGTCATCCAGGAAACTTCTTTCTCACTCTACCTTGACTTTGGACACTGAGTAGTAATACCGCATACTCTGATCTCATTTTCTTGGGGCTTCTGTAGGGAACTCCAGCTGTTTGATAAGCTCATTTGAGTTAACTTGTTAATGCAGCTAATGGTGTAAGGTGTGCCCTTCTGACTCATCTATTTGAATCTTAACAGGCAACTTTCAGTTTGAAGGCCAAGGTGTTACTACTTAGAATTTAGGGCACAGAAGGCCTGGTGTGTGTCGGCAGTGATATTTGGGAGAACGAGTCTGTTTGGGAGACACTTTAGGTCATACCAGGTAAGTAGCATATTCCTTTGCCTATAGATGTAGGGGGAGTGATACAGCCTTCTATTTGCATTCTGGGACTCTGTGAATCTCTTCAGTTCTTTAGAATCAGTTAAAATGCCACCTCTTCCAGACACCCTTCCTTTGTGGAAATGGGATGCATTGCTTACTGGCCTTCCCTCCGAACTTACTGTACACAGCTACAGTACACATAATCTGAATATACTTGGAGGAGTGCACATACAACTGTTATTTAAGCAATATAGGCAGTCATGTGTCATAATTCTGTATGACTGAATAACAATAGTTACTCCACTGCCAGGCTAGTGAGCCCTTTTGGGAAACCGAGTTCTCTTTTGGAATAGAGATTTCAAGTCTAAGGGGCCTCTCTATTTACCAACTATAGATATTAATCAAAGACTACACTCTGCTTGAACTGAGTGTGGAAAGGACCCTGTGTGTGTTTCAATCATACACACATGCAAAACTATACACAGAGCAGTCCCTAGAAGGAAGTCATATTATGTTAAAAACAAAGAACTCTGGGATAAGTGGAAACAGGTACCACATATTTGGAGGGAAATTTGACAAACAAGTAACAGAAGTCTTAAAAACGTGCATATCCAGGGCCAGGTGTGGTGGCTCACACCTGTAATCCCAGCACTTTGGGAGGCTGAGGCGGGTGGATCACTTGAGGTCAGGAGTTCACGATCAGCCTGGCCAGCATGGTGAAACCCTGCCTCTACCAAACATCCAAAAATTAGCTGGGTGTGGTGGTGAGCACCTGTAATCCCAGCTACTCAGGAGGCTGAGGCATGAGAATCGCTTGAACCTGGGAGGCGGAGGCTGCAGTGAGCTGAGATCACACCACTGCACTCCAGCCTGGGCAATAGAGTGAGACTCTGTCTCAGTTAAAACAAAAAAACAAACAAAAAACAAACAAAAATGCATATCCTTTGACTTAGCAATTCTACATTGAGGAATTTATCCTAAAGTTTTAATCAGAGATGCTCACAAAATATTATGTATCAGGACAGATGATGATGCTCATCAAAGCACTTTCAGTAGCAAAATATTATAAATAATTTACATGATAACAAATGGAGGATTAATAAATGGCTCTTGTATTTATAAACAGGGAAACTAAAATTTAGCCATTAAAGTTCCTATCTTAGGAGAACATTTAATGGCATGGTAAAATGCTCACAATCTACTGATAGATTTAAAAGTAGGTGATAAGAGATTGTGAGTTTAATCTAAGTTTTGTAAAATCTGTACAATATGCATGGAAGAAAGACTGGAAAGACACACACCAAAATGTTGACAGTGGTTATCTCTGAGTACTTAAATGAGTGATTTTACATTTCTTCTTTATATTTCAAATTGTCAATGAGAATTATTACTTTTATAATCAGAAAAAGGTGATTAAAAATAGAAAACTCATTCCTTGGGACAGCTTAGGAAAAGAGTTCTGGTTTTGGATCAGAGGAAAACTGGGTTGGAATCCTAGTTCTGCCACTTGCTAGTGGCATATTATTTAATCTAAGCCCTAATTTTCCCTTCTGGATGATTGGGGACAATAAAATCCACCTCCTGGAGTTATCTAGAGGATCAATGGGGAACGTTAAAAAATAATAGTTGTTATTTTTAGTGGCACAATGTTCTGGTTCTTCCCAGTCACCTCCGCCTAGACCATCTTAGTTACCTGTGAGAGTCACATTGGCTATGGATTTGCCCACTTAATTATAATCAAAGGTTATTTTTTAAAAATGTAGATTCTATTATAATTCAGGAATGACAAGGCTAACATATGAGGGAAGAACTGGCCATTGAAAAGATAGTTTGTTACACTTACAGATCCCAAGGGGAAGGGCACACCACACCATGGAGGGCCACCTGGAGAAGCACTGGGATCAGTCAGGAGGCAGAGGGAGAGGGGAAGATGTGGGCGAGAGTATTTATTGTAGTTTCCGTTAAGGAACAGGCACGCAGGGTAAGCAGGCTTAGGACTAGCTGGTTTGAACCGTTTTAGTGGCTCCGGGGCACAGGAGCTGTCTCTAGTTGCTTGGCTCCTGGCTCTGGGGTGATTAGGGCAGGTGGACAGTGACCCAGAGTGTGAGAGCCTAATAAAGGGGGTGGTTGGGGGTGTAGGCTCCGATTGGTTGATCTGCATTTGAAAAGGAAGTTCCCATATTTACTCTCTCTAGGCATGGCTGTCCCTGGGAGGAGCAGTCCCTCCAGGGTCAGCAAGGCCCCGAGATATCAAAACATCAAAAATACAGAATAAAAAGATGATTAATACAGTTATAGGTTGGGAGTAAATTAGCTATACCACCTTTTATCATCCCCACAAGGAAAAGGGTCAGACTTTGACATATAGTACAATCCTTGCAACTTCTGTTTTATAGAATCATACTTGTATTTCTTTTTTGGCTATCTATTTTCTGTGTAACAAACCATCCCAAAACTTAGTGACCTAAAACAATAACCAGTTTATTTGCTCATGATTCTGCAATTAGAGCTGAGCTCAACTTGGTGGTTCTTTTGCTGGCCTTGCCAATGGTCACTCATATGACTGCATTTAGCTAGCTGGACAGCTGTGGCCTAGACTCAGCGGGAATGCTGGCATGGCTGGACCTCACTCTCTCTCTTTCTCTCTCTCTCTCGTCTTGAGAACTCAGGGGCCTGGACTTCTCCAAATGATCTCTCCAGCAGACAGGCTGGACATCTTCTATAGCACCTCAGGGCTCCTAAGAATGCAGAAGTAGGAGTTGCCAGGTCTTATTAAGGCTGAGTCCTGAAACAGGTGCAACATCACTTCCACTGCACTCTCTTGGTTAAAGCAAGTCACATTCCCAACCCAGACTGGAGTACATGAGGTCCTGACTTCCAGGAGGTGTGTATATCAGGAGGGGTGTTTCACTGGGGGCCATCAATGTAATGAACTATTATAGCAAGTGAGGCAGAGCATTGGTTCTGGCAATTCTTTTAGAGACTCTGAGACCTTTGGAGACAGAACTGTAGAGATCATCTAGCCCAATTCATTGAGGAAACGGAGGTCCTGATGACTACTGTCCACAGGGGCCGTGTGGATGCTCTGGGTTTTCTCTTAAAGAAGTGACAAGTTAAGGAACCACATATATTTTGTAGAGAAAAAGGTCTTGAAATGGTAGTGGCCCATTTTCAAAAATTTCAAAAATATAGCCTATCCCAGGGAATGAGGATATGCTTTATTTTTAGACAAAGTATACTAGGTCACTACTGATCAAACAATCACTGGAATGACTTGACAAGAGGAACAGAGTGCCACTTATCTGAATTCTCAGTTAGCCAAATGGGAGGATGTTTCTTTTCCTTTATAGGCTTATTGTTAAAAGGTGTTTTGTACCACCGAATAATTTCCCTCTAAAGAAATAAAAGAAATCCTGGGAACCAGTAAGATTCATGACTCCTGCAAAATCCTAAATTTCCTTCAACAATTTCCCTTTTCTAAAAAGAAAAAAAAAGTCGCTGGATGACCAAGATTGTTGTAAATTCCTGGGTTGGTATTTAGGCTCAGGCTCACAGGGTAGTTTCTTCAGCTGTTTCTGAGCATCTTCTCAGGAAGGTGCCTCAGACTTTCCCAGCACAGTGCCCCTAGTGGCAGAAGAGAAGGATGCGTGCTGCTGGGCTCTAGTTCTAAATGTACCTGAAAATACTTTTCCTTGAATTCTCCCCTTAATCTTTAAAATTTATGTTAACCTTTCCTTCTGCTCTATGATATATTTATAATTGTTTTAAAATAAAATATAATGTTTTAGATTATTCATCACTTACTCCAGGGATAGTCAAGGCTATCCCCGTTTCCCCCTCCCCTCCCCTACCCTCCCTTCCCCTCCCTTCCCCTCCCTCTAATTACTGGACATCTTTGAAACACTTGACAAAATCAATCATTTTTTAAATTTTAGATTATATTATTCTTGGCAAATATTTTAAGTCCCTCCCCTTTGACCTCCGTGGGACGAATATACAGTCATATACTACATAACAACGTTTATGTCAACAGACCACATATAGAATGGTGGTCCCATAAGATTATAATGAAGCTAAAACGTTCCCATCACCTAGAGAGGTTGTAGCCATGGGAAAGTCATAGCACAACGCATTAATCACCTGTTTGTGGTGATGCTAGTGTAAACAAACCTGCTGTGCTGCCAGCCACATGAAAGTCTAGCATATGCAATACTTGATCATGATAATAAACTATGTTACTGGTTTATATATTTACTACACTATACTTTTAATTGTTATTTTAGGGTGTACTCCTTCTACTTAGAAAAAAGTTAGCTGCAAAATAGCCTCAGGCAGTTACTTCAGGAGCTATTCTAGAAGAAGGCATTGTTAGCATAGGTGATGACAGCTCCATGCTGCCCCTGAAGACCTTCCAGTGGGACAAGATGTGGAGGTGGAAGACAGTGAGATTCATTGTCCTTACTCTATGTAGGCCTAAGCTAGTCTGTGTTTGTATCTTAGTTTTTAACAATAAAGTTTAAAATGTAAAAAATTTACGTAATTTTAAAAATAGAAAAATGCTTTTAAAATAGGATATAAAGAAAATATGTTTCTCAGACATTGGTACAATGTGTTCGTGTTTTAAGTGTTATTACAAAAGAGTCAAAAAGTTTTTAACAATTTTAAAATTTATAAAGTAAAAAAGTTACAGTAAGCTGAGGTTAATTTATTATTGAAGGCTGTAAGTTAATTTATTATTTTCTAGATAAATGTAATGTAGCTTACGTCTACAGAGTTTATAAAGATTACAGTAGTGTGCAGTAATGTCCCAGGCCTTCACATTCACTCACCACTCACTCACTGACTCAGAGTAACTTCCAGTCCTGCAAGCTCCATTCATGGTATAAATGCCCTATACAGGTGCACCATTTTGAATTTTTTATAGTGTACCCTTACTGTAGCTTTTCCATGTTTAGGTATATGTAGACACCCAATACTTAGCATGGTGTTGCCACTGCCTACAGTATTCAGTACAGTATCATGCTGTATAGGTTTGAAGCCTAGGAGCAATGGGCTATTTCATATAGCCCCAGTGTAGTGGGCTATGCCATCTAGCTTTGTGTAAGTACACTTGTGCTAGGCCGTTCTTGTGTTTCTATAAAGAAATACCTGAGACTGGGTAATTTAATAAGAAAAGAGGTTTAATTGCTCATAGTTTTGCAGGCTGTACAGGAAGAATGTGCCAGCATCTGCTCAGCTTCTGGGGGGGCCTTGGGGAGCTTTTACTCATCTATTTTTATCAGCTGACTGAACACGTCTAAGCAAATACTTGGCGGCACCTCAGAGTTAAGTGTCCAAAACTGAACTCATCATGTTCTCCATAAAATCTGCTTCTCCTCCTGTATTCCCAATCTTAACACAACCATCTTCCCAGTCACTCATGTTAACAACTTTGAAGATACATTTGACCTCTCCTCCTCATTTCCCAAGCCTAGTCACCAAAATCCTGTTGAATCTAGTTCTAAAACACACAGAAAAACCTTTTAGCTAGTCCAGGACCACACCATCTCTTGCTTGGGCTTTGCTTAGCTCAGGTCACTATAACAAAATACCATAGAATGGGAGGTTTAAATAATAGACATTTATTTCTACAGTTCTGGAGACTGGGAGGTCCAAGACGAAGACGCAGAAAGACTTGGTTCTTGGTGAGGGCCTTCTTCCTGGCTTGCAGACAGCTGCTTTCTAGCTGTGTCCTCACATGGAGGAGACAGGATGTTCTGGTACCTCTTCCTCTTCTTATAGGGGCATTAATCCCATCATGAGGGCCCCATTCACCTTCTTGACCCCTGCTAAACCTAGTCATCTTTCAAAGTCCTGCCTCCTAGTCCCATCACATTGGGGGTTGGGGCTTCAACATATGAGTTTGGGGAAGATACAAACATTCATTCCATAACAGGCTTTTACAGTGATGTCCTAAATTTCCCTCTCACTTTCAGTCTTTTCTCCCCTCATCTACACAGTTTTCAGATTTTTTTTTTTCTAAAATACAGTAATGGCACATTTCTCCCTCGGGTAACTTTTCAGTAGCTCCCTGTATTATTTAACCATGACATTTGCAGCAAGGCAGAATCAGGCCCAACCCATCCATTTCATCTCCAATTATTCCTTCCTTCGTCCCCACCCTGTCTTCTTTGTTTCTCTTGCTAATACCTTTCCTCTGCCTCTATCTGTTTGGCAAGGCATGTGATACTCAAGTTTTTTCTGGCCCACCTGAAATGCGATGGCTTTTGTGAAGTCACCTCCGCAGACAGAATTAATCATTCTCTTATCTGTGATTTATGGGTCAGTGGTTCTTAACATTGGTTGCATGTTAGAACCACGTGGTGTATTAGTTAAGAGTTTTCTCCAGAGAAAGAGAACCAACAGAATGTATATATGAAAGAATATATAGGATAGATATTTATAATAAGGAATTGACTCATGCAATTATGGAGGCTGAAAAGTCCCAAAATCTGCAGTAGGCAAGCTAGAGACACAGGAGAGCTGATGGTGTAGTTCCATTCCAAAGGCCAGAAGGATCAAGCCCTAAACAGAGCCAATGTTTCAGTTCAAGTCCAAAGGCAGGAAAAACAAAAAAACAAAAAAACCCAGCATCTCAGCTCGACGATAGGCAGCCAGGAGGAATTCCCTTTATTCAGGGGAGGATCAGGTTTTTTGTTCTGTTCAGGCTTTTCACTAACTGGAAGAAATCCACTCATATTGGAGAGCGCAATCTGCTTCACTCAGTGTATCGATTTGAGTGTTAATCTCACCCCAAAACACCCACACAGACACACTCAGAATAATGTGTGACCAAGTAGCTGAGTACCCTGTGGCCCAGTCAAGTTGATATACAATTAATCATTATACCAGGGAAACTTAAAATATACACTGATTCTGCTGGGATCCATACCAGGGCTTTTGTGGTTTCATTGGTCTGGGGATTTTTCCTGGAGCCAGGGGAAAATTGCCAACTAAATTTTCATATATATGTATATGAATGATTACATTACATATATCACATTATGTGTAATATAATTATATGTATATATGTATGTGTGTATATATATGTTACTATATATGTGTATATGTTACTATATATATTTTATATATATTATATATATATATATACACACACACACACACACACATATATATATCTTTCAATAGAGTGTGGAATCCTTAAAGCCAGGGTCTGGACTTAGCCATGGTTATCTCAACACCAGCCTGGAAATTGAACCACACTGTGGCATTACGGTTATGGTTATGGTTATGGTTATGTTATGGGTTGAATTATGTCCCCCCAAAAAGTTGAAGTCCTAACCCCCAGTGCCTCAGAATGTGACCTTGTTTGGAAATAAGGTTGTTGCAGATGTAATTAGTTAAGATGAGGATAATGGATATAGATAAAAGATGAAATACTGGAGTAGGATAGACTTCTCATGTCCTTATAAGAGGAGAAGAGACACTGAGACACACAGGGAGAATGCCATGTGACAATGAAGGCAGAGATTGGAGTTGGTAGCTGTAAGCCAAGGAAAGCCAAAGGTTGACAGCAAGCCAGTAGAAGATAGGAAGAGGCAAGGGTGACACCCTATGGGTTTCGGAGGGAGCACAGCCCTGCTGGCACCTTGACCTAGGACTTCTGGCCTCCAGACTGTGAGAAAAGAATACACTTCTGGTGTTTTTGTTTTGTTTTGTTTTGTTTTGTTTTGTTTTGTTTTTCTGAGACGGAGTCTCGCTCTGTCACCCAGGCTGGAATGCAGTGGCGCGATTTCGGCTCACTGCCAGCTCCATCTCCCGGGTTCACGCCATTCTCCTGCCTCAGCCTCCCGAGTAGCTGGGACTACAGGCGCCCGCCACCAGGCCCAGCTAATTTTTTTGTATTTTTGGTAGAGATGGGGTTTCACCGTGTTAGCTAGGATGGTCTCCATCTCCTGACCTCGTGATCCGCCCGCCTCGGCCTCCCAAAGTGCTGGGATTACAGTCATGAGCCACCGCACCCAGCCCTACACTTCTGGGTTTAAGCCGCTGAATCGTAGTACCTTGTTAAGGCAGCCCTAGGAAATCAATCAAATAACCAGTAAGAGTGAAGCTGTGCTTGCAGGAGAGGGGGGTGCACTAAATTTATGGGAAGGTAGAGTGGGATAAACAAGAATTGGTCATTCACTATGGCGTGAGGAAGGAGTGTTTTGAGAATTACTTGTTTATTTTTCTGTTCGAGCTTTAAGGTTTGGGATCTTCCACATGCTGGTGATCTTGAGATATATAATTGAGTCCCTTGAGTTGAACACCTTTCCAGAAATTATCACCTGAACTGATAACTGTTCTCATTTCTCAAGCTACCCATAGATCTACTAGAAATTAATAAGCAGGCGCCTGGCTTATCCATTTCTCATTTTTTCACTAAAGCTTGATCAACTCAGGGCTCATTCATCAGAGCACATTTCTGGATCTGTAAAATTTGGGATGAGTCAGGGGCTCACCAAGGTCATTGGGAAGCACTGCCTGCCCAGCCATCTGCCCCTCACTCTTTGACGTCTCTTTAAATTAAACACCACCTCCCTTGGTAAAATTGTTCTTGCTCTATTAATAGTCAACTTGGCTTGTGTTGCACTGAAAATCCACGGAGGAAGGGTGTCAGAGAGAAGAAAAAGGCTACAGACCCAAGGGCACATTTCTTGGTCAGATGACTCCAGCCTCTGAGGAATCCCAAGAATTCTCTGTGTAAAATCCCTGGGCCTTCTCCTCTGCTTCTCCTGTGACTTCTTTTTCTAAGATCTCATCCACCAAAGTGAACGTTCCCCTTTTCCTTCCCCAATATTTTCATGCTTGAATTTATTTTTGATCAGGAAATGCTACAAGGTTACTTTAAGAAAAGTATCCAAACCCCTTTCTGTGGACTCATGAGACATTTCTAACTTCATCCATGTCATTACTGAATTAAAATGGAAACCTTCCACTCCCAGTTGTTACTGATGCTTTTTGCAGCCACACCTTTATAACATTGTGATATAATTTTACAACTGATTGGCCTACAATTTTATAGGGCTGCCACAAACTCACATCTGCTCCCCGAGATGGGCCCTGGTAGCTTCCTAACTTCTCTCTGTACTATTTTCTGTAAATTTCCCATCCCGGCCCTGACCGAGTGCTCTTTCCTTCTGCTGGCTGCCACACTTGGGTCACCTCCTCACGGCTGTCACCACTCCACAGTCAGGAAGTCCCTGCCAAAGCTTCTCGGGCTATTTTTCAAATGTTTGACCTTTGCCCATTCCCGATGCACCCACTACTCACATTCTTCCTGCCTCCTCTCTCTACACACTGATTTCTTGGCCTTTATAGTTCCCAGCTCCCTACCCAGGCCCTCATTACTGGCCGTGTGCCAGCCTTTAGATCCAGTTTCATCATCGTGCCCTGCGGTGTAAAGACAGAGAAGTGTCTCTCTGCCTAGGGACAGGGGTTCTTGGCGCCACTAAAGAGGTTGTCTTCTGGTGCCCACCCTTCCATCTTGGAAAAAGCTCCAACTCCAAGTCCTTCATAATGGTGGGGTGTGGCTTTCTCTAGAAAATCCCAGGTGATTTCTCTAAAAGACAGGTGCAAAATGCAGAGGGGATGAGGGTGGAGCTATTCCTGGACTCCTTTTTTTTTCTCAGAAGCTGGTTTTGATCAGCTTTGATGTTAACCCTAGCATCTGCACAATGTCCTGCTTGCTTAGTTCTCTTCGCTGGTAGTTCCCAGGGGATAACAAAAGCAGGCTGGAAAGGCCAGCACATTAGCAACACACTGGATGTTTAGAGTTGCTCTCCTGTACCCAACCCAGGCCACCCCCTTCCCGCACTCCCCGGGTCTGTGTCCGGGGCTTTGTACAATGTTGTTTCTCAAAGTGTGGTCTGGGGATGAGCAGCGTCAACATCATCAAGGAGCTTGTTAGAAATGCAGAATCCCAGGTGCCATCTGTGACCTCCTGAATCAGAATCTCATTTTAGCATGATCTCCAGGTAGTTCTTATGCACACATCGCAGCAGGAACAGTGGTGTTCCACGTGTGTGTGCAGCCGCCCAGGGCAGCAGGAGCCTGCCCAGTGCCCCCGGAGCAGCTGAAGGAACACCCTGAAGAATGTAGCAGGCTAAGTGCATTTAGAGGTTATCAATGTGTCAGTGAGGCAACCTCTTTATGGGGATCATTTAATTAATGTTAATTGCTCTTGGCCTGTTGTGTGGCTCTGGCAGGATTTACGGAAAATCACCATAATGTAAAACCCTATAGAAGAGTCATTGCTTCTAGAGGCCTTGTGACTCATGCCTGGAGACACCTTCTGATACTTGATGCATCACGCAGATGTATAAATAATGCCCACATCTGCATAATCCTCAGAGGCATCAAGGCACTTCATTTTTGGTGGGGGCAGGTGCATTCAGGTGAAGAGCAGTGCTCCTCATATGTTATGATCTGGGTGGCAGTTGGTGAGAATTTGCTTCACAAAGAGAAATGATTTATCCAGTTTTATTACCCAATTCTGTGCTTTCATGGATTACATAAATTTTGTTATTGCCATCAGCCCAGAGGATGTTTAAAGTGGTTTCCATATTGCATGACACCCCATCCCTCCTCCTCTTAGCATCTCACAGGTCAGGGAGAGGAAGAGGTAGGCTTGAAATACAAGCAGTGACAGGAGATGGCTCATGAGGCGCAATCCCAGGAAAGCTCGCAGAGCACTTCCCAATGGCAGGCGCCTGCGCAAACACAGCTAGTAGGTTAGAAAGAGAATTATGGGGCTGGGACACGCCTGTCTGTGCTAACCCCATGTCTGAGGTCACACTCATTTAAAGAGAAGAGTATGTTTGCCTCTTTAACATTGATCTTTGCTTCCTTGCCCCTTCCCTCTTTTCTTAAGCTCTCTGTTCCTTTCAATTTGAAAGGGATGTAGGTGCATTTTGGACTCATTCACCCTCTGTTTCAATTAATTACCCTCAAGAGTAACTTATTTTCCACACTTATCCTCCTTTGAAAACAGTCTCTTTCATGATCCGGAAGATTTCTTTATCCTCACACATTCCATCCCTTCCCCAAACCCAGAGCATCATTGTCTTGCTTGAGATGAGACCAAATCCTACTCATCTTCCCTGAGTCATCCTTATTTTGGTTGAAGGCTGACAGTTTCTGGTTTGTTTTTGCACTTGCTGGTTCTCTCAATCCTCACTAAAATCCTGTAACCTAAACAGAGCAAGTATCTCAGTACCTATTTCACAGATAGAGAAACTAAGGTCAGGAAGCCTTTTTCAGGGAGTAGAGCGGGGACCAGAATGAAGATATCCACCTTCCTGTACAGAGCAATTGTGGCCACCCCAGGGCCACCTCAGCACACTGCGTTTTCCACAGACTCTAGCTTTCCGGCACCATGATGACAGCAGCACTGTGCTCACGGGCCAGCCTTAACAAATGTTCTCTGCTGTGCGGTGGGGCTGCCCTCATTTTATCCAGGGAAGGCCATGGCCACAGACCTCATTGGGCACGGCACTCTCTCTTGAGCTTGGTTTATTACCCTGTGTGAGCATGAGCCACGTGGGTGCTGTCGTAACAGCGTTGGAGTCCCTACAAATCTCCCCTAATTCTTCCCTGATCAGCCTGCAGCACAAATGCTCTGCTCTTCTCACAGGTCTTTTAGGCTATGGTAATTGCTCTGGGAGCAATGACCCATTTTTCCACACCGAACAGCATGCGCCATCTGCGGGCTCTCTCGCCCAAATGATTCAAATTCTCTTAAATCCAGTTTCACTGTCACTTGTCATTTGCTCTGCATCTCAGCCTTGCGTTGTCTGCTAATCTGGAGATCTGAATTTCTGTTGTTTTCCTCCTTTCCACCAGTAGATGAGTTGACAGGGATTCAGTGATTCCTGAAAAAGGGAGATTAAAAAAAATACTTCATTCACTCACTCATTCATTTATTACTGAGCACTTACCTTGCCCAAAGCCCAGTGCTGAATACTGGGGGACAGAAAGCTGGTCAAGGCCAGATGATTCCTCCTGGCCAGCAACAGATATGCCAACAACTAACCCCCCCCGTGAACCAGAGCCAAATGAGCAAGAAGGGGTAGCATGGAATATTAAACCCCCTCCACATCCCATTAGAATTAAGCTCCTACGGCAAGGACGATAAACAGTCTTGCTTGCTGACAAATCCCCAGGACCTAGAAGAATGCTTGGCCTGTGTGGTGCTCAGTAAGCATTGAATTGAGTTTAAATTTACATTATTGACCCAGGTTCTCCACCCTCCCTTATTCACATCTTTGCCATCTTAGCTCCTCTACTGGAGGAGAATACCTCCCCACTGCTCCACTTTGGGCTCCCATGTGTGGCTTGCTTTGACCAGTGGCATCCAGGGGAAGTACGTGACAATCTATTAGTTCCAAGTCTAGGTAGGTCCCTAACAGCTGTCACGTATTTCCACTCTTTTTTGGCCTCTGTCACTGCCACAAGAAGAGCATGTCTTGGCTAGCCAGACCCACAAACTTGCAGTGTAGAGCCAACTTCCCCAGCCTAGTGTAGCCTATGTTAACTCCCTCATCCAACCCACAGATGCAGGAGCGAGTCAGCCAAGATCAGCAGAGCCGCTTCAGCTGAGCCCAGCTGACCCACAGATGTATGAACATTGTTATTTTAAGACGTGGAGAATTGGGATGGTTTATTATGCAGCATTGCTGTGAAAATAGCTCATTGATACTGTCTCAGTTTGCTACCTGATTTCTTTCTGGGACTGGATCTCTAAGTCATTATTTGCCTTCATGGTTGCTCCAAAACCAAGGGTTGGCAGACTTTGTAAAGGCTCAGACAGCAAATATTCTAGGTTTTGTGGGCCACATACAGTTTCTGTTGCATTCTGTCATGCTTGTTCTCTCTCTTTTTTCTCCCCAGGCTTTGGTTTGGATTTGGCCCATGAATTACAATTTATACACTCCCATTCTAAACCACCAGAAACATACTCATTGGTAAAGGTTTTTATCTAGACTTCAGATTCAAATCAGAATTCCATCTATTTATTGAGGGCCTACTATAAGCCAGGACTCTTCCAGGCACTTTAAAATTCATTGTCTTATTTTATGGTATGAAGATTACTTTCCCATCAAGGAAATAAGCACAAGGGGCTTCAATAAAATTTTGGCAGACACAAGCTAATTTTTTTCTCCCACCAAAGAACCTATAGCCTGTGCTTCAGTTGTTACCTGTGTCTCACTTTTATAGGTGAGACTGACCCTGGAATCAGAGGCAGATTTGAGGTTCTGTTGACTTTCACTTTGGACTATAAAGCTGGTCACATTGTGATTTGTAAGCTGGGCTACTCAGTAGGGTGCTTGCAGCACTTGAAAAGAAAGGGTAAACAGGATGTGTCTTCCTGGGTCACCACTTTTAATGAAAGGTTTTTGGCAAAAAGTTTAATTAACATAAGTGTTAAGTCATGTTTTAAAATATGAAAGGACATTATTAAAAGAATGGGGGGAAATCACGTGAAGTTTCAAGATAATATAAGACTTAAAGACATTTTGAATTTTTAGCTTTGGACTCATGCCCAAGCCTCTATTACTATCTTTTAACCCTTTTTTGTTATTAAGAGACTTTGTTAGGAAATTGTTAGGAAAGTTAGAGAAACATCTCCCTCCTTTCCTCCCTCCCTCTCTTCCTTCCTTTCTTCCTTTTCTCTTTCTTTTTTTTTTTTTTTGGCAAAAGCACAGGTGTTAGAGTTTGTTTTTTTTTTTTTAAGAGCTCAATACATTTTTTATTTGATTACATGTTGAATGAATATTTTAGATATACTGAGTGAAATAAAATGTATTATTAAAGTTAATTTTACTTATTTCTCTTTACTTCTTTTTCATGTGACCACTCTAGCAAATTTAAAATCATATGCATGGCTTGCATTTGTGGTGCGTATTATATTTTTGTTGTCCAGTGCTGATCTATAATATAGCATCCAAGTTTATTGTCTACAGAGCTCTTTTTTCATGGAGTCTCGTGAATAAACCTAGCTCGTTTTTCCTTCTTCTTCTTCTTCCTTTTTTTTTTTTTAGAACGAGTCTCATGCTGTCGCGTAGGCTGGAGTGCAGTGGCGCGATCTTGGCTCACTGCAACCTCTTCCTCTCAGGTTCAAGTGATTCTCCTGCCTCAGTCTCCCGAGTAGCTGGGATTACAGGCACCATGCCAGGCTAATTTTTGTATTTTTAGTAGAGATGAGGTTTTACCATGTTGGCTTCACCTTTAGACTGTACCTTTAGACTACTGCAACACTTAAATGTGGCACTCGGCCTCCCAAAGTGCTGGGATTATAGGCATGAGCCACTGCACAGGTGCTAGAGTTTTACGTAGTCTTTTTGGCCTCCTGTCTTGCTTGCAGCAGTTTTGTTATAAGAAGCAGTACAATCCACAGGGTCCTCTTATTTAGAGAAAACTGTCCCACCAAAGATAATCGCCCAACTGGAGTCCAGTGTCTCTCCTTATAGACCAAGCTCCAGATTCTTGGGCTTTGAGCATCCAGAATTTGTTGTCCTGAACTGCACCTAGTGTGCATATCCCAGTCTTATGAGGTGGCTGGGGGCAGCTCTTTGTACAGGATGGTAATAGGGCGGACAGAGTTTGAACACCCAGGCTGTGGTGTCCACATGCAGGCATGCCAGCTCTCCTGGTGCTGCAGGGAGTGGGGGTAGGAAGACAAGTGTGTGAGCCATAGGCTGAGGCCTCTGTTTGCACCCTTGCTGGGTCCCACAGATGTTTAGGATGACCCCAATTCTAAGTGCATGCAGGTAATGCTATGCTCTGCTGATCTGGTGGTTCTTGGGTATAGAAACACTAATTAATGACAAAATTTAGGAAGTGTCGCTGGGCCTGGTTTCGTGTTCACCTGTTTATTTTCTCTTTTGAAAAATCTTTAGGTTGTGAGGTGATTTTAAAAATTTAAGGCAAAGTTGTAAAAAGGTCAAAATTTCCTCTGCATTTAAAATGGTTTCTTGTCCATATACCCCTGCACTTACGAAGATGCTCACCTTTTTAGTCCAGGCTGTTATTCTGCTGTTGGTTCAAGCTCCTTTCATCAGCTAGAGGTCATCTGATAAAATATGTTCAGATTTGGCAATTCTTTTAATTTGGAGAATATTAAGCACTGATTTCAGGACCTCTCTAGTCATTTCTTTCAGCATTTAAACATTTAAAAATGCATATATTATAGAAAAAATAGCTTCATTTAAGTGTTGCAGTAGTCTAAAGGTACAAAATAGTGTATGGTGAAAAGTAAGTCACCTGCCCACTCTTGTCCTCTAATTGCCCCCTTGGATGCAACTACTGTTACACATTTCTGATATAGAGGCATATATGTATATAAAGTTTTCCTTTATAAACACAAACAAAGGTCTACTGCACACATGTAACTTGGGAACATTCAATGTCAGTACGTACCCAGCCACATCTTTCTTTTTAATGAGTACGTGGCATAAATGGAAGAAATTTGGGCTTGAATTATGGAAAATATGATAAAGTTTGGAATTCAATATTGTGGTGTTATTACCTATATTATATATTACATATATATCTTCTATCTATCTATCTATCTATCTATCTATCTATCATCTATCTATCTGTTTTTGTCCATGGTTTCTGGCTCATAACTCCCATAAACCCTGTTACAGGCTTTTGTTATAATGATGGGTGTGTTAAGCCTCAGAAGACAGAATCTATCTGAACTTCTCCTGCTCTCCTTTCACTTTCCCCAAGGCAGGACTCTAATCTTCCCTGCCTTTATGATTGCCAGTTATAAGCCCCTCATTCTAGAGAGGGTCCAGCCCCATACCCTGGGGAAGGAAGGCTGACATCATGAAGCTTCCATAAAAATTCATGAGGACTGGGTCTGGAGAGCTTCCGGATAGCCAAACACATGGAGGTTCCCGGAGGGTGGTGCTCACAGGGAGGGCATGGAAGCTCCACCCACTTCCCTCATGCCTGTCCTGTGCACCTCTTCATCTGTATCCTTTGTAATATCCTTTATAGTATATTGGTGAACGTGTTTCCCTGAGTTCTGTGAGCCCCTCCAGCAAATTAATCTAAGAAGGGGTCATGGGAACCCCAAGTTGAAGCCAGTGGGTCAGAAGTTCAACTGGTGTCTGAAAGGTGGGGGCCAGTTTTAGTGACTGAGCCTTCAATTTGTGGAATCTGAAGCTATCTCCAGGTAGTGTCAGAGTTGACTTGGAGGACACCCAGCTGGTGTCCACTGCTTGGTGGTGGGGAAAAAAACTCACACATTTGGTCACAGAAGTCTTCTATGTTGATTGGTTTTTGTGGTGTGAGAGCAGAGAAAAAGCACAATTAAGTTTTTCTGAAATAAATGTTATATGCTATTTAGTGAAAACTTTTCAAGAAGCCTATCCCCAGTTCACCTAAAGCAGGGGTCAGCAAACTGTCACCCCAGCTAAATCTGGCCCACTGCCTATTTTTATATGACTCACGAACTATGGCATTTATACCTTAAAAGGCAAAAGAAGAATAGTATACCATGTAATGTAAAAATTATATGAAATTCAAATTTCAGTGTTTATAAATAAAGTTTTATTGGAACACAGCCACACTCGGTCACTTACGTATTATCAATGGCTGCTTTTGCATGATTATGGCAGAGATGAGGTGTTGGGACAGAGACCGAATGGCTGCAAAGCTGGAAATATTTACCCTCTGCCTTTTTAGAGGAAAAGTTCGCTGACCCCTGACCTAATCGCAAATATAGTTCAACACTTAGATCACTTAAAGTTTGGTAATGGGAGTATATGGTCAGCACGCATGTGGGGAATTAAAACATTCTCCAAAGTGTTTGTCTTGCTGGGAGAAATTCTGGCATCTTTTGACTGGGCTAAATCTGGCATAATTTTAAATCAAAAAGAAAACTGATTATTTTATCTTATTTGAAATCCAAAAGACAAGATGTACTAATTATCAAAAGTTATTTAAAAGTTCAATCAAAAACAGACCTACTAATGGATTGAAGTGAATAACTTCCTAACCTTTCTTGTAAGCATGGTCTTAATTTAGAAATTAGCTGTGCATTAGAAAATAAAATATGAAAGAGAGTTTGTACCAAAGAGAACTGACTTTTGGTCCTTTTCATTCTCGGGGATGAATCAGAGAGGCCAGACAAATGGTCTTTTTTCAGATCTGGAGCTGAGTAGAATTTTTCAGACACAGTGAACCCTTACTCATGTGTTATTTAGGGATATATCATGGTTAATGGTTTTTTTCTCCATAAACATTTAAAAATAAAAATATTGTACTATAAGAAATGAAGTTTTTCCTTTTGGGCAATAGAAACAATAATAATATACACACTCACAGTTATTTGAATCCAAGAGACATAAAATGCTCTCTCAACTTTAAATAAATAATATTAGGATCTTTTAGATGGCAAAAAAGAAAGCAAGATGCACCTAAGTCATGAGGAAATTGATGTTTCAGATCACATATCTATTCTAACAATAGTGAAAAGCAACAAATTAAGAGGAAAAATGTAACTGCCAAGAAACATAGCTAGAAAAGAAAAATTTTTGGCCAGCCTCACTCATCCTTGACTAGCTTTTCAGAACTGGACATAAGAGTGGCAGATGGAAATTGGGAACAGTAAAGATTATAGATAAGAGAAGAGAAAGAGTAGTATACCTTCTGGAAAGCTGTCCATCTATGATCTTAAGAGCTGTCACCTATGAATTGTTTCATCAAGCCCAAAATGATCAATGTTTGTTATGTGAAGTTTTGGGGGAGTAAAGGCAATGTAAGTGTTCTTCTTGTTCTAAAGAAAAGGGAATTGAGGATCAGAGAGGTTAGTACTTTATCTGAGTTAGTGCTCAAAGCTGAAACCATTACCAGACATTTTGAAACAGCTAACCAGCAATTCCATTTTCTTCTTTAATCATAGATTGAGCGCCTCCTATGTTGAAAGCATTGTACCAGGCGTAATAGAAAAAAAAAAAGATATGTAAAACCAGCCCCTTGCATTTGAAACCTATAGTTTAGTGGAGACGTAGAATCCAAGCCACCAAGCACTCTTGGTAACATTATCCACAACGCTGGTTGAATGACCCAAAGAAAGACTTGTAGAAGTTAAGCATGTGAGAAACTATTTTAACATTTTATTTTCAGTAAATAAAAGAGAAGGATTTCAACTGGAGGTCAGATGCAAAATTAAGAGTGGGGCATGTGAATCTGTTCTAAGTGATGGGCTGTAGGCCTCTCCTGTGTTTCCAGAACTGGAAGAGACACCATTAGAAAACCCACTGAGCTTAAATTAACATCCTTTCCAGGTGGATCTGGGGGCTGAATTGATGGGCACAGTGGGTCAAGTTATTTTTTACAGATTTAAATCTTTGATTAAAAAATCTCTTTTTAATCTTTGATCCAATTGGAGTTCATTTTGGTGAATTTTAGATTTTTTTCCCAAATAACAAATGGTCCCAGCACCATTTGTTGAATAATGAATTGTTCCTTTTCCCCACTGATTTGTGAAAATGTCAATTGTCACCATTTCCTGAATATCTATTATGTATCAGGTGCTTTGATATGTTTTGTAATGGATTTGTGCCTTTTCTAGGTGACCCAGAATCTGAAATTCCTTCCTGCATTTGATAAATTGTCTACCTTATGAATCTTGCTAGGGAAGGAGAGCTTGCCTTCACTATAAAACTTGAAAATGCCAGAACTTATTTTCCCAGACTCCTCTGCACTTAGGTTAGGAGCAACCAATCAACAGACCCTCTCTGGAATTTACAACTGGATCTATTGATTCAAAGAGGATGGACCAAGCCAACGCCATTCTGATGAGAGATCCAGCAGCAACTGCTGTCTAGAAGCATATGTGGCCATGCCAGCAGTGACACCTAGGATTTAGTGGTAGGGCTGGCAGTCCTCACATGTTCTTTGGGGGCATGAATTTCTGTGGTCCTGGTTGCTGCCTAGCCTTCCTTGTTCTTCCCTTTTCCCAAGACTGTTTCTCTGCCCTTCTCAGAAATTTTGTAAGCAACACAAGAGCCTTGAATAAATTCCTCATCTGCCCAGATTAGCCAGAGTATGTCTCTGCCACTTGTAACTAAAAACCTTGACTAATACATGTAGGATATCATTTGATTCTCAAATCCTCACACCTTAAAGGTACATATCACCATCCCCATTCCATTTTAGGTAATTAATATTCAGTAAGAGTATTAACTTGCTCAAGAGTGCATGGACTGGAATTCAAATCCAGGTTTGAATTTATCTGATTCTGAAGTTCATACTCTTTCTACTCTATCACACAATTCCAACATTATCATAAACTATGACATACACACACACACACACACACACACACACACACACGTGAGTGCTCTTTCTCTCTCTCTCAAGGCAGAAACTATACGTAATTTTTTGGTGTATGCTTTCGTTATGCTCCATTGGTATAGCCTGGTGCTGCCATCACACTGTTTGATTTATTGCACCTTTATAACAAGTTTTAAAGTTGAGGATAGCAAGTTCCCCTTTATTCTTTTAAATCCTTTTCTTGCCTCTTCTTGAATGTTTCTTTTTCTAGGTGAGCAATTGGATAATTTTGCAAAGATTTCCCCAAATCATGGAGGAACAAATTAGCAGCTTGAATTTGAAGTGCTTAATGTTATTTTCACTTAACAGCGTTACATGAGGTAAACTTCATCGCTCCCACATGTGTGTGTGTGCACACATTCACGCACACGCTCACAAATATGTACCTATATAAAGACTTTTGGTACTTATATAAAGACTCCTTGTTTGTTAGCTTCAGCATATTTTCAAATTCTGTAGAGGCAGAAAGTGTGGCAGTATTGGTCCAAGAAGCTGTTGGACATTGAGGCTGGTCAACAAATGGAAAGAAGATGCCTTGATAGGAGAGTAGCAGTGGGGAGGAAAATAGTTCTTCGCAGGCTTTATTTTTTATATTGCTTTGTTCCTGCAAAAAGCAGCATGGTTCACTTTGATTCTTCCATTCTTTTCTCCAAGCATAATTTTTATGCTGTGGGAATTCTTTCCAAGCAACACTCGACAAATAAATCCCAGGAAAATATCTGATTTGCGTTTGCACATAATTTTCCTTGTGCGGATTCTAGGTAATAGAAAACCTAAATAATGTCCATGGTCCTGGAAGAATTTCCGTAATTATGGCTTTGTTGAGGCCCTGTTAAGAACCAATGAGACCCACAGTCCTTGTCTGGTCCAATAAACCAAGAGAGTAATTTCCACCTCTTTAAGTGGATATAGATTTGATACATAGCTGTTCATCACGAATTAATGAAAAGCCGCTACTTTTGATCCAGGAGGACACCAGGCTCTTCCTTCTCTCTTGCAGAAAAACATTCAAGTACAAACATCCTTGTGAGAATCCCCCATAGGAAATTCTATGCATCTGCTCAGATTAAAAAGGCATCAACTTATTTATTTCCTCTAATAGAGAGGGACTTCTCTGAACACAGAATTCTCTCCTGAAAGGCCAGTGGCTTGGTTCTGGGAATTGCGAGATGCTAGCAATTGGCGTGATGCTCTTCATAGGAGATTCTGAGGGTGTACAAATGCTGATACCCACATGTAAACTGTGCTGTGGAATCCAGCTGCCTTTGTTGCAGCACAGACTCAACAATGCCAGGAAATTTTTTTTTTTTTTTTGAGACGGAGTCTCGCTCTGTCGCCCAGGCTGGAGTGCAGTGGCGCGATCTCCGCTCACTGCAAGCTCCGCCTCCTGGGTTCCTGCCATTCTCCTGCCTCAGCCTCCCGAGTAGCTGGGACTACAGGTGCCCGCCACCATGCCTGGCTAATTTTTTGTATTTTTTAGTAGAGATGGGGTTTCACCGTGTTAGCCAGGATGGTCTCGATTTCCTGACCTTGTGATCCAATGCCAGGAAATTTCTGAGGCTACACTTTTATTCCAGATCCAGGGTTATTCTTTTCTACCACAATCCACACAGGTATTTCTAGTCGGTCTCAGAATTGTGGATAACATCAGAAATGGAATGCAGCTTGTAGCAAGCCAGAGAGCTAACTTCTAAAATTAAATTAAGATTAGACATGGAACCTCATATCTTTGAAGCTGTGCTGCATAATAAGGTGGAACTGAATGCTGTGCCCAGGAAATTTATGCCATATTTGCAGCAACACTTCCGATAAAAAATTGAATTGATGAGCAGAGAGTTCATCATGTTGTAACAGCATATACAGTAATCTCGTGAACCACTCTCCACTGGAGTTAATAATTAACTGTTACTGAGCTACCTAATAATGTGGCCTGGCTTGGCTTTCCATCAGCAAAGACCTGGCAACCAGGGGCAATGGCTTCTGAGGACAGCCAGTCAAAAATTGCATTTGCCTATAGAAAACCTATGCTTTTACTTTGTCCTGATTTGGAACAGAGCTGGTTTCCTAGGTAAAGTTGTGGTGATAATGACTAGAAATGAATTTCTCATCTAGGCACATTCTGAAAGGCCGGTTCTGGGCATCCATAAAGAAGAAAACTTGTAAGGTAACCTAAAAGGGACAAAACGATAGCTGCTGTAATTCGACTGTCGTTGAACAGCAGTCTGCCAGCCTGCCCAATTAGGTATTATTGGTCCTCTCACACCTATTGTAGTGAAAAAAGAACTTGCTTTATCTTTAGAGAAACTTAGTTTTACTACTGATTCAAACAAGTGAAAAACACAGATTTGGTCTCCTTTCAGTTTTTTGAAATGTCCAATACTGAGTATTTGGTAACCAGTACGCATTTGATTCCTCTAGTGATCATGAGCTCTGATATTACTAAGTATACAAAATGCTTTAGAAATCAGCTCACAGTGCAGTTTTCTACTGTGGTTTGAGTGAATGATTCATGACTACAAGTTTAAATGGTAGGTAGATACAGAGAAAAGTCATCTGAGTTTTTAAATGATGACCCCTTTCCAGGTAAAGTGTCAGAAATAATTATTCCTCTTAATTTTTTCTAAACTCCAGTGAAAATGTACCATGCCATTTTTCTCCCACCTTAAGGGAACAATTATCCATTGCTCAAAGACTAATGTGAGAGTCTGTAATCTTAATTGAACAAAACATATTTATCTCCCCCAAATTTAAATGTAAATCCAAAATTTAAAAAGGTTGACCAAAATTGCTTAAAATATTGTTCACCAAAACGAGGAAAAAATCCAAGCAACTATGAGTTACTTATGTCATAAGAAAAAAAGCATTTGGTGGCTTCGTAATGTTTAATGTAGCCAAGTGGTGTTGTAAAATTATGGTTCTTCTGACAAGGTGAAGGTTCTCCAGGGGTCTGTCTCTCGTGGGCAAAAAGGCAAAGTCATTTCATATCAGATGTGTGCTATTTAGATAACTGTTCTGGGTTCTAAAGAAGTTAAGAATCATCCAAATTGTGATAACTTACTAAAATAATGCATGCTGGTCAGCCCCAGAATACATGATTCACAAAAGGAACTGAAATATACTCATTAATCCTAGAGGCTGAAGATCCCAGAACAGTTACTGAAAGTTCTATATAACTTGCCATTTCTGTAATTTCCCAACAAGGAGCTTCTAAAACCTGTGGAGTCCCTTAGACCTATGCTGAGCTCTTGGTTGATCAGTAACATTGTCAATGAGCAGTAATATTTTGAAAGATATATTTTTTTCTGAGCAGTAGGTCTCAACAGTGGGCTTAAAATATTCAATAAATCTTGGTGTAAACAGATGTGCTCTTGTGTTGTTCTTTTGAGAGAGCACAGACAGAGTAGATTTAGCATAATTCTTAAGGGCCCTAGGACTTTCGGAATAGTAAATGAGCACTGTTCTACTTTAAGTCACCAGCTGCATTAGCCCCTAACAAGAGAGTCAGCCTGTCCTTTGAAGCTTTGAAACCAGGCATTGATTTCTCCTCTCTAGCTAGGAAAGTCCTAGATGACATCTTCTTGCAATAAAAGGCTACTTCCTTTACATTGAAGATCTATTATTTAGTGTAGCCACCTTCATCAATTATCTTACCTAGATATTCTGGATAACTTGCTGCAGCTTGTATATCAGCACTTGCTGTTTCACCTTGCACTTTTATGTTATAGAGATGGTTTCTTTTCTTAAACCTCATGAACCAACCTCTGCTAGCTTCCCACTTTTCTTCTGTGGCTTCCTAACCTCTCTCAGCCTTCATAGAGTTAAAGAGAGTTAGGGCCTTGATCTGGATTAGACTTTGGCTAAAAAGAATGTTGTAAGGTTTGATCTTCTATCCAGACCACTGAAACTTTCTCCATATTGGCAAAGAGTCTGTTTCACCTTCTTATCATTCATGTATTCACTGGAGTAGCACTTTTAATTTCCTTTGCATTCACAACTTGGCTAACTGTTTGGCACAAAAGGCCTAGCTTTTGGCCTGTCTCAGCTTTCAATATGTCTTCCTCCCTAAGCTTAATCATTTCTAGATTTTGATTTCAGGTGAGAGACATGCAACTGTTCTTTTCACTTGAGCACTTAGAGGCTGTTGTAGGGTTATTAACTGACCTAATTTCAATATTGTTGTGTCTCAGGGAATAGAGAGGCCTGAGGCAAGGGAGTGAGATGGGAAATAGTCAGTTGGAGCAGTCAGAGCACACACATTTACGAATTTTTGCCATCTCATGTGAGCATGTTTCATGGCACCCCAATACAATTATAATAGTAACATCAAAGACTGATCACAGATCATTATAACCAATTTAATAATAATGAAAAAGTTTGAAATATTATGAGAATTACTAAAATGTGACACAGAGACATGAGGAGAGTACTCATTGCTGGAAAAATGCTTGAAAGATGCTTGACTCAGTGTTGCCATAAACATACAATTTGTTAAAAAGAAAAAAAGCAATATCTGCAATATGCAATAAAGGGAAGTGCAATACAATGGAATATTCCTGTATTGGATAGTGCTGCCTTAATTAAAGAAGAAAATAAATATTTATTGAGAAGTTACCATGTGATAGATATCGTATTTCTCTTTTTCCTATTTCACTGTGAAGAAAAGAGCTTAAGTCACCTGTCCAAGTCATATAACTGATACGGGGCAGAGCTACGACTCAATCCAGTTTCTTTTGATCCAAGCCCAGTGTCATTTCCAAGCATGGCCAAGTGTTGGCTCATCCATTCATCCATCTAACACATACTTACTGAGAGAGTGACTGTATATTTTAATGTCAGGACAACATATGATATTTTAATGTGACCGTATATTTTAATGTCAGGACAACATGTGTTATAATATTTTATGTCAGGACAACATGTGAAAACTGTTATTGAACAAACTGGACCCTCTGCTTACTGAGCACCTGGCTAGCAACTGGAGCTGTATGGTTAGAAAGGCCAAATGTAGTTCTACCTTCATAGAACTTATAGGCTCATGGGGGAGTCAAACATTAAATATATAATCCCCAAATTATTTATCAGCCACAGTTGTGAAAGTATCAAGCATGAAAGCCCATCCGTTTTGGGAGAGGCTTCTGAATCCCATTAAATAACAACAACAATCATAATTAACATTCAGGATTTAGCTTCCAATGCCTGGGAAGTTCAAATGAGTAAGGTAAATCTATGACACTGGTGGCCTCCTGATTGATGAATCCACTGTAATCTCTATGCCTGGTAAACAGAGAGATCTATTTCATTCAAGGTCATCCTGGGTTGGCATGACCAACTTCAATTTCATCTGATTCTCCTTGGGTAGAATTATTTTTGAGACGAAGAGCTGAGATCGGCTAATTTGTCAACATTACAAAGCAGGAGACTTATCTTCGTAACTCTTCTCCCTCATTGAACCTTCCCAGCAGCAGCTGCTGACATATGAACCTCACAGATGAAGATGCCATAGCATGGCTATTTCTCGACTGCACTGCTGAGGGTAAGATAGTGAGAAAACGCTTTTTCGTAGCAATTTCTTTGTCATTTTTAACAGGGTCAAACTCAAATACTCATAAAAGGAGATTGAGAGCCAATATGCTATACCACCAAATTTAAAAAGCGAAAAAAATCAAAGCTGTAAACTGTTATCATTTCCAGTATTTTATTCCTTCTAATGCTAGCCCATTAGTTTCAATAAAAGAACAACAGAATGTCCATTTCACCGTAACTTGACATGCTTATTATGCCAATATGATTAGTTTTTGCAAAACACTCCTGTACTGGTTATAGTTTGTAGAAAAATTGATTTCACAGAACCAGAGAAATTAGAATTAGAAACATTCTATTAGGTCACGAGGTGCATCCCCTGGGGCTAGTATAGAATTAATCCCCAGTTCCCAGTGTATTATCTGATGGAGTTTTTATCAGGTTTTGATGGGCTTACATATTTATTATAGGCTGGCAATACATACCACTAAAAATTATACCAATCCATCTGAGAAATAAAATTCTAGAAAAATAAGCGTCTGCTGAGCACTAATTTTACTTTGGTGGATACATTTTTAATATACTGGTGTTTATAGCCTCTCATCTTATAAGAGGCAGGGTAGTAGCACTGGATCATGGGTTGGCATTACAATCAAATAGAGAATTTGCATATCTTAAGTTGCAAGAATTTCCCCGGACAAAATTTCCCATCAGATTTACACAAAATGTGGTATGAATTTTTGATTCCCAAGAATGGCTTATTTTGCGTAAAGGAAATTGAATCCTGTACCTCAAGCAAGTGGCTGCAATCAAACACTTGACTAGCCTGACATTTTCGTCTTCTTAGGCACTGTGTACTGAGCTATGACTCCGGGACAGATATTTGTGAGAGGGTGGTGCATGCAACTCTGAACCGGAGGGCTGGGAGTGGGGTGCGGTGAGGGAGTCTGCTGGTGTTGCCTGAACTCCACATGTCCTCCCTTCTTCCTCAGCATGGCTGCTTTTTGGGCAGTGACTCAGAAAGGGAGAAAAGCAGAGAAGGAGGAGATGGCTTCTCCAAGTAAAATTTACATACACTTTTCTACATACAGTTAGCCCATAAACTCCTGAGATCTCCCAGATCAGGGTAGGATTGCCTCTCTGCTTCATCATGTACCATTCAAGAATTCTCCTCCCCCATTGAGACCATCCTTGAAGTTCATTGTCACTCACCTATTAAAGATGTTGGAGAAAAGTACATGATGTGATTTTCCTCAATCCTGCTAGGTTGTTTCTTCACCCCTTGCTCCTTCACGGAGATAACAGGCAGAAAGTTTGATGTGGGCTCAGTTGTGGGGAAGTGGTGGGGGAGGAAGTCAGGTTATGCCTGCAAAACAGCAGCGAGGGAGGCGCAGAAGTGTAACGTTCAGCCAAATAATGCTTTGTTTCACTTGTTGTTCACATTCTCATGTCCCTGTGTGAAAGCCTAGATGAAATTCTTGTTGTTCAGGATGCGGCTGATGGGTATTATGTCTGGAGAGCATCCCAGTGAAGGTCTTATATATCTTTTATACACCTGCATGCTAAATGAGCAAGAACACCCAGATGCTGAGTAAGACTTACGAATTTGGTGTAAATTATGCAAAAAGTAATTTTGTATATCCAGAAAGTAGCGCTCTCAGTAGTACAGTTTTTCTAAACTCTCCATAATTTAGGAGAATGCAAACTGAAAGGCAGTCAAACAGCCACAAGGCCTGATTGCACAGCACAGTGTATCAGCTTCGACAGGTGCCAGTCACAGAGAAGGCTCTTGCCCACTAAGGATTCTTTTATACCCAAAGCAGAAGCCAGTAAAACTGCTCGAGGAGGTTAAAAAAGGCAGGGACCTTAGCCATGTTAACCCTCAGCTGGTGGCAGTAAAGACAGTTTTATCAATGGGCTCTGGCAAAGTGAAGATGGTGAAACAATTCTGAAGAAAAGAAGCCAGGGAGCTGCACTCTTGGGGTCGGACAGAATTTCAGTAGTGATCAAGGTCCACCTTTGCCACTCAAAGTGTGGCCCCCACACAAGAAGAATCAGCATGACCTGGAAACTTGTGCCACCTACAGAATCTTGAGCCCTACCTCAAACTTACTGAATCGGAAATATGCGTTTTTCAAAACTCCAGGTGATTTGTTTGCACATGAAGATTTGAGAAGCACTGGTATACACCACCATTTCCCTAGTGGTTTTCCCATGGTAGAAGCCTGAACTTGCTAAGAAGGGACACAGATTTTCTAGCCCAGTGAAAAGTTGATCTCATTCTCATTTCAGTAATAGCCAATGAATGACTATGCTTTCCTTCATTACATTTTTTTTTAAATTTTTTGACCACTCCCATTGTTTCCTTTTGGGAACAATTTCTCACTACATGTGATTCTGGCAAGACTGTCAGCCATATAGGCTGGGCATGTGATTGAGGTTGGCTAGAAACAATTTTTTTTTTTTCTCCTGGGGATTGATCTGGAGAAGAAGGTCTTTATTCTTCTGAAATCCTAAGGTGCAGGAGAAATATAGGCTTGGGACTGGGACTGGCAGGGATATCTTGGCTACCATATGTAGAGAAAATCTGCTTGAGAAGGAAGCCAGAGGAGCCAGGCAGAGCAGAAAGGTAGAGAGAGAGAAATTATTTCAGCACCTGAGACCAGTTGTGCCCAAAGGCAGACAACCCTGGGACTTCCAAGTTGAGTGAGCCAATAAATTCAGTTTAGCTTAAAGCAGTTTTAGGTTAGTTTTTTGTCATTTGTAGCTTAAAAAAAAAGTGGTTCTGACCAATATATTCCTGAAATTGGATCATCAGATCTTCCAAACCAGAAACTTTGACATCTGGAAACCTGGAAATACATGAAGAGAATAAATTCATTATAAAGTTCACAACCTATAATTTGACCACTGTGTGAGTGAACTTGTGTGAGTATCTGTAAGAATAATCTGAGTATAAATGTAGAAGGTTTAAAACTTTTAGGCACTCATGAGCCCTAAATACCAGTTATCTGTATAATTGCGGCAGGCTGTGTTTATTTTCTAGATTTAGAGACAATGCCTATTGAAATTAATATTCAAATTTATGCCAGCTAATATGCAAATCAGGTTGGCTTTGGTGCTTTAAAAACAAGAGAATAGGATTGCAGCACTGGCATTTCAATGGTGCTGATGCTTTGATGAACGAAGACAAAGAGGGCTAGAATGCAGATGAAACATGTTTCCTTGGACTACCCAATGCAAATGGGAAATTTATAGCTCTGTAAACTGTTTTAAAACATAAAACAATACCTCAATTTAATATAGCAGCTTAACCATTCATTAATTTACTCAGTGCAAACACTGCAACTTTCAGAAATGATGCTACCCATAAATACAATCTACAACCACAAAAAATTGAAAAAACACAAAAGAAAATTGTGCTTTTACTCCTGCCAAATTTCAAAATCTAAATCTACAATTGTTTGTTCCACTTGAAACACTGAAGCCTGCTTCTCTTCTATAATCAATTGATATCCACTCTTGGACATCTGTTTCACTCTTATGTGTCTAGTTCAATATAATGTATGGTATGTATACGTATTTTTAAATTATCCATTAGAATTAGGTTAAGTTATAACAGAAACTTGAAAAGTAGTAGCTTAAATAAGGTAGAAATGTTTTTATTTCTTAATAAAAAATAATGTATGGAGTTGGACAGCCCCGGGCCAGTAGAGTGCCTCCATGGTTATTGAGAACTAAAGATTCTTCCAGATTTTCAACACAGAGTATAGAATGTGGTGCTCATCCTCTACGTTCAAGATAACTGCTGGGTCTCTCCAGCCATAAAATCCAGTTTCCCAGCAGCAGGATGGAAAAAAAGAAGAGTTTGCCATGTGTTTTTTTTTTTAGAAAAAACTTGTCAGAGGAAATTCCAAAAGGTTATACTTTTACAAAGTATATCTGCTTACATCTCATTAATCAGAATTTATTTCTATGTCATGTCTAGCTATGGGAGAGGCTGGAAGATGTGGTCTTTTAGCTGGGAGGCCATGTGCCCTGATAAAAATCATTATTCTGTTAATTTGGGAGAGAAACAGAGAACAGGAATGTCATTAGATAACTCTGCTCCAAGTATTAAATATGTATGTGTTTATCAATTTATTTTGTGTTTCCCCCACTGGAAACTAGCCCCACATGGGCAAAGACTTTGTTTTCTTCATGGTTATAGCCTTAATATTATTTTATATTTCTCTTCTCTAACTTTTTTTCCAGTAGTTTAAGAACATCAACCAGATGGCTGTGTTGAGAAGAATACAGACACTGCATTCAGATTCAGTGAGAAAGAGTTCTTTGATCAACTAATATTTTCTGCAGTGGTCCATCCATGTGTGTCGGGTTTTACTACTCCTGGCTTAAGCATTCTCTACAACCACGAGCTTGCAACTAAAATGCTGAGAAATGTATGGCTACCATAAAGCCAGTTTAAATCTATATGCCAAAAGGCCTTCTTTAAATTTGTTGTGTCCAGTGTTTTATTCTAACTAAAGATAGTATTCTCTGCAAGTTTTTTTTTCTTATGTGGAACTCTCTTGTGCATTTGTAAATTTTGCAGGGTTCCAGAGTGTTGCTAAAGGAATTACGTGCAAATTCTAATTTGGCAAATTCTTACTAGAAAGTTGCTGGGAAAAGAGAGTTTTGCTTTTCTTTAAAAGATAAAATGAAAAAACACGTCATGAGTCTTATGCTGTCAGAGCAGAGATGCAATTCTGTGACATGTGTATCTTCTGATTCATTTAGAAAGCAAGAGGGGGCTAGAGGAGTGATAAGGACTTTTCAAGTTCAACACAAATGCTAGAAAGTAAAGCTTAGGCTTTCTCTTTATTTAGCTCCAACAAGCCAAGCACGGGGACAAAAAGGCCAGAGTTAAATTAAACTACAATTAAAAATAGCTAAGACTATTGAGTAAAGCACCAAATTGCATCTAAAAAATGATGTCTTTAAAAAGCTGTCATTGCAGCAACCTTCTTTTTGTGCCCCACACAACACATTTCATCAGTCTTGGTGACAAGACAGTAACTTGATGAGGCTGTGATTCTTTCAGAGGGAGGGAATTCTGCAACTCTCCACAAAGATAAACTGGAATTTTCAGAGTATGGTTTGAAAAGCCTCCTTAAAGACTCATACACTTCCCTTGGGGCACGTGTCCCTCTCTCTCACGACTTACCCACTTGTGAGTCAGGAATTACTGCCTTATTGGAATGATCTGCATTGCTGTTTAATTTTTGTCTTGTTTAGCTGCATCCATGGAGAATAGCCCATTTGTAAATAATATCTGGTAATTCCAGGTCTTAGTTTGGATTCTTTCAAAAACAAAGTTTAAGGGTCTTGGAAGCAGATTGTTTATCTGGGAGGTGGTCTCAGAAGGAGGAGTGAGAAAACAGATTAAGACAGGGAAGGAGGAAAATCCAATATATGAGTGTGTTATTGAGGTCACACTATGGGCAACAGGGTCTTGATTATACCAGGACCCAGAAAAGTGTGCAAATATGTCCCAGAATTGTCACTGTGAAGTATGGGAATTTGGTGCATTTCTGCACTGGCACCCTTCCTATTGGTTGTGCATTGCCCCAGGGGCATTAGCATACAGCGGCCCCCGACTTCGGGGCTGTGCACTTGTGTGGACAGAGTACTCTCTGGCATCAGAGAACCCTGCTCATTACTGGCTTGCAGAAAGGCTCATGAGACATTGGTTTGAGATGGACAATGACAGAACAAGGTGAGTCTGGCATTTACTTGGGGCTGTCTGCTGCAGCTACAGCTAAAGTCAGAGGTGGATTGAGGTGGAATGATGGGGAGGGAGAAGGTGGGTACCAGAGGTGTCTGCTGCAGTCTCTGACTGTGAACTGGAACTCAGCTAATGCTCAGCAGTTTGATTTAGGCCTCATGGCTATCATTAATGCATTTTTTTTTTTTTTTGAGATGGAGTCTCGCTCTGTTGCCAGGCTGGAGTACAGTGGCGCGATCTCAGCTCACTGCAACCTCCACCTCCTGGGTTCAAGCGATTCTCCTGCCTCAGCCTCCTGAGTAGCTGGGACCATAGGCGTGCACCACCATACCCAGCTAAGTTTTGTATTTTTATTAGAGACAGGGTTTCACCATGTTGGCCAGGATGGTCTCAATCTCTTGACCTCATGATCCGCCCGCCTTGGCCTCCCAAAGTGCTGGGACTACAGGCGTGAGCCACCGTGCCTGGCCCATCAATGCATTTGATTGTACATTTTTAACTAAGGAGACAATTTAAAATTGGTATTAACCTAAAGTTAACAAAGTGAGGACTAACATCACAATAGCCATCTTACATCTTATACAGATGTAATTTAAATCCTTGGATTCTCCTCTCTCTTTCTTCTTCTTGTTTAACTTTCAAATATCCCTTTTGCATGCTACCATCTCTACCCAAGGGTAGGGATGGAAAAGCAAGGTGGTGAAAATAGAATCTGTCAAATACTGTCACTTGTTAGAAACTCTTTTAAAAGTCCTTATGGAATAGGAAGCTGAGATTGTTGGCCAAAATGAGATTTGGGGATTACATGCGATTTGAATTTCTCCATGCTATTCAATTTCTATCGTTAATTGGGACATGACTCATAAGTCTAAATAATTGGCATAGAATGCCAAAGAGAAAGATGCATGAACTGCTTATTATTGATGCAGCTGCATTTCCTGTGTGTGGTGGCCATGGTGGGCAAAGGATGCAGGGGCAGCAGAGCCTGGTGGAGCCTGCAAGGCTTTGTGGCTCTGAGTCTGCCCTTGGCTAGCCATGAGACACAGGGCAAGATAACCATCCTCACAGAGCCTCCGTTTCCTCAGTTATAAGATAGAAGTAATAACAGCTTCCTTGCAGGGTCACTGAGAGGATTAAGTATAATTATGCAAAATGTTTGGCATCTTGAAACTGTACTATTAACAAGCCAATGGATAATAAATGCAAAATCTCATTTCTATTTTGTATCCTACTTTGACTTAATTTCTGGGTAAAGTTTTCATTTACTGAAACCAACTGCTTTGACTCATTTAGACTTAGTCATTGAATGTAAAATTAGCAAGTCCCTTGGGTTGATATTGAGCTGAAAATACAGATGCCAGGAGGTCAGCACATTCCCCATTTTACCCATTCCAAGAAGATGGAGCCATCTCAGTGAACAGAACGGCTGCTCCTAAACCCAAAGTATCCAGCAGTAATTGGTCCCACAGCAGTCCCCCTCCTGTGGCCACTGCTCATATTCTGGACATGGTGAGAAGAAAGGCAGGTCCAGAGCAGGATGGATGGGGGCAACCTTTGGTGGTTCCTCATCATCCGAGGCTGTCTGGATCTATCGTAGGGGAGGATTTGGCTCAGTCTGAAGCCCAAGGTAGACCACTCTGGGAAGCGACAGGGCCCTGGTCTTCAAATCTGGAGGTCCATGAAGACTTTCCAAGAGATACACAGGCGTGTTTAGATTTAAGGGACTCTATTTCCAGTTCCTCAACTTTCATATGTACTTCTTCTAAACTAAGTAGAGGTGACCTGAAAACAAGACTGTTTCTCTCTTACATATTCCCTTTAATAGTCTCCCTTCTACTTCACTAGAGAAAAGCAAGTGTCTCTCACCTATTTCAAAGCATACCACAGTGAATTGCCCAGGACGTCAAAAACTCTGTGACTCCAAACAAAGGGGCAAGCAGAAATACATTACTTTTTTGGTACTACCTTTTGTTTGTTGTTTGTTTTTTGTTTTTGTTTTTGTTTTTTGACAGGGACTTACTCTGTTGCCCAGGCTGGAGTGTAGTGGTGCGATCTCAGCTCACTGCAGCCTCAATCTCCCAGGCTCAAGTAATTCTCTCACCTCAGCTTCTTGAGTAGCTGGGATTACAGGTGTGCGCCACCATGCCTGGCTAATTTTTGTATTTTTTGTAGAGATGGGGTTTCTCCATGTTACCCAGACTGGTCTCTAACTCCAGAGCTCATGTGATCTGCCCACCTCAGCTGGGCCTCTACTTTTTTTTTTAACTTTTATCTTAAGTTCAGGGATACATGTGCAGGTTTGTATAGGTTAACTCATGTCATAGGGGTTTGTTGTACAGATTATTTCATCACCCAGGTACTAAGCCTAGTACCCATTAGTTATTTTTGTCTGATCCTCTCCCTCCTCCCACCCTCCATCCTGTGAAAAGCCGCAGTGTCTGTTGTTCCCCTCTTTGTGTCCATGTATTCTCATCATTTAGCTCCCACTTATAAGTGAGAACATGCAGTATTTGGTTTTCTGTTCCTGCGTTAGTTTGCTAAGGATAATGGCCTCCAGTTCCATCCACGTTCCTGTAAAGCACATAATCTCATTCCTTTTTTTATGGGTGCATAGAGTACACTATTTTTTTTAAAGGACTTTGAATTTTCCATAATCCACATATTGCTGAAGAAACATTTCCCGCTGAAGGAGATCCCTGTGACTCCGAAAAGGAATAACAGGGGCACGATGTTTTTCAATGGTAAGGCTGGGAGTGTTACCTGTCTATCTGTAGAGGTGGCTGTTACAGAGGTATGTTTCAACACATTTATTTGGATTAATAAATGAAGCTAGATATGTGTGACAAAAAGTAAGCCTGATTTGGACAACTGCTTTGACAATGAGTACCTTTTATATGGCAGACATTTTCCATTAATCAACGTGTATCTCTTAAGTTGAATTAAAAATATTTAAAACATGTGATAATACTAAGGCATTTAATAAGAAATATAAATATTAGAAAAGGCCTAGTGAAATAAGCAATAATTTGGTTTTCCCAATCCCTTTTGTGTGTATCAGGTTAAACAAGGTACTCCTCAGTGAATGAGTAGACTGTACAAATGACAGTCATTTCATACATGTGGCAAACGATCATATGAAAAAAAATTCAATGTCACTGATCATTAGAGAAATGGAAGTCAAAACCACAATGAGATACCATCTCACACCAGTGACAATGACTATTATGAAAAAGTCAAAAAATGACAGGTGCTGGCGAGGTTGTGGAGAAAAAGGAATGCTTATACACTATTGGTGGGAGTGTAAATTAGTTCAACCATTGAGGAAGACAGTGTGGAGATTCCTGAAAGACCTAAAGACAGAAATACCATTTGACCCAGCAATCCCATTACTGGGTATATACCCAAAGGAATATAAATCATTCTATTATAAAGACTCATGCACACATGTGTTCATTGCAGCACTGTTCACAATAGCAAAAACATGGAATCAACCTAATGATAGATTCCATCAGTGATAGACTGGATAAAGAAACTGCGGTACATATACACCAAAGAATACTATGCAGCCGTAAAAAAGAACGAGATCATGTCCTTTGCAGAGACATGAACGAGCTGGAGGCCATTATTCTTAGCAAACTAAGGCAGGAACAGAAAACCAAATACCGCATGTTCTCACTTACAAGTGGGAGCTAAATGATGGGAGCACATGGACACAAAGAGGGGAACAACACACACTGGGGCTTATCAGAGGGTAGAGGGTGGGAGGAGGAAGAGGATTGGAAAAAATAACTCATGGGTACTGGGTTTGATACCTGGGTGACAAAATAATCTGTACAACGAACTCCCATGACACACATTTACCTATGTAACAAACCTGCACATGTACTTCTGAACTTGAAATAAAAGCTTAAAAAAGTGCACAGATTGCAAGCATACAGCTCAGTGAATTCCCACAACCTGAACACACCTGTGTAACAACACCCAGGTCAGAAAACAGAACAAGGTCAGCAGTTCAGAAGCCTTCCTTGTGATCCTTTCCAATAACTACCCACCCTCCAAGGTGTACCACGATCCTTATCAGTACCAGTACAGATTAGTTCTCCCTTCTTTTTTGTCATTTATGTAAATGGAATTACACAGTTAAAAAAAAGATAGTAATTTGATAAGTTTTGGTAGAAACTTTTTAGTATATGTCTCAGCATTTAAGAAAGTAGATAATTCTAGTAAATGGGTACCAAATTCTTTGGTTAGTTGGGTGGGTTTCAACTCTTTGCTTTCAATAACATTAAAGGAGGACTTAATGGAGTTGTCAGCTCTCAGACATTAAAATAATTTATGATGAAAGAATAACTTTGTTATTCATGGAATGGAAATCAGAAAGGGTTTAAAGAATTGACTAGTATCTCTAAAACATGCATATTTGCCTTCCATACATACCTTCCATAAATATATAAATATCTATATTTATATGCAGAAAGTATCTCAGCAATTATATTTTAAAACAAAGTAAGTAGAAGTAAAATTGTTTCTGAAACTGTCTTTTTCTAGCAAAAAGTAATATGAATCCATAGGTTCATCAATAATTGAAAAAAGAAGCCTCACTTATCTCATTGCAAGCTGCATTTTGGATAAAATTTGCCTCTTAACAATTACTTACCAAGATTTATAATATATTGATATTTTATTGCCAAGAAGTTTATACTAGTATAAAATTCTGTGGGCAAAATAGAATAAAAATATGAATTCAAAGAGAAATAAGAATGATGTAAAACTTGGAACTGTAAGGGAAGATCACATCTACATACTTTAAAAAATGATGGACACCAAAATACTATTTTAGTTCAATTAGATAAATGTAAGAGTGATATGATTTTTTAAGCCTGCATTTAAAATAATAATGCAAAAAAGTACATCCTTTGCAAATATTTAAACTTACAAATGAATTTAAATACTAAGTTATAAATGTGTTGAAGGGTGTTATGGTCTGAATGCACCCCCACAATTCATGTGTTGGAAACTTACTCCTCAGTGCAGCAGTGTTGGGAGGTGTTGCCTTTTGGGAGCTGTTTAGGTCCTGAGGGCTCTGACTTTATAGATAGATTATGGCTGCTATAAAAAGAGCTTTTGGGAGGGGGTTGCTCTCTTTCACTCTTCTGCCATGTGAGGACACAACATTCATCCTTCTATTCATCAGATGCTCCTGCCTTGGTCTTGGGCTTCCCAGCCTCCAGAGCTGTGAGAGAATACATTTCTGTTCTTTATAAATTACCCAGTCCAGGGTATTCTGTTACAGCAGCACAAAGTGAACTAAGATAAGGGACACATTAGTTTTTCAAAATTCTATTAGGGGATATTTGAGAAAGAAAGAAGAAAAAAAACCACTGCAATAGGGCAGGGGAACCCAACCCCAGGGACTAGTACTGGTCCATGGCCTGTTAGGAACCAGGCTACACAGCAGTAGGTGAGCAGTGGGCAAACGAGTGAAGCTTTATCTGTATTTATAGCCACTCCCCATTGCTCGCATTACTGCCTGAGCTCTGCCTCCTGTCAGATCAGTGGCCGCATTAGATTTTCATAGGAGCATGAATCCTATTGTGAACTGCGCATGTGAGGGATCTAGGCTGCACACTCCTTACGAGAATCTAATGCCTGATGATCTGTCACTGTCTCCCATCACCCCCAAATGGGACCGTCTAGTTGTAGGAAAACAAGCTCAGGGTTCCCACTGTTTCTACATTATGGTGAATTGTACAATTATTTCTACTGCAATGTAATATTATATCTATTACCATGCAATAATAATAGAAATAAGGTGCACAATAAATGAATTGTGCTTGAATCATCCCTAAACCATCCTCCCCAACCCCAGTCTGTGGAAAAATTGTCTTCCAGGAAACTGGTACACAACTAGTGACATGAGAGGAGGATAGGGAAAAAACAAGGGCCCAAACAGGAGTCATGTCAGGGAGCTCAGATTGCATTTTAGATGCCATGGAAATCCATGGAACGATTTCTATGTACTAACTAACGTACAACAGGATGTCATATTGTAACTCAATTAAGAGATAATGGTGGCTTTGACGGAGATGGTATCAGTAAAGATGGAGAGAAATGGACAGATTTGAAGGGTTTTTTTGGTTGTTTGTTTTTGTTGTTTTTTTTTTTTTTGCTACTTTTGGGATGTTCACAATTCAATGGGGGTGACTGAACAAAAATCCCTCATATCCAATCCGTCAACACATCATATCTCCAGGGCCAAACATAAACGTGTTTACTGCATAAGTGAGTGGGATCCCACAAATCTAGAGTTTGCCTCTTGGATATACACATGGCTGGGATTTCCCACAAATGGGCTGAATCTGTTACATTAAGGAAATGGAGAAGATTCAAAAAAAAAAAAAAAAACTTTTTTAACCCATAAGAGAGCCTCGCTCATCAGGTTTTCTGCAGGATTGTGAGGGGAATGGATTTGAGAAATCCTTCTTTCTGCCAAAGAGCCGCACCAGTAGTGGGAATGATCTGACTCAGGGAGAACCTGGCTGTCCTGTATCATTCTGTTTAGTTTTCTCTTAGGTTTTAAATTTCTTCCAGTTCCTTGTCCGTTTCAAATCTCTTTACACCCCAGGATAGAATGTAAGAGTGGGAATCTGCCACAACACCTTTGGAGAAAATAGATTCTAGATATAGCCAATAAATCCAGCCCAGAAAGTCACTCCCTTTAACAAAGAGAATGGCTGATAGAGGGGGAAGAATCATGTAGAAAACAAACCATCAAAAGCACCCCGAGGAAGTCTGCCCTCTGCTCCTGACAGCCCGCGGGAGGGCACTGCCTGCCCCTTCCCCTCAGCTCCTCCTCTAGCTCCAGCCCCTGTGGGATGCTGGGTGAGGAAAATGACCTGCTGTTTCTGTAACAAGCTGGGTACAGACACAGTCAGTGGGCTTCTGGAGGATAAGGCAGATGGCCTCAGGTCCTCCTCCTTGCTCTGCATGCGGCAATATTAAGACAGTTCCACGTGGCCGCACTGCCTCCCCGGATTGCCCATGGCTCCCTCTCCAGTCAAAGCAGATCACCCAGAGGGGTCTATGTTACATGGGAGGAAGGGGAGGGGGCAGATTCAGCTTTAAAAGCAGCTCAGGAGACTCCTTCCCCCTTTTGGGTTTTTCTTTGATTATCCACTTAGTTCAACATCTGGGCCGGTGGGCAAGGGTAGGGGATGAATGGAGTTTATTGATCACCATTTCCATCGCCTTTCTTTCTCCTGCCACAGCCTCCTATGCAGCATCCCCACAGCAGCCTGTCACTCCCTCTCCCCACTGCAGCCCAGCATGAGCAAGGAGCCAGGTTTGCAGTGGCCATGGCAGAAGGCAAACGTACTCCTACACTCCTCTTAGAGGGAACCAGTGGAGGAGAATGTCTGGGAAAAAAGAGGGGGCAAAGGTCCACAAGGACACCTGCCCTCCAAGCCTTCCGCCAGCCACTGCAATCCAGCTTCAGCCTCAGAGCATAAAGAGCCTGGGCTTCATTCCCAGTTTTTCAAGTCCACTTTGCAGATGAACCAGTACAGGCTTATGTGCAGAGAAGGAGGATCTGTCTCTGTGGTTTGATTTAAGATATGGCAGCTCCAATCTGAAAGTAATTTCTCTTTGGCCCATCTCTGGAGGCTGAAATGTCACTGGTTTTGGTTTATTCCTCAGAGGTAAGTGGTGCCCTTCTTCCTGGGTCTCTTTTCAAATGTAAATCTTCCTCAGATGAAGAACATCTCAAATCACCCAAACCTCCCAGGAAATGACTGAGTCCTCCAGCAAATTCCTCACCCATGGGGCAGAAAAAGAAGAGAATGGAAAGAGAATCTTGGGTATCTGAGGGAGGAGGGAGCCTGAAACAAGGAAAAGAAAAGGAGAGGGAAGTTAACAGTCTTGGGTGATAGTAACAGGTAGAGGATTAACCAGGCCTACAGTGGAGCTTTACAGCATAGACCAGAGAACTGCCTCTGCCCCAAGGAGCAGAAAGGAACCAGGCCCTAGGAGTGAGGACTGAAAGTGTTTCTTAACAAGCATACAAGCAAGCTTTGGATGTACCCTGTGCCAGTTTCTCAAATCCACTCAGTCCCTGACCTTCATGGGTAATTCTAGCACAGATCCCAGGAATGGATTTTTAGCAAGAAAAGGCTGGTACCAGTGCTGTCCATCTACCTGGGAAATCAGAACGTGGGATGATGAGAGTAGGTGAGGCAGCAGCCAGGGCTCCCAGCGAGGGCCATGGCAGGCAGCTCTTCTGCTCAGTAGGTTCTCACTCCCCAAAGCACGCCCAGGTCCCCATTTGCCAGCCATCATAAGGTTCAGAGAGCCAAGAGAGCCATGTGCCTCAAAAACTCAGCCTGTCTCACCTGCCATCTGCTTCTCTGAATGGGCAAATCTCATAGGGAGGTCTGTTGGCCAGATGTGGCTGAAACTAGTGCCCGATTGCCCCTCTGCAGCTGTGGAGTGGGTGCAGAGGGCGCTGGAGTTGGCCATGAATCATGTTCTGGGGCAGCTGATGTCCTCTGCTCATTCTAGGCAGGGCACAGACAGTGCCAAGGAGGTCACAGCCCAGCCACCCCCAGCTTGCTGAGAGGCCCTGAGCTTGCTGCCAGGTGCATGACCAATTGGGTCTGATGGTTAGTGCTGCCACCCCTGAGTGAAGCCCACTGCTTTAGGTAGAGGCAATTATAATGAGATGCTTTTCTACATTTAGATGGTCAGTTTAAAATCAGTATTCTGATCTAAAAACAAACAAACAAAACCTGATTCCAGAATAATCCCCTTACCATCAATATTATACCTTAATTATTTGTGATACGTCAAAAAGGGGTGGGAATCAACTGACATGCCAATCAACAACTCCTTCCATCATTATCAGACCTAGGGGGACAGCAGCTACTATTAGTCTGTAATATCTGCATAGCTACTCAGTACCCCAAGCCAATAAATGCAAAACCTCTGTTCCTTCTCCTCTCCCAAGCACAGCGTTCAATGCACAGCAAGTAATGAATTAATGAGCTCATCACTGGGGGCAACTCTGAGCTGGGATGACTTCTCAACAACAGTCTCAGAAAAAGTAAGAAGGAGTTGTCCACTCACTGACCTCAGATAAACATTTGATAAACTGTTGATTCCTTTGGTTATTTATGAGTTATGCATATAAATGAACACGTTGTATTAGTTGGTAGAAATTTTAAACTTTATCTATGTAAAACATACATTTCATTCTACAGGCAGCTGACTTGGGTTAAAAATGAGGGTCTGGAATGCTGTTGGAATTTGTGCTCCTGAATGCACATATGCCCTCCAAAGGGTGCTCCTAAGAATCACAGGATCTAGCATTGCAGCCTTAATCCAATCCATTTCCTTTCCTTTCATAAGCGAGGAAATAGAGTCCCAGAATGGAAAAGCAACCCTTGAACCAATTACTCAGCATGAGATGACAGAGGCAGAATTAGAATCCAGGATCCGTGTTCCTCAAGCCAGTGCTCCTTCTCTCTGCCGTGCTCCATAGGATCAGAGGATCAGAGCCTTCCATGCCAGGGAGTTTGACTCTTTGTCGCTGTTTAAGTCATGCTATAATAAATAATCTGCAGTGACCTACTCTTCTCTATAATTCCACATGGTGATCATAAGCCATTCTATGTTATTCTGTAGTTGCAGCATGGTAGCTTCTTATTATATTGAAATGTTTCCTTTAAATGCATTGGAGTCATATAGTATTTATTTTAAATGGACGGGTACTAGCCTTTAGGAGATGAGGTAGTTCCTGGATTAGGTAGTCAGGCATTTTAAATTAGGACAAAAGACCCTAGGTAAAACTGCAAAGTAGGCCAGGAAGCTTGTTGTGCCCGTGAGGGAACTTATTGCAAGGTGTCAATGGATTCGTGTGTACACTAAGCACTGATTATAGACTAAACAAATAACACATTTTACACATATACCTCCTACAGGTCCACAAGTATTTATTTCAAACCTTGGAGACCAAATGTGTTTTGGAAGTCAGTTCAAGTTGTAGAAAGGTAATAGGATATATAAATATATATACACCATATATTAATAATATTCCCAGCACAGTCTGAGCAGTACCCTATAATCCAACACATGAATAGTTCTGCAGTTAAATATGGGAATGTTCACTACTAATGGGATAAAGAAAGACTATAAATAGCTTCATGTTAGTTCAGGTCAGGTTTTGTCCCAAAAAATTAGTTTGTGACAAAGTTACCAAAAAAAAAAAATCCTGTTTTCAGTGCCTTGTGGAGTTCGAGACTGTGGATAAGAGACTGTAGACCTATATCATCTTATTTTAATAGTATGAATATACTGATCAATAAGAGATACATTAATAAATGAGTGTCAATACTTAATGTGTCTTTTTGCCATTATATATTTTCACAATCAATGGCTAGACATAAAGACAACAAATATGTCAGAATTCCCAAAACTCTAAGGGCTCCTGGCTGTCCTTGGTGGGAGCCCCAAGCCTAGCTTGGCTCTGGAGCCTGGCTCAGGGGTCCACCTCCCTGACTGGTGCATAGCCACACCTGAGGGAGTGGGAGGGCCAGCCAGGACCTAAGGCGGGAGCCTGATTAGGAAAGACTCCACACTGTAGGACAAGCGTTCCCAATGTTATTAGGTAGAGGACCTCTTTTCAGTTGCACAGGCTCTGGAGCTAGATTGCTGGGTTAAAATTCTCGCTCTGCTGTTGACCAGTTGTGGGGCCTCAGACAAGTCATTTTACCTCTTTGTACTTCAGCATCCTCCTCAGTTATGAATCCAAGCAGTAACAATTTCTATTTCATAGAAATATTGTAGGGACTAAATGAGTTAATACAGGTAAAACTCTTAGAGGGGTGTCAGGCATACAGTAATCTCTTAGTAAATGTCGGCTGTTTTTATTGTTATTATTTGTTTACATGTCTATGGTAGGCAGAATAATGCCCCAGAAAGATGTGCACACCCTAGTCACTAATCGCTGGAACCTGTAATAGAATATTCTGAAACAAACTCCAGAATATGTTAGCATACATGGCAAAAGGGACTTTTTTTAAAAAAATTATACTTTTATACCTGGGATACATGTGCAGAACGTGCAGGTTTGTTACATGGGTATACACATGTCATGGTGGTTTGCTTTGCTGCACCTATCAACCCATCATCTGCTTTCGATATTTCTCCTATTGCTATCCCTCCCCTATCTTCCCACCCCATAACAGGCATGGGTGTGTGATGTTCCCTTCCCTGTGTCCATGTGTTCTCATTGTTTGACTCCCACTTATGAGTAAGAACATGCAGTGTTTGGTTTTCTGTTCCTGTGTTAGTTTGCTGAGAAAGATGGTTTCCAGCTTCATCCATATCCCTGCAAAGGACATGAACTCATCCTTTTTTATGGCTGCATAGTATTCCATGGTGTATATGTGCCACATTTTCTTTACCCTGTCTATCACTGATGGGCATTTGGGTTGGTTCCAAGTCTTTGCTATTGTGAACAGAGTGCAGTAAACATACTTGTGCATGTTTCTTTATAGTAGAATGATTTATAATCCTTTGGGTATATACCCAGTACTGGGATGGCTGGGTCAAATGGTATTTCTGGTTCTAGATCCTTAAGGAATTGCCACACTGTCTTCCACAATGGTTGAGCTAATTTAGACTCCCACCAACAATGTAAAAGCGTTCCTATTTCTCCACATCCTCTCCAGCATCTGTTGTTTCCTGACTTTTTAATGATCACCATTCTAACTGACGTGAGATGGTATCTCATTGTGGTTTTGATTTGCATTTCTCTAATGACCAGTGATGATGAGCTTTTTTTTTTTTCATATGTTTTTTGGCCACATAAATGTCTTCTTTTGAGAAGTGTCTGTTCATATCCTTTGCCCACTTTTTGATGGAGTTGTTTTCTTCTTGTAAATTTGTTTAAGTTCTTTGTAGATTCTGGATATTAGTCCTTTGTCAGATGGATAGATTGGAAAAATTTTCTCCCATTCTGTAGGTTGCCTGTTCACTCTGATGGTAGTTTCTTTTACTGTGCAGAAGCTTGTTAGTTTAATTAGATCCCATTTGTCAATTTTGGCTTTTGTTGCCATTGCTTTTGGTGTTTTAGTCATGAAGTCTTTGCCCATGCCTATGTCCTGAATGGTATTGCCTAGGTTTTCTTCTAGGGTTTTAATGGTATTAGGTCTTATGTTTAAGTCTTTAATCCATTTTGAGTTAATTTTTGTGTAAGGTGTAAGGAAGGAGTCCAGTTTCAGTTTTCTGCATATGGCTAGACAGTTTTCCCAACACTATTTATTAAATAGCGAATCCGGCAAAAGGGATTTTTAAAGGCCTTTAGAAGGGGAGATTATCCCAGATTTTCCAAATAGTCTTAACCTAATCACATGAATCCTTGAAAGGGGAGAACTTTCCTTAGCTGTGGTAAGGGAAAGAGACGTGACAATGGAAAGGAGCTTCAATGCTGACTTTGCAGGTGAAGAAAGGGCCCATGAGTCGAGGGAAGTAGGCAACCTCTGGAAGCTGGAAAAGCCAAGGAAAGAGATTCTTTTCCAAGGTGTCTGGAAAGGAAAACGGTCCTGCTGACATGCCGATTTTTAGCCCCTTGAGACCTATGTTGGACTAATCTAGAGGACTTCAAGATAATACATTTGTGTTGTTTTAAGTCACTAGGTTTGTGGTAATATGTTATGGCAGTGACAGGAAACTAATAAATGTCTGTCTCTTCTGTTCTTTAATGAGCAACTTGAAGGTGACCTTGCGTCCCTCACTCCTTTATCCCCAGTGTCTAGTCAGATTCTGGCATGCAGTAGGTACTCAATAAATACTTGGTGATTTAGTTAACAAATATCTGTGTAAGGCATGACAAAAGGCTTTGCTCAGGCTAACCGAGGGACCAATATGGGAAATACTGAGGTAAATAGGGGACCAAGGTTTGATAAATCCTTACCAGGATGTTAGTCTAATAATATTAAAAACAAAATTATTAAAAAGTTTACTGGATAATATAATAACAATAATAAAAGAGGAAAATAACAAATGCTGACAAAGATGTAGAGAAATTGGAGCCCTTGTACATTACTGGTAGAAATGTAAAATGGTGCCAATGCCATGGACAAATATTTGATAGTTTCTCAAAAAGTTAAACAGAGAATTACCACATGCAATTTTGTATACCCAGTAATTCCACCCCTGGGTATATATCCAAAGCAACTGAAAACAGATATTCAAACAAAAAGTTGTACACACATGTTTATAGTAGCACTGTTCAAAATAACCAAAAGATGAAAACAATACAAATGTCCATCAATAGATGTCTAAATAAACAAAATGTGTTATATTCATATAATTAGTTTTTATTATTGGGCCACAGAAGGAATGAAGTTTTGAGACATGCTACAACATTGAAGACCTTGAAAACATTATGCTAAACAGAAGAAGCCAGACCAAAACAAAAAAAAAAATCACATACTGCATGGTTCCATTTGTATGAAATAGCCAGAATAGTCAAATCAATAGAAATGGGAAGCAGATTGGTGGGGAGGAGGGGAATGGAGAGTGACTGCTCAGTGGGTACAGGGCTTTCTCTCGGTTGATGGAAACGCTTTGGAACTAGATAGAGGTGATGGTCACACAACAATGTGAATGTACTAAATGCCGCCAGATGGATGCTTGAAAATGTTTAAAATGATGACCACTATGTGAATTTTACCTTACTTTTAAGAAATAAAGTAAACTGGGCAGAAAATTTCTCTGTTTCAAAAATCTGAACAAGGATGACAAAATGTAGTAGTAATCATAGAATCTCTTTTCCCTACCATCTAATAAAATGCTCAGAAAGTAGCATGAGTGAGTGAGAGATTAATTGATTGATTTCCCAACACCAAGTAAACAAGGAAGGAGGAACAACTTTATGCCATAACTGTCAAGAAGTAGCAGCCACACAAAGAAACAGAAGATGCTGTTGGAGCTGAACAGGGCTCCTGTCCTCACAACCCCTATCCCTCCCTTTCCCCAAAGCCAAGCCCTTTACAGGAAGGATGGCCAATTAATGGAAACTGGATGACTCTCACCAATGCGCTCCAGCTTCAAGAGAAACAGATTGAAGGAGTGAGTAAACAATTCTGGGAAAATTCCAGGAAAAGTCCTTGAGAAAGGAACTCTCTGTGATTGACCCTGGGGGCTTTGTTAGAGGCAGAAAGGGCTATCAGGTCAATATGTTGAGCTGCAGGAACAAGCTGAGATCTAGAGGAGTGGACTGTACTCTCGGCTAGATCAATTGGGCACCAGTAAAAAGTTAGCTTCATCTCAAAAAGGAGTGGAACTGGACTCTAAGCGAGGACTGTGCTCAGGCCCGGCTGAACTGTTCTTGTTTATCCCCACCTTTTCAGGCTACAGAGAAGGGGATTGGAAATAAGACCCAATAGAAATGGAAAGCAGATTGGTGGGGAGGCAGGGAATGGGGAGTGACTACTCAGTGGGTACAGGGCTTTCTCTCGGTTGATGAAAACACTTTGGAACTAAATAGAGGTGATGGTCACACAATAATGTGAATGTACTAAATGCCTCCAGAGGGACACTTGAAAATGGGGTCAGGGTGGGGAAGATAAAGAGTCTATATAAGGCAGGGGGATGACAAGGGAAATTCACCCACACTGTATTCCACTGAAGCAATACACAATCACTCAGAATTGTCCATATTAGGCATAAGCAAGATGAAAATAAATCACACAATCTCAATAAAATATTCTAAGAAAATAATGTATGTTAAAAAACATATGAAAAATCCTGTCTGGGAGGAACCCAAAATCAAAACAGCAAGAAGATTCCTTGTGAGTGCACTGGGCTATATAAGAACTTAATAAGAACACAAGTTAAATAAAACAAAATATCAAAACAAAGATGATAAAACAACAAAATGAGATGGAACAGGATACCAAAGAACTAAAGGAACAAAATAAAATTCTGAGTAACTTAGAAATAGAAAGAGGTAGTAGATATAACTAAAAACCTGTTATTATAGCACTTGGGGTCACAGCAAATACAGAGGAAAAAGAATTAGCTACTAATTAAGAAGCTCAAAGAATAATTCAATGTAAGTATTTTTGATATTCATGATAAGAACCCAACAAATAAAACAGGAAAAATATTGAAAAACATAATGCAGGAAACTTTTCCTGAAGTGATGGCAGGACTGAATCAGCACTTTGATATGGTTTGAATCTGTGTCCCTGCCCAAATCTCATGTTGAAATGTAATCTCCACTACAAGGAGGTGGGGCCTGGTGGGAGGTGATTGGATTACAGAGGAGGTTTCTAATGGTTTAGCACCATCTCCCTAGTGCTGTTTTCATGAGAAGTGATAGAGTTCTCATGAGATTTGGTTGTTTAAAATTGTGTGGCACCTTCCGTCTCTGTTTTTCCTGCTCTGGCCTTGAAAGATGAGCCTGCTTCCCCTTTGCCTTCTGCCACGATTGTAAGTTTCCTGAGGCTGCCCCAGCCATGCTTCCTGTACAGCCTGCAGAACTGTGAGCCAATTAAACCTCTTTTCTTTACAAATTATAAATTACCTAGTCTCAGATAGTTCTTTATAGCAGTGCAAGAACAGACTAATACACACTTGAAAGATGAAACTGTATCCTAGGCACAATTGATGCAGAATGAACAACATTGAGTCATACAGTGATTAAGATAATCAGCCTCTAAGATAAAGAATTCTTTGGCCATCCAACAGAAAAAGTAAAAGGGGAAAAATATTAAGAGGGCTGCAGATTCCTCCCCATCACCTCCCAGCACCAGAGAACACTAGGAAAATAGCTAACACAGGAAAAGAACCGTGACCTGGAATATTTTTATTTGGTCAGATTTTTATCCATGTGTGAAGGCAACAAGGAGAGCATTTGCAAATGTAATAGTGCTCAGGGAATACAGCACCCAGAACCTTCTTGAAGAAAGCTTTCAAGGCCACAGACTCTAAAGTCAGACTGCCTGAATTTGAATCCTGGCTTTGCCACTTAACTAGCTCTGTAATTTAGGCAAGTTACTTAAGTAACATTTTTTGTGCCTCAGTCTCCTCATCTGTAAAATGGGGATAATAATAATCAATATTTCATTGGGGTTTTTTTGTGTGTGGATTCAATGAATTATATGAGTTAATTCTGTGAATTTTAGCATTTCCTTTATTTTCATTTTAGTTTCTTTTTTCTCCTAATAAGTTCATGCAAAACTAAATTTAGTATTTTTATTTTGAAGAGAAACATAACATGATGACATTCTTATAAAATTATTTTTGTCCATTCATCCATTCCTTCACCCAATTATAGATAGAATTATGTCTGAATCGGCGCTCATCATATATTAACACTAGAATTGTTGGTAGTGGGATTTGAGTAATGCATTGATTTTTTGTATATATCTTGAGTTTTTATAATATGTATGCAAAAAACCAATAAAGTTGTTATTTTAAAACTAACCAATTAAATAACTATCCAAATATATATAAATCACTTCACAGCCCTGTAAGGAATGATTCATGCTTGCTCAAGTACATTTTGTTCTTAAAGAAGAGATTGTATGTATAATCAAAATCAACATTTTCATATGTTGTCAACTATTTTCCACTCTATTACTAAAGCATTAGGGAACAGTTTTGTCTTGTCAACACCCAGCTGGAAATAATAGCTCATATGTGATGAAAAATAGTGGCTGTGGGGTGTGGAGTGATTCACAGGAACATGATTTCCCATATCAGGGAGAAATGATCTCCACCAAGTAGGCTGTAATTTTCCATAATGTTGAGCAGAGTCAGGGCTTACAGGAGCAACAGGCAACCCTTTCTTCCCCTGCCACTCAAATGACTATGCTAAGGATGCCCTTCTTTGACTACAAAGTAACCCTACTGACCTGCCATGGATCTGAGTCTGGAGCTCTGTGTTCAGTAGTTGGCTGATCCTCTGAGCTGCCTCAGGCAGGGCTGGGTGTTCCCTTCCTTCACTCCTATCGCATCTTGATCACTCTGTACTCATACTTCACTGTGATAGTTGGCCCATCTCCCCCTTAGCCTGTGAGCTTCTTGAGGGCAGAAATATACCTTGTCCATCATTCTAACCCCTGTGCCTTGTGCAGAGCCTGTCTTAGAATAGAGTGAATATTTGTTGAATGAGTTATTGAATATTGAATAAGTTATCCATCCTTCTCTCCTGGTCCCTTTTGTCATCAGATAAATACATGTGGTGAGAACAAATCCCTGAGATAAATGGATCTGCCTCCTTCTCACAAGCTCTTGTGAGATGGAAAACTTTGGCATAATCAGCTGTGTTACAAAGCTCATCACTAGATGAAGACATGGCTCCCCTATGACCTAACCACATTCAGTTTTTCTTTTTTAGAGGCAACAAAGGAGGGCTGATTAAGGAGCAATTGTTCTGCAGTCACCCAAAAAGAAGACTTTATGAACCAGTAGAGTAATATTGCTCAAGGACCAACTTGGGGTACTCTTCATGCTGTTCTGCATCCTAGAAGCCCCAAGATAATCCTCATCTTCCCTCACAATGTTATTCCTAGACAGCCATTAGGAAATAACATAAAGGTTAATTGTTTACATAGCTACTTTGGCAAACAGCAACAGGACTATCAGTAAAAAATATTTTTATTTTTATTTATGTTAATTGTAGATTTGATCCTTTAAAAAAAAATAGGGTCCTTAATTCCTGGTGGCTCTGATCACAAAGACCCTCTTGTATTGAGTGTGATCCAATCTGTTTGACAAGGACAGTTCAACAGAGATCTGGAAGAGAAAACTGCTTGTTCCTCATTAGTTAGAAGCAAGAGATCAGCAAACAGGTATCAAGGCTGAGGAGATGCACAGAAGCTGGGGGTGCACGGGCGTGCTAGTTTGAAATGGCCTCAGACAGCTTTTGCTTCCTAATATTTAGACCACGGCACACAGCATTTTTGGTTGAATGGAAATAAAGAAAAAAATAAGGAAGGAAAGAAGGAAAAGGAACTCCACAAAATACCAAAACTATTGTGCTTCCTGACTGGTACCCAAATGTAAGTCAGGAGGTCTCCTGGCACTTTGCCTTTCGATAAGGAACAGTCAGGGGTACTTTTTAACCTATCATGCATCTAAAAGTTTTAGACCGATCATTTGGAGTGGGACTCACTTTTACTGAGTCCTCAGCCTTGTTTCTCTTATTGATAAGAATTTGCTGATGTAGTATAAACCTTGAAATTTACTAAGGAGAAAGTAGTATTGAATTAAAAAAATTCCAAAATGTTATGAAATTTTGACAGTACAGTCCGATCTGGGGTGGGCTCCTGGCGGTTTGGACACATTTTCTAGGGAGGAGAGCATCTTTTCTGGGGAATGCGAGGATGGTTAGCACTCCAACCAGCAGCCAGGGACTAGGGCCTGGGGGACCTCCTCCAGCCGTCATAAGATAATCCTCACCAGCTAAAAGCACCATGCCCCCGCCCGCCACTTCTTTGATTCTGCCTTTAGAAAAAAATCACTAATTAAAAAACCCATTGCATATAGCGCAGAAGTCCTCAAGCTTTCATGTTATACTCACCTACAGTGTTTGTTAAATTGCAGAGTCTTGGACCCCACATTCTTCAGACTTGGGGTGGGACCCCAGATTCTGCAGTCTTACAAGCCTAACAGATGTCAGAGCTATGAGCACCATGATCAGACAAACTCAGCCGCAGATGTGAGTGCAACGTCCCTCTGAGACAAGGAATCATGGGCATTATTAATATGCAAGAGAAAATTTTAAGAAACACAGAGATGGAGAAGATCTTTAAGGTCTTCTGAAAGTCTGATGTATTTTTGCTATTTCAACTGTATTCTCAACTATAGATGTGATTTATTTGATATGCTACTTTGTGCTGGGCCCAGTATCAAGTCTTCACGTGATATCTCGTTTAATCCTCACACTAATCCTATTTCACAGAAGAGGAAGCAGAAACCCAGAGAAATTATGAAATTTTCCTCAGGACTTGCAAGTGCTAAGAGTTAGAGCCAGAGTGCAAGTCCCGGTGCCTGCAACCTCAAAACCAAGCATATTCATGAGCTGCAAGAGAATCAACAGATGTTTCAACAAAAGCAAAGCCAGACAGGACTTCTTCTTCCTTTTACCTGCATTTCAGGCCTCTAACATCTCTCAGAGTCAATGGCATTAACTTCAAAAGTGTTTCCTATTCTACTCCCTCGGAAGCGGATGTCACAGGGAGACTTACTCCTGATTTTAATTAGGCTATTTAGATCTTATAAGCTTCTATCAATGTTTAAATAAAAAGTCCTGGAGGGGTCTATCTAGAAAGAGATTAAGGCACCTTTACAGAATGTCTTTTCTGGAACAGCTATTTCCATGTGGCCCAGAGAACTCATGGGTGATGATGCTCCTGGCCACTGAAAAAGCTCCAGACCCTGGTACAGGCATCAGAGCACTGTTGCCAAGGAACCTTCCTTGAGAGGCAGAATTGTGGATGCAAGCCAGATATCACTGATAGACACATAAAGTAAACCATCAGTGAAATGGAAAACAAGAAAGCCATTTGTCCATTGATAGCCTAGGGACAATTTACACATCATCTTTTTCGTTCTCAAAGGAAGAGACTTACGGAGGTGTGGGCAGAGTTAGAGGAACCAGCAAAAAACACTGAGGACTCAGAGACTAGTGACAGGTGTGCTCTTACTAATCCTGGACCTGATGGGGCCAGGGGGAGGGGCCGGGGTTCTGGAGCTCAGTGGGGAAGGACATCTGCCCAGTGGGAGCTGCATTAGAGGAGGGGCACAGAGACTGCCTGCACATCATCTTCAAAGCAGCCCTTGCAGAAAAGGATGAACAATCTATAAATAGTCTTTTTATTTCCAAAGATAAGATAGGCTAAAAGTGGCTGATCTGAAACATCCTTTTTTTTGTTATGTTCAGTCCATTACAGGCCTTTGGTGTTTGAGGGAAACCATGGTTGAATATTTATCAAACCAAACATTTGAGCACTGCAAGCCCTCTATTCACCAGTCACCTTTCCTTCAATTGTCTATGCAGTGTCCAGGATGCCTTAATTCAGGTCAATCTCTGAATTACCCCCTGTTTTGAGCCCCTAGTTTGATGGAACCAGTTGAGGTGGGCCAGCATTTTGAAGAGTTAGCATCTCCCTATCCTTACTTCTTCACTGATTCTGGCTCAGGTTCTCTGCTTACCCAAACTAAACTTGACTTCACTTCTCATAATTAACTTCCTGTATTTCTGTCACGTTCACCTTCCAGCTCACAGCCTTGCGCCTGTCTCCATCTATGTTATTAGGACCAGCCACTTCCCTCAGTGCATCCCCCACCCACACAATAGGATATGAGGCATGGTGGTGGGGGGTCATATCACTGAGCTGAGCCAAGCAGGGTCTCTTCCCTGGACACCTGAAATGTAGATGACTGAGTCTCCTCGTGGATGGTGTGAATTTGGTTCTCCGTAGCTATATTTTTATATGAACCAGAAAAGCAGAGGATGAAAGATTACAGAGAGGAAGAGAAGAATGAAGCAGAAACAAAGAGAGGACCTATGGATACAAAACAGAGTTGGAGAGAGGCTGAGGATGTTCAATCCCTAGTTCATTTGCTCCTAAGGCTCAGCAAAATTTCCCCACTTAGCTAGTCCCAATGGGTCTCTGTAGCTTGCATGTAAAACAGTTCTGTATATATGACTCACCTTCTTTTCCTTCAAGCATTAGAGCAGGGGAATTGTCATGATAGATTAGATTCCCTATGTGGTTTTCCCAGCATTGTCTCAAAGAGAGCCATCTGGGGAAAGCCATGACATTTTCTTATAACATCCTCATTTGCCTTAGAGCTCGTATAACAACAACAGTAAATATTTATGAAGCATCTACTTACAACATTGACCTGATTTATTGACGGCAAAACAGGTTTAGTGAGAGGCGATGGCCTCAGGTCACACAGCTAGCAGGTAAGTGACTGCACCAGGATCCCAGAACTCTTTCTGATTCTCCTCTGTGTAGATCTAGCCTAATGGAAGGGTCATCCAGCTAGTGGTTTGCAAACTAATTTGGTAACCACAATCACCCAGTTCCCACCTCCAGAACTGCTTAATCAGAGATCTGGAGTGGGGAATGTAGCAATGTATATTTTTAAAAAAAGTTTTTAAGAGCTTAAAAGAAAAAGTACTGCCATGTGCTGTGACTCATGCCTGTAATCCCAGCACTTTGGGAGGCTGAGGCAGGTGGAACACCTGAGGTCAGGAGTTCGAGATCAGACTGGCCAACATGGTGAAACTCTGTCTCTACAAAAAATACAAAAAATTACCTGGGCATGGTGGCAGGCACCTGTAATCCCAGCTACTCCAGAGGCTGAGGCAGGAGAATTGCTTGAACCCGGGAGGTGGAAGTTGCAGTAGGCTGAGATTGCGCCACTGCACTCCAGCCTGGGTGACAGGAACAAAACTCCATCAGGGAAAAAAAAAAAAAGAAAGAAAAAGCACATTCATTTATCCTACAAATATTTACTAAGCATTCTTATATCAGAATTAGGTTTGGCTACATATAACAATTAACACTAATCATGTGGTTTAAACAGGTAGAGATTTATTTTACCATGGGAAAGAAGTCAAGAAGTATGCAGCCTAGGCCTGGTATGGTCATCGAAGACTTGTACCCCTCTTAGAATGGTTCTTGTTAAGTAAGCTTACCTCATGGTTACAACTATGGCTGCTGCAGCTCCAGCCATTACATTCATGTTTTAGGCAGTAGGAAGGAGAAAGGAGTAAGGTGAAAGGGGTGTGCTTTCTTTAAACAGTAAGCCTCCTTCAATGTGTTTTCCAAGAAGCTCCACTCCATGTCTTCTGTTTTGACCACTTCTATTGACAAGAGAGGCTGTAGATGTAATTGCACAGCTGGGCACAACTGCTGAACCTGACAATATAGGGACTCCATTACTAAGGAAGAAAGGGAGCATGGACGTTAGGTGGGAAACTGGCAGCCTTTGCCACAGCCTGCTAGGTGTCAGTCACTGCCCTGGGGATACAGTGATGAAAAGGCGAGGCTGCTGCCCTCCTGGCACTTATGTTCCAGCAAGGAGACAGACAATAAATAAGCAAAAAATAAATAATAGAATTTCAGGTGGTGATGGGTAATGGTAGTAATTGTAAATAGGTTGAAAAAGGGGAGGATCCCTCTGAGCAGGGGACATTTGAGCAGAAACATGATGATGCACGAGGTTGGGAACAAGCATTCTAGGAAAAGAGGATGTACCCACTAGGACCTTGGGGCAGATTGATGCAATGTGCACTCTGGTGGAGAACCACTGATCCCAAACCTTTAAAAGTCTCCCGTAGCCTGTTCAGATGGGGTGAAATATGATCTGGGTCACATCAATGAAAGGAACAATGTTAGTGACATTCCATTGGTGGTTTTATGTATTCATGAAATAAATGTTCTTATCAATATGGTAGTTATTGATACTTTAGGTTATTACTATGAACCTTGTTGGTGTGGTTATAATTCATAGATATCTCTTGTTCCATGAAAGAGTTGAACAGGATATATTTTTAAAATTAATGCTTATTATTAAAGTACACTAAATATCAGTATAGTATGGGTACTTCTAGTTGCATTTCAGTACTTTTCATCTTCTTTATATAATTTTGGATTATTCCTTCTCTCTAAAAGTACTGTTCAATTGAATTTAAGTTTAAAGGTATCCATTTGTGTGTTTAACCTATATCATTTCTTGAGAAGCGATGTTTTCCCTAAGAATATTTGTCCTTGCTGGGTCTTTTTCTTATCTTGAGTGATGCCCTCCTGTTACTGTATTCTGGGGTCTGGCAAAGATTTTTATTGATCTTATTCATATCATTTATGATTGTATTGATTTCAATAAACTTTCCATTTCAACCTTTGCCTTTATGTTGAAGTCATCATCTTTTTAAATCTCTTCGTGTATGCCCTCCTCCCTCCCCTCACGCTATGGTGTTTTTCATTGCCCCCTCCAGTTCTGTGACATCTTTCTTGATGAAATAGGAATGCACACAGTCCTCGGTACGCACTCTGTGCAACAATCACATTGAACAGGCAAGACTATGGAATATAACCATGAACTAACGTTTTGCCTCCCATTGTCCCTTTAAATCTGCTATGTGGGCCTAGTTCTTCTGTTGTGTCTGGAGAAAAACTCAGGCAGGTTTTTTCTAGTCACAGCATTCTCCAATCAATAATTTAAAAATCCAGTCTCATGTAACAGATAATACTTTGGACTTGGTTCAATGTTGTTTTCCCTTCCTTTCCTGATCATGACCCGTTGCGAGTGGAGTCTGGCAGCTGGGAGTGGGAATATACCCTCACTTTCACTTTTCTTCACCTCGTGCTTCCCATCTTCCTCCTCCATCTCATTAACTGTGATTTCTGGCCCCTATTCAGCGGATCATGGGAAGGGAGAAAAGATAACATTGGCCAGAAAAGTTTTATCTTGCCTGGTACTATTGTGAGCTTGGTGTTGCCCTCTCTGGGCTTAGGAAGTGTTTTAAGCTGACTCGTTCTCATCTGTATCCTGTGGGGTTTTAGGACATTCCCATCACCAGAGACCTTTCTCTTACCTGCAGTCCATTGACATGGGCAAGACACTCTACTCTTCTCCAGCTCATTGCACACTCTATCCTTGCTTCCTGGCATTTGGCATTATCTCTGTCTTATCTCTGCTACTCTCTCTTCATCTCTCAGGCAGCCCTCTTGGATAAGACTATGGTCCACATCTGGCTCAAGGAAAGCAACAGTGTATTTTTTTTACACTGTGAGAGCAGGCCCCCAACACAACCCCTTCTCCTTGGATTGTATGTCAGCAGAGGACCAGACCAACTCTTGCTCTTGAAATTTCTCAGCTAGGGGTTAGGCGCAGTTTAATGTGTCCCTCAACTGCAGGGGACACAGACCATGCTTTCAGAGTGTTCCTGTTGAAGGCTCTTCACTAATTTTAACACGAGGGACCAGCACTCTAGTCCTTACTCCAAGGACAGGATCGGAATCATAATATACATAGAGCATTCTCTAAAAATGTTCTCTCAACCTCTGCTTTCTCCTTTCTTCACTTCTGTAGTCTCTTATATGGGCTAGAGGTGGGTGGTCAGCTCAGGGTTGAAACTGGTTTTTCATCCCCCACCTCTTTTTAAGAAATGTTGTATTTTAACATAATTATGGGCTTATAGGAAGCTGCATTGCAAAGAAATATCCAGGGACATCCCATGCAATTTTCACCTCCAATGTTAACATCTTGCATAACTGTAGAGCAATATCAGAACCAGGAAACTGACATTGTTACAATCCACAGAGCTTATTCAGATTCCACGTTATGCATGCAGTCAATTGTGTGTGGTTTGCAAATCTGTGCAATTATTTCACACGTGTAGTTTCATGTAAACACCACCACATTCAAGATACATAACTGTACCATCACCACAAGGACCTCACGCTACCGCTTTATAGTGTACTCCCTTCTCCTCTCATCCCTAACCTGGTGATCACTGATCTGTTCTCCATCTCTATAATTGTTATTTTATGGAGTCATTCAGTACGTATCTTTTTGAGATTGTCAGCCATCTCCTTTTTCCAAGTCCCATAAAAAATAATGGTCTCACTTTGGAAGGTAACATCTATTGTTTTCGTGCGTCAGTCGAAGGGGAGGCAAGAAGGTTTCCATTTTAACATCCTGTTACAAATAGTTTTGTTCAAGTTTGGGACATATTTTCTACTGTGTGCCATTCTGATGGCTCAGCATTTCATTCATTTAACAAATATTTATGGAGTGCCTGGCATTTTTTTGTTTTGGATGCTACTGTCCTGTGTTAGGCTTAATGTTCTCAGGAGAGCAAATAATTCCCAGGGTCTTCTCTTGGCATTATAGGTCATTTCTAGGCTATTGTTCTACAACTGCTTATTCTTAAAGTGTTTTAACTTGAACTTGCCCTGAAGTTGAAATTTCTGTACCACTTTCTGTTGAGCCTCGAAAAGTCTCTCTCCTATTGACTTACCATTTCACTTAGAATATCTTGGGGTCATCTACCACTCTGAGAGTTTCACTGCACACCTAGTTCTTCAAATCTCTTAATAAAATTATTCACCAAAGATTGGCACCTCTTGACCTCTGAGAGCTCTTACCTTTTACAAAGAAATGAATCTTTTTTATTACCCAGTTTTCCTTGCTGAAATTTAATTATTTGTCCACTTCGAATAGTCTGTTACTCCTATGGTGATCCATTCATTCTTTACTCACCCATGATCAGGTTTTAGTGTAGACACTTGTCAAAGACATTTTCAAAGCCTGCAAAATGACTCACTCCCCTCACCCTGTGTTCCCCCAAGGAACTTTGAAAATCAGACCTGATTCCTCCATGTAGAACCCATCCTGCGTTTGCCTCCATGGGTGTGTTGATTCAAGCTTTCTGCAATTTTGTACTTTATTTGAAGATAAATTTGTACTTTATTCCAGCAGCCTGGCTGGTATGGAAGGGAGAAACTAACAGTTGGTGGTTTCCCAGGGTCCCCTCTGGAAATGCAGGCTGAGGCTAACATTGGCAACCCGACTGTCCTGCAGCACCGCAGCTGTTGCAACAACTGGTCTCACATCACAGTCGACAGCTCCACAGTTCTGCTCATGAATTCATTTGAAATTCCTAGGTGGATCACATCCTGTCTGGGTGATTTATTGATATCTGTTTTGTCAGAGAAGACTAGAACATTCTGTGCATTTACTATAATTTTATTGAATGCTCCAACCTGTCCATTTCAAGGGCATGCATCTTCCTTGGTAAAGGGCAAGGCAAAGCATTAATGCATTGTCGCTTCTATCTTTTCTTTCACTCCTTTGTGCATTCCATGAATGCCCTCAGTTTCTTGTTTTTGTTTTTGACATTCTTTGGAGTTTCTTACAAGGTGCCCTTTAATAGATCATAGAATTTCAGAAGTAAAAGAAATGTTAAAAGGTAGTTTGGTCCAAACATCCCATTCTAAAGATGAAAAAAGCTGAAGTTGAAAGAAGTTCTGTGACTCGATCTGACACATTGAATGGCTTCTGTTTCCATTTTGGTTGTGCGTGCTTATTTTTTTGATATTTCTGTTAATTTGAAATTTTGAATAACATGGCTTTCCTTTTGGACCTTAAAATGCTGTCCTTCTTTTGCAAGTCTCTGTGGTGCTACAAAGAGGCTATCTCATCAGCTCTGTTGCCTGTCCACCTGGCTGCTGATCAGCTTGATTCTGCTATCCAGGATCCAGAGGAGCCTAAGGTAGCAACCCCCTCTGCTCAATCCTGCCCGGTTCAGGAATCTCTCTGCCTTGACATTTGCTACAGCTTCTGCTTGTCGCCACCCTCTCACAGAGAACTTGTTTATTTCTCCACAGATAAAAATTCCTGGTTACAGTGTGTTCCTTTTATAAAAACGGTCTGCTTTCCAAAAGGCTGCTTTCTCAGAGCATTTCACTTTGCCATCTCTATCGGGAGATCTGAGCCGTGACATATGCAGGGTTGAAGTGGGATGGGATGAGATGGGAAGCCCTTACATATCTTTCTGGAGGGTGTGAAGCCAGCCGGCTTCTTTTCACTCACGATCCTGTCGTCTTATTTTTACAGCGAAAAGGAGGCAAACGCCATCCTTCTTACTTTCAGCCTTCGTTTTGAGCACTGCACACCCATGAGTACTGCCAGGGGTCTTTCTGTTACCATCCAGACCGCGTGGCTATTTCCACTCCCATGATGTCCACAGCGGCCTTTATCAGCCACCTCGGCACTGGAGCAGGGCCCTCCTGCTTTCTTATTTGGTCTCCCATCTAGTTGGTCTGTGCTAGGGCTGGAAGTATCATGGGAATAAAAACCGAACATGCCATCCCTTTCCTCAAGGCTGAGGTTCCTGGCGCCCCCCTAGTTTCATGCAGGGTGTCTAAGGCAAGGTCAACATCCTCTTGGCACACAGCAAGACCTCAGTGAGCCTATGTTCGGTGCTCATCATTGGATATATTTCAGCAGGGTCTCTCTGCCTCCACTGTGGCCCCCTGGAATGGGTTTATTGTTCATGCAACAGCCAGAGAGGCTGCCAAAAAATGTACATCCAGTCATGCCACTGCTCTGCCCAATGCCTTCCTCTCCCACATAATGGCTCCCCCGTCACATTACCCTGTGATAGAATGAATTCCTGTCCCCATTTTCATGATACTCGATAACTCATACTCTACCGCAGCCTCACCATGGCCCTCGTGTATTTCTGGTCCCTTGATTTGACTTAGTCATGTCATGCGCTTTGTCACTGGGACGGTGGTGGTCCTGACTCCAGCAGGTGCTTGTCATGAGCCTGTGTGGCTGGATTTATGCTCCTCATATCTACCACTGCCAGGACAAGAACAAGAGCAGTTGCCCCTGCCTTTTGCAGCTTGGGTCCCAGAATGAAACACGTGGAGGAGGCCTGTCCGGGCTGAGCCGGTGATGTGCAGCGAGACGCTTGCTGCTGTGTGCCACTGAACATCTGTCGTTGCCACGCAGCAAGAGCTGATTGACGCAGAATCCAAAGCCTTACCTCGTGGTCCTGACAGCATTTTCGTACACTCTCGCCCTCATGGATTGCGCTCCAGCAGTGTGTTCCTGCCCCAGGGTTTTGCCCTTACTGTGTCCTCCGCTTATAATTTTATTTTCTGCAACTACCTGATCGGAGCTCTGGTAGTGATAATTGTGGTGAAGCAGGATAAGGGGCTAGTGAGTCCCGGTGGGGGCAGGAGGAGGCTGTTTTAGATGGGGTGGTCTGAGGAGGGGACATCTGAGCAGAGAACTTGAAGGGTGAGGGAGTGAGGGAGCAAGCCACACATATCAGTGGGGGCATGGGGCCCGGGCGTGTTCCATGTAAAAAGTGTCTTCTAAGCACTCTATGGTTTTCTTCCGCGTTAGTGGCTTATATAAAGGACCTGGAAAGTCGTTTCTTCCCTCTTCATCCTACCCACATCGTTCTCATTGTGAATTCAGGCCAATCCCTTCCAGGTCCCTCGGCTTCCTAGGAGATTGATATCTGCCCCTGGCCTATGTTCCCAGGGTGCCCTGGCAGCTCTACAGTTATTTGTTGGGGAGAACCATCTTGAGTTCATAGCCAGCTAAGAATAAAGAAGTTAGACTGGAAAAAAATGATATTTAGGAAGAGTTTTAAAACTTATTCACTCTACCATTCTTCTAAATAATCTGAACCTTCTTCTGAGTGCAACCAGGTTGATAAGGAGCTGATTACCTGGGTGTCATAGTAGCCTCCAATGCATTGCTGGACTTGAGTGCCAATGCCCCGTATTATTATTATTCAGAGACAGAGTCTTGCTCTGTCACCCATGCTGGAGTGCAATGGCTTTATCATAGGTCACTGCACCCTTGAACTCCTGGGCTCAATTGATCCTCTCATCTCAGCCATCCAAGTATCTAGGACTACAGGCAGGCACCACCACGCTCAGCTAATTTTTATTTTTATTTTGTGAAGATGGAGTCTCACTATGTTGTCCAGGCTGGTCTCGAACTTCTGACCTCAAGCAATCCTCCTGACTCAGCCTCTGAAAGTGCTGGCATTATAGGTGTGGGCCATCTTGGCCAGACTGCCCAGTATAATTACACCACTGGCCAGTACTGAGAGTTTGTATAAGACAGCCTAGTGAAATATCACGTGGTCTAGAGCCTTGCTACTCAAGTGTGTCTGACAACCAGTAGCATAGCAGCATCACCAACACGGAGGAGCTTGTGAAACATGCAAAATCCGCTGGGCACAATGGCGCATCCCTGTAGTCCCAGCACTTTGGGAGGCCAAGGCAAGTGAATCACCTGAGGTCAGGAGTTTGAGATTAGCCTGGCCAACATGATGAAACCTCGTCTCTAATAAAAATACAAAAAATTAGCTGGGCATGGTGGCGGGCGCCTGTAGTTCCAGCTATGTTGGAGGCCGAGGCAGGAGAATCACCTGAACCCGGGAGGTGGAGGTCGCGGTGAGCTGAGATTGTACCACTGCACTCCAGCCTCAGCAACAAGAGTGAAACTCAGTCTCAAAAAAAAAAAAAAAAAAAAGAAACATCCAAAATCTCAAGCCCTATTTCAGACCTTTAGAACCAGATTCTCCAGTGATCACAGCAAAATCTGAGAACTGACCAATTCCTCATTTATGACATTGCTTGGTGTCGTCTTTATTAGAACTTCACTGGTAAATTTTTGTTTTGTTAGTCCCAAGACAAATTGCTCTTCAGAGCATTTTATTTGCTTTGTTGCTCTTATGGACATTGCAAATTGTGTACAGTTTCTCTTTTCCAGTTGGCTGCTAAATCTATACTGTCTTCTACACTTCTTAGTGTAGTGTTTTTTATGGAGCAGAAGAAAAATATTTGATGCATAAACAAAATGAATCCATTCCCTATATTATTAAAAATAAAAGACTCCTAAAGTCCTCAAATGGGGTAGTATGCTTGTTTCAGTGGCATCATGGTACCAGAGAAATTGAGGAGGCTTTTGCTTACCAGCAGTCCTGAGGATATAGCCCCCAGGAAGCACTGGTGCTGACTGAGGAAGAGGAGCAATGGCTTCAGTTCTTGGGGACCGAGGAAGAAGCCCAAAGCTCTCAGTGACTGGCTCTCACACACCTGGAAGCTCTGCACATTATACATTGACCCTGTGAACTGCTCCCACGTGCCAGGTGGGACTTTTGTATGATCAGCTGGATAATGATGACATAGAGCCATGCACAATGGGTGAGCCAAATGGACCTGCCCAGTTCCTGGTGCTGGGGCTGTGGCCATGTCTCCCTTTCTCCTCTATACCATGAGGGGCCTTTGGACTGCCAGGCACTGGAACTCTTTGCTACTTTCTAGAAGGGAGAATATTCCAGACCGCACCTCTCCTCCTAATCCACAGCCTCCCTCAGTGCTATCGCACCTTTTCTGTGCATGGTTACTGTGGGAGAAGGTAGGTAAGCTAAGCTGACACGAGACTCTATTCAGCTCCTGTTGCTGCAGCAAGAGGGAAGTGACAGGCCATTGCTCCCCCTCCTGTTTGCAGGTATCAGCACCTTTCTGAGGAGGCTGAAGATGTGGGGCTGGTAGCCACCTGCCCCTATCTCTTAGAGGTTTGGAGGAGAGAGGTTTGGCTGAACAAGGCATGATTGGCAGGCCTGTGCCAGCCTCCTCCTGCCCTGCAAAGAGTGGTGCCTCTAAAGTGCCGGTAAAGTCACTTACCTGTCTACTGGGTTTCTTGGACCAGGCAGAGTCATACCTATAGAAATCACAATTAGCAGATGTATGTGTGTGTTTGTGTGCAGACACACATATATGCATATATTTAGTATGGGTGTTTGTATGTATGTGTGTATATATTTCCCAAGTCCAAGAACTAAACTCCCTTTATAGCACACCAAAACACTGCTTTTCAGTAATTTTTATGTAACAAATTAGAGAGTTGTCTGAAGTCAGGGGGTACTGTAATTTGGAAGCTGGCCCTTCATCTAAACATGGCCCTGGGGGTTAATCAGCAGGTGCAGATAACTCGGCACCTTCCAGGATTTGGCAATCAATGGTAAAAATGGACAAACACAGACACGTACTTCAACTTACACCATCAGGAACACCGCACAGCTTCCTGGCCTCAGAGGCTAGCACCTGGAAACCACTTCCTGTTGTCTTCCCACAACTGAAAGCTAAGAGTGACGCTATGGAATCTGTAGCAGAACCAAGCCACGCAGTCCAGTTTGGACCACTGATGGGGTCTGTACAAAATGAGATCCGATTTTCCTTGTCAAGGAGTAGTTACTCTGGGACAGCCTTGGCTGCTGTGCCCACTTCATCCATTACGAGCTATTCCCAGATTTCCTTCCTCAGAGGCGGCTGCAAATTTGGAGTGCACAGATGTACACTCACATCTTAGATTATTTTTGCCAATGCACATTACCTTATGTTTATTTGAGTTAAGTTTCATCTGCCTTCAGGCTGCTCAATCCCCCCAAGTGTTTGAATGCATCTGGAGTTTCCTGCAAATCTCCTCAGTTTTTATTAGCCAAAACAATTTGGAGCCAGTTGAAATCTCTGGGAAGACATTACAGGACAATTATGTGACAATTGCTGGTGTAATCTGTGACCAGGTAGCCCAGGGAGGGACTGTGGGTTGTAAGAAGGATAGCACTTCTTTCAGCGTGTGCCTCTCCTGATCTCACAGCCCTGGAGAGGTGCCAGGGAGCCCCACATGGTGTTTGTTTCTGCAAGTGGAAATGCAGATGTCTGTGCTTCAACCAGGGCTTGGAAGCCACCTTTTGGGGGAGTGACAGAGAGGCGTGTTACATAAGATCCATTCTGTCTGAGTGAATTGGTTATGGGAGAGAGAAGAGGAAGCAGAGCAAGAGCTGGTGGGAAGCAAGTGAGTGAGAAGGAAGCTTGTGCAGCAGCCTGTTCAGAGGTGTGGAAATACAAGTTTAATCAAGGGGAGGAGAGAGAATAGGAGTGTGGCACTATGGACTAGCCTTGGGAGGCATAGTGGTCAATTTTGGCATATCCCGGAAGCTGGAAGTGAGGGGCTTGGACAGGGATGGAAAGAACTGCCCTTAAGACCCAGAAAAAAACGGCAAGGAGCAGCCCAATCTGACAGAAGGAGAGAAAGCAAAAGGAGCTGTTTGCAAGAACCAGATCTCTTGGAGCCTGGCTAGTGCCAAGCTCTTGTGTGTGGGCAGTGTCTGAGCGGATCCGAGTGTTTCAACGAACTAAACTAGTCAGCTTCAAGCTGTTCCATAGATAGTGGGTGTGAATCCAAAATCATTTCAGACATTCAGCTTTATAATGTTTCTTTCAAGAAAAAAAAAAAAAAAAAAAACATGGAAGAAGCACCAGCCCCAAATGATTCCTTTTTCTCTTGGCCAGTTACCTGTGCAAGTATCAGGCCAGTTGTAAAACACAAGTCTGGGTAGGTTAGAAAGGAAAGTTGCAGATGCCTCTTCCCTTACAGCAGCATTCGTGGGAGAGCTTCTTTCTTTCTCTCTGCCTCAAGGATACTCACCATTCTTCTATTCCATTTTTAGAAACAGGCTGGCAGCACACATTCTCCAGTCTCCACACAACTCTCCTCTCCTCACTGGTCTGTTTGTCTCTAAGGCTGGTTGGTTGTTTGCATCTGTCTGACTAGTTCGTGCATGGAAGTCAGACTCAGATGAAGGTTTAACAGTCATTGAAGGGAGAGATCGTGATCACTTCCACTGCCTTGCTAACAAACCACGACCCCACCCTCCAATCTGCTGCACTTCGGTCTTGCTTCAAATTCCTGTGGCTGCAAGGAAGACCTATTGTTAAAAATGAGGAGCTAAGACTATGAGTGTTTGGGGGAATCAAATGCAGAGCTGCAGCCTGGGATAACCTTGGTGAGCACTGTGGCCAACCAGATGGGGAATAAGTAGACCAGAAGAGAGCCTCAGGCCCCAAGCTTGCCTGATTCATGGAGTTCTTCTTTTTCCCCCACTAAGTGGTTGTGTTAGTTTGGTAAGGCTGTTGTAACAAAATACCACAGATCGGGTGGTTTAAATAACAGGAATTTCTTTTCTCACAGTTCTGAAGACTAGAGCCTGAGATCAAAGCGTTGGCAGGGTTGGTTTCTTCCGGGGGGTGTGAGGGAATCATCTATTCTAGGGCTCTCTCCTTGGCTTCTGGGTGACCGTCTTCTCTCTGCCTTTTCTCATGGTCACTCCTCTGTACCTGTCTGTGTCCAAACTCCCTCTTCTTAAAGGAACACCAGATGTATTGGATGAGGGCCCAGCCCAATGACCTCATTTAATATTAATTACCTCTTTAAAGACCCTATCTCCAAATATGGTCACGTTCAGGTGTATTGAGGGTTGAGACTTCACATATGAATTTTGGGAGTGGACACAATTCAGCCTCTAACAGTGGTCAAAAAAGGTTTTCTTTCTTAAGTCCAGCTTTATAAAGAACACCCATTTGGAGAAGCAAAACAGCCTAAGATAGTTCAAAAGGACAGGATCTGACTCCTCATCCTCTCATAGTTCATTGTTGGCTGAGCCAGAGTCCAATTTCCTTTGCTTCAGTGAGTGGCTGTGCAGTGTGAGGAGAAGCAGGGGCCTGCTAATAACATAAGGCTTTGCCGGATTCCTGATCAAGCCACCAGGGATGTCCCAGGAGTGTTGGCAATGGAACCGCCCAGGGGCTTGGCATTGTGGGCGTCAACCTGATTAAACCTGGCCTAAGTGCTGCACCCAAGTCATGTCAGAGGTGGTCAGGTTTTTATTCATTCAGGTAAAATAACAGGCAGTGTGCAATAGGGGATTATTTCAGAGAATGGGATCATTTTCAAATGTTGCACAGATGGAGATGGGTAGTGCATTCCACATAAGGGAGGGGATGTGGATGAATAACCTGGACTCAGCCACTTGGCCTAGATTGGGGAAGGAAATGATGCTTGAGCCCCTCTGGCTTAGTCACCTGGCACCATGAGGTAGCCTCGGGGAGTGATAGTGAATATCACCTAGAAGAAGGGATGCTCAGAACTGTGCCCCTGGATCCCAGGCCTTTTTGCTGGGAGCACTGCCCCCTTGCTGATGCAGGTTGAAGGAAGCAGCATCTGTGTGGCTCACCTGTGCTCCAACAAGGCCCACAGCAGCACTTCACTTGGCCACAGGGCCCAGGGGCTGACCATAACCTATGGTGGCAGAGTCTAGCCTGGAGTGTGTCTGAGCTCCTGGAGGGTGACAGTAGGTAAGTGGCAAGGGGAACTGATTTATGAGTTAGTGAAGGTGATCCTTTGGGATCCCTGGGAGGGAAAATCCAGGTAAAGACAGACCTTATACCTACCTGGTGATGTAGGGGCTTTGGCCAACTCAATTTTGATTTAAAAAGGAAATGTGGCCTCATTTTGAAATGGCAGGCTGGGGACACCTGGACAATACAGATTATATAGATAAAGAGGATGAGAGCTTAACAGTTAGAGGGTACAACATGTGTAAAAGCACAGAAGAGCGAAAATGTTGGCCATATTAAGTTCAAACCTAATTTTAACTACAAATTATATAACATTTTATATCACTTAACAGTTTACCAAAGTTTTTTATACAGTTTCTCTTATTATGTTTTCACAATGACCTTGTGAGATATTTTATTAACATTTGATGGGAGAAGATGCTGAGGCTCAGAAATGTTAAGTAACTTGCCAAACTCAAAGAGTTAGTAAGTGATAGGCTTAGAATTCTAACCAGGGTGTCTAACTTCAGATCTCACTTTTTTTGTTTGTTTGTTTGTTTGAGATGGAGTCTTGCTCTGTCACCCAGGTTGGAGTGCAGTGGCATGATCTCGGCTCACTGTAACCTCGACCTCTCAGGTTCAAGCGATTCTCCTGCCTCCGCCTCCCAAATAGCTGGTACTACAGGTGTCTTCTACCACACCCAGCTACTTTTTGTATTTTTGATAGAGATGGGGTTTCACCACATTGGCCAGGCTGGGCTCAAACTCCTGACCTCAAGTGATCCACCCCTCTCGGCCTCCCAGAGTGCTGAGATTACAGGCATGAGCCACCGCATCCATCCCAGACCTCACATTCTTTTTTTTTTTTTAATTATTATACTTTAAGTTCTAGCATACATGTGCACAATGTGCAGGTTTGTTACATATGTATACATGTGCCATGTTGGTGTGCTGCACCCATTAACTCGTCATTTACATTAGGTTCTTGACCTGGCTATGCTACAAGGCTCCTGGGCATTGCTGAACAGGGAAGGGGTGGGACTTGACAGTGGCCTACCTAAACAGGGATGAGTATTTTTTTCTTTGAAATTGCTTGGAATTGCCAGTTGCATAGTGATAATACAAAGCAGACCAATTTTTAGTTGGTTTTATCATTGTTTGTCAAATCTCCATAAATAATTCATCCCTAATTCAGGCTGTATTGCCTGCAGCCAGGGCAAACCTCTGCCTCCCCTTTTTTGGATATCTCATTGCAATGATTCTTACTGTTGGGTTCCTAACTGCTCTGGGCAAGGTTCTACCAATAGACACTCATGTTTCCAGGCAGTGGCTACCCAGAGCCCTAAGGAGAAACAATAGGTAGCTTCTATAGGGTTGTCAGGAAGGAAGCATAGACCTTTTTAGAAATTATGTCACAATGGGGTTGAGCAGCCTGACCCTATTGTAGCCTGGAGAGCCATGTGTTCTCTCCTCTTAGAAGGAAAGTTGGAAGCAGGGGGATCATGGGTATCAACCTGATTAAGCCTGGCAGGAGACAGGAAACAGGAGATTCTGGCCCTGCCATAGCTTAGGCCAAATATCCACCCCAGAAAAGCAGATGCCTGGAGACTCAGCCTGGAGAAGCCATCACAGGGAGAGCTAGAGATGGAGGTCCACTCCGTCTCTAGTGGTGTAGGCAGCAGGATGGATGGGCACATACTTGAGGGTCAGCAATCAGAATTTTCACTTGCATTCAATGTAAGGAAGAAATAGATACACACACCCCGCAGTTGGCATTTTCTGCACATATTTGATTAAAACCTGACAGCATTTTCCTAGTGAAGGTACAATTTCTGTGATTACCCTCCTGCCAGCTCCTTGAAAATACAATCTTAAAGCAAGATCATTAGTCAGGTAACTGTGTATGTGTATGTGTTTAGCCAGGTGCCACAGAAAGATGTGCAAAATATTTTCCTTGATTCTCAACATGAATTCTATTAGGAAGAACTGTTAGGGCCTGGTATTCCAGTTAGATATAGTACAAGCAAGTTCTTGGTGTTATCTGGAATTTTCTATCCAGACTCCAAATCTGCAGGTCTTCTTCTGGGCACAATGAAGGTGCACAGGTTCCAAGTAAGTGCTCAGCTCACCGGAGCCATGAGACCAGCTTTGGGGCCATTCACATGGCTGTCATAAATGCCTGACACTGGGGGACCAGTTTTTAAATTTCCTTTGGTGTGGAAATATCTTGTTTTTGTAAAAAAAATTACAAAATCATGCATGTTCCTTATAGGCCCAAATTCAAACAATACAGCAGTATATAGAATAAACAATAAAAATTCTCTTTAATCCTTAGTCCTATAATTTAATTCCCCTCCCCATCCATGACCACTGCTTGATAGTTTGGGGTGAATCCATCCTGATCTATTTTATGTATTATCACATATGTAACATATAGACATGGTTTATACGTGTGTGTGTGTGTGTGAATGAGATCCTACTATACTAGATACATTATTCAGTTGCTTTTTTGGGGGGGAATACTTGCTTTTTTGGGGGGGAATTTTCCATGTCAGTACATGCAGATCTACCTTATTCCTTTAGTGGATGCATACTATTTAATCATTCTCTTAACATGGACGTTTAGATTATGGAAATTTCATACCAAAGTAGGCCATGCTCCTTTCACCCTTTTATTGATCCCAATCATTAAAAATATTCAAAGAAAAGCCAAAAGACAGATAGGGAGGTACTGTCTTCTGGCAACTTGAGGAGTGCAGAAAGCTACCTGACCCTTCTCTAGGCTCTACCCAAAATCACTGCTCTCCTGAAGCTATGAGATTTTAACCTTAATTTCTTTATGCCTTTGTTTCTTCATTCCTTACCACAAGGATCCTCTTCTAAAATGCAGAGGAACTGGGAGTATGAAGGAGTGGGGATAAAACATTAATAATAGTTGCTACACCACCATGACAAGAAGGCTTTGCAAAGTGTAGAGACAACTCACAGAGAAGGCATTATTATTATTCCTGTCTAGCACTTTATAAGTCATTTTTTACCTGGGTTATGCTCCTTAGCTACCTCACCTTCAGGTGGACATTGTACAGGCCCTTTTCTCCAAGACACAGGAAAGACCTGGAAGGATAATAGGGTGGAGAGCTTAGGCTGAAGAGGCATTGAAAGGGGAAGGCGAGGAAAAAGAGGAAAGACAAGAGACCTGGGATGCTGACAGCTCACATTACCCCGCTCACGTTGCTGCCTAGGGCTGACCCTGCCGTGCGCCGGCATGTTTGCCTGCTGACTGGGCTCGAAAGTTAAAATTGAGTTCTGTGGATGCTGGTCAATGACTTCTTTGTCATGGGAGCGATTGCTTTTTGCTGTGTTTGCAAGATGTGAATTCATTCTTTTTTAATATCGGTAATACACAGTAAAGAGCTTAATTCAATTTACAAAGAAATAGGATCAGGCAAGCCTTGAAAATATAGTGTGACTTTATGGCTCTAAGATGTTAGTGTTGGAGCAGAGTGAGTGTCTCAGCTGCACGGAAACTCTCTCCATCACCATCATCCTTCGTCATCAGGACCCTGGCACAGAAGCGATAGGAGCTTGAGGGGGTTGAAGCTTTAGGGGTGCCTTGGAGCTCTCGTTCCTGTGATGTAAGAAAACTGGGCCATAATGACCCAGCAGTTACCATATTGATGTGCTATTACTCATGTAGAAAATGGAAGCTCCTGGCCTCCACTCAGGGGATAATCCATTTTAAATTTATTCATGTAGAGAGTGTGCTGAGCCACCAGCCCTGCCTTCCTGGTCCTTTGCGAAAAGTGATGTTTGTTTGCTAGATGTGTGACCTGGGTTAGAGGTGGCCTCTGCCCTGGTCTGTGTGAAGGATGGAGCTCATAGTTATGCTGGGCTTGGTTTGAGGGCAGGAATTAACATGGAGGAAAGTCTGGGAGTGGACAGGACCCTCTGCCTACAAAGCCGCCACACAGCAAAAGCCTGAGATCTGTGTCTCCTTGTGCAAAAAGTTGCACCAGCTCCAGATTCTCTTTGACACCATGAGGTACTGATCTAGTGCGCAGGTGATCGGAAGTCTCCAGAAAGCTAGAATGGTGTTCAGGCACGTAGGAGGGAGGGCTGAGCTCTCTGGTGGTGGTGGGGTTTCCACTAGACTTCAGTGTAATTAGATTTGCACACATTTTTGGGTATCAGTTATGTGCCAGGCACCATGTTAGGTTTAGCAATGAATTAAACTTGATCCTTCCCTTGAGGAACTTACAAGATGACTTCAACATAACCTGCTAGGATTGCTATGCATGCATGGAAGAGAGATAGCCAAGCCTGAATGGGAATGGAGGAAAGGCTTTCTGGAGATGACACTTGAGCTGAAGTTTAGAAGATGAGTCAAACAGGGTTATAATTGTACAATAATAGGGAAGACATCCTAGGCAGAGGAAAGAGCAAGGACATCAAAAAAATATGGAAACACCATGGCTTGCAAGAAATGAAGCCAGAGAAGCAGGAGCCAGATCATGGAAGGACGGATGTGCCCTGCTAAGGAGCTGGGACAATACTCTGTAAGTGAAGAGAGCCCTTAAAAGATCTTAAACAAGGCAGTGCCAAGGCTTAAAGTGTACTTTAATAAATCAGACTGGGAGAGTCTGGAGGGTGGAACAATTCTCGAAGCCAGGAGACCAATAAGGAGTCTGGGACAATGTGCCAAAGGAAGCCCAAGGAGGTCTCAAACATGAGTAGAATCTGACCAGGAGAAGGTGGGGAGAGAGGTGCAGGGCTGGAGAGCCTGGGAAGGGAATTAATAAGGGCCAGACAGATTGCCAAGGTGCCCAACTAGAGACGAGAATTCCAAGAAGGGACCCAGGAGAAGTTGTATTTTACAGACAGGTCCCTCTTGGCAGGGAGTGGGAAGAAAGCGGACAAGATGGGGATTGCCCAGCTCTGTGAACATGTTGGATGGGTGGGGCTATCCTGAGTACAACAGAATCTGAACTCAGGGCAGTGTGATGTACTCCAGAATCTACCTTCTGACGGACATGGGCTGAGGATGGGCCTTGGAGGAGGTGAGTGGACTGAACCTGCAGGATGGAGGTCTTCAGCTACAGCAGCAGGTGGGCCTGGGAGAGGCAATAACTGGGATAGTTTGAACCCACTGCAACCTGCCCACTTGGCCACCCCGGGGTATGCAATAGGCAATGGCTTTGAAGCTAAACAAACCCAAGTTCCAATCTTTTCTCAGCCACTTCCTGGGTAATTGAGCAACTGACTTAACTTGTTGTAATATTAACATGTGCACCTGTCAGATAGGGTCTACCTTACCTGATTTTGTAAGGTGTAAGTTAAATGATTACTATATATAAAGTGATTGGCATAGAGTAGGTTCATTTATCTAACTGATTTTTTTTTGAGATGGAATCTCGTTCTGTTGCCCAGGCTGGAATGCAGTGGTGCTATCTCGGCTCATTGCAACCTCCACCTCCTGGGTTCAAGCGATTCTCCTGCCTCAGCCTCCTAAGTAGCTGGGATTACAGGCATGCACCACCATACCCGGCTAATTTCTGTATTTTTAGTAGAGACAGGGCTTCGCCATGTTGGCCAGGCTGGTCTCGAACTCCTGATCTCAGGTGATCCGCCCACCTTGGCCTCCCAAAGTGCTAGGATTACAGGTGTGAGTCACCTTGCCCCACCTATCCAACTGATTTTTATTACACCTACTGTGTACTATGCAAAGTACTGGAGATAAAATTATGAATAGGACTAGCAAAGTTCTTGCTCTCCTGGAGTACAAGCACTCTATGCTCAGCTTTTTGGATGTGAATCCACTGAGTCGGTGAACACCTTAATAAACATTTATTCACCGATATTGGTCTCTCTGGTCCTCTGATTCCCGCAACACTGGAGCTTCCATGTTGAATGCTTCATAACTCTCAGTAATGCTCGCTTCTTTCTACCTGAGTCAGTGCATGTTTTGGAGTGAATACTGTCATGTGCAAAGTGCCTTGCTCAGTCTCTTCTGGAGTAAGTCACTAATGGACAAGTTCCCACATCGGGTTTCCACCAGCAACACCCAGGAAGCTTTCCAGGGAGCAGATTCCAGGGCCCCATCACTTGCATATTGGATCAGAGCCTCCAGAGACTCCTTATTCATGGGAAACTCCCAAGGTTTTGATGATGGCCTTGGCAATCACTGCTCTGGCATACTAGAGTGAAAAAGACAACATTGAACTTCACATAAATAGGTTACAGTAGGATAGTGACCAGACTAGGCCAATGTCAAGAATTGAGAGGAACAACAAGAAATTATGTTAACTGCGCTTTTGGGTGTAATTGTTTCCTTGAGGGGAATTTTATGATTATTTAATTAAAGCATTCCACTTTGATCAAAGGTGTTGCTTTGACTTCTCGAGTATGAAATACAAGACTTGTGAGAATCAAACAACTTGTTAAATGCAAGCAGTTTACCAAGGGCCGTCCCTAAACAAGACAAAATATAATAAATAATAAGCTTTAGCAATTAAGTGTAAATGTCTGTGGAGAAACTAATTATCCCTCTTGTTATGAACATTAACCCACGTTCAGTTTTTAAGCCTGTGTTATTCTAATGATGTTCACCATTAGCCATTTCTGACTACAGTAGAAAGAATTGCAGGGGGGATTTTGTTCATTAATGCACACTGGGATTTGCATTGTTTTGTCTTCACTGGGTTAGAGTTTCAGATGCCTCAAGTCTTCATTCATTGTGGAATGGAGAGAACTAAGAGCTGCCCTTGTGTGAGAGCAAAATGCTTTGCATTTCTAACAGAACTGGAGGGCTGAGATAGCTCGCTGAGACACATACATAACAGGAAGTTTCCTCCCAGAGAGAAGAAGTTAGGCAGAGAAGCAGAGGAGTTGACGATGTACCAGCATCTTGCCCTAGAAGTGAACATTAGGGATAATGGATTTGCAGCTGTGCCCAGTCAGACCCAGGGATAGGGGAACGTAAAGACTTTGGGATCCTGTCAGCTCTGTATTCACTTTATCCCTTCAACCAATGGTTAGCGAACACCTACCAAGTATCAGGCTCTGTTCTGGGCACTTGGGATATATCAGTCACCAAAACAGACAAAGATTTTTGTTCTTTATGGAGCATTCCTTCTAGTGGAGGGAGGCAGATGTACATCACAAACACAGTAAATAAGTAAGACACAAGATTATAAGTGAGAAAGAAGAACTGGAGCAGGGTAAGTGGAAATGGAAATGTATTAAGAAAGGTATGTAGGGGAGGCCTCGGGGAGAGGGGTGATGTGTGAGCAAAGACTGGAGGAGGTGAAGGAATTGGCCAACTGGATATGCAGGGGGAGGGGCACTCAGGGCAAAGGCTCAAAGGTGGGAAAGTGCTGAGAAGCACCAAGGAGGCCCGTGTGGCTGGAATAGAGAGAGCAAGGGAGAGAGAGACAACAGAGAGAGAAGCAGAGCCGGACCACCTAAGGCCTTGTAGACCAGGTCAGAGACTTTGCTTGACTCTGCATGAACAGGGGAGCCATGGCAGTGTTGGGAGCACAGTGTGGCATATCTGACTTAGGTTTCAAATCCATCTGTAGCTGCACTGGGGACAGGGGTCCTATGGCAGGAATTCAGGAGAGTGAGGCTGGTTACTTGGACCAAGGTGGTAGCAGTAGAGAGTGAGCTTCTAGATAAATCATTGAGAGTGACCCCAACAGGATTTCCTGGTGGATTGTATGTGGGGTGTGAGAGAAAGAAAAACCAGAGTGGAATAATTGGAAGGATGGAAAAAGAAAATCTGAAATAAACCAAACACACTCACAATCTAATATTAAGCCACATGTGTGAATGCCAGTGGAGTTCGGGGACACTTACAGGTTATAAACTTTGGTAGCTCTGCGTAATTTTGCAGGGCATCGTGGTGCTGTGGGAAGAGCCTGGGATTTGACATCAGATGATCTTGGGTTTTAAAGACAGTTACTTGCTCTGTGATTTTGAGGAAGCCGCTTGATCTCCCAGCACCTCAGTTTCCTTGTCTGTCATACGGGGTGATAATGTAATAATGCTTCTCTTACAGGGTCTGTGAAAATTAAATGAGGTAATGCATGTAAAGTACCAGTCACCCAGCCCTAGAACTGTTGATTGTCCTCTCCCCTTCCTGTAAGGGGTTGTATAAATCATCCAGACCTGCGCTGGTGATGGAAAATTAAGAGAATGCTGGGAAACTGTTCCTGGCACAGGCTTAGTTTTGGAGACTCTCATCTCCAGGACATTCCACCCCCCTCACTCTGCTCCCCCACCCCCCACTGAGATGATGGGACAGGGTGCAGGAGACAGAGGACCCGGCTGGAGGCCGAGCTACTTTCTGGCAGCTGTGACCTGTTGGAGGGCCATGACCACCAGATAGGCCTGATGACCTATAAGAAGTGTGACATAGAGGTATCCATGGCAGAGTAGGAACTTGTTTATGTGGGATTAGGAAGACATTATGGGCTACAGGGCTAATGTGGTCCTGTAGCTGGCCATATGCTTTAAAGGCAAGGAGCCTGTGCAATGAGCTCCTCGACCCAGTGAGAGCACTGAACCCCGAGGAACCAGAGTTCAGCCCCATCACACATATTTATGACTGGGGTAGCCTTTGCACCCATTGCTTGCTGGTTCTGAACTAAAGAAGCAAAAGCAACTTTAAAACCTGGTCTGAATTTTTATCCCCACTGAGCTTCAGAGATCTGGCTTAGCTTATCCTTCTTTCATTTATCCCTCATTCCCCTTCTAGCTCTTTTTTTTTTTCTTTTTTCTGCCATCTCCTGTCCTGTGCTCCAGACCTCTTGAATGTTCTCTGTTTCTGTCTCCTTCATCCACTTCCTTGTTTCTATTTCAGTCCTGCTCTAGAGAAAATAGATCATCAGAGGAGCCAATAGGGACTAAAGACGCATCTTGCCTGAAGACCCGGAACCTGGATCCTCAGTCCTTCCCGGTGCCCTGTCCTGTGGTTGAGAGTGTCCTGGAGGCTGTGCCCACACTCAGAGGCCTGAGGTACCTGGGCCAGGTGCTCCCGGGGGACCATTCTACCATCTTTCCTCCAGAAACTCTGACTCAGATTTCTCCTGTCATATGCCAATCATAAGTTTCAATATCCAAATTAAAGTTTCACATTTACTGGATTCCTAACTAGCTTCCAGACATTGTACTAGCTGCTCCCACAAATATTAACCAGAGTAACCTATTCAATTGTGATTTAATTCAGGAAGGCTGGCAGGACATTTTAAAAGTATTTACTGTGTTTGTGATGTACATCTGCACATTTTAGAAGTATAAACCCTGATATGATTCTCAAACATCTTCCATGGTTCTAATAAAATGTATATCAGCAAATGGGCTGGGTGCGGTGGCTCACAACTGTAATCCCAGCACTTTGTGAGGCCGAGGTGGGCGGATCACCTGAGGTCAGGAGTTCGAGACCAGCCTGGCCAACATGGTGAAACCCCATCTCTACTAAAAATACAAAAATTAGCTGGGTGTGGTGGCAAGTGCCTGTAATCCCAGCTACTCAGGAGGCCGAGGCAGGAGAATCACTTGAACCTGGGGAGGCGGAGGTTGCAGTGGCTGAGATCACACCACTGCACTCCAGCCTGGACAACAAGAGTAAAACTGCATCTCAAAAAAAAAAAAAAAAAAAAATAGCAAATGAAATGCAGACATTACAAACTGTTTCCATGATTGCTAATATTTGTTGGGTTCTTTCAGGTGACAGTGGTTGTTTTATCTTAATAATGAGGGCTGATGGTAAGGATTCATGAAAAAATAAGGAATTCTGAAACTTCCAGGGGCCTCAAGGATGACTAGGAAGCACTGATAACTTAACTGTAGGTACATTCAGGAAGTTCATCCCATGGCTGCCATGTGTATCAGGGGATGCAGTAGCAGCAGGCCGGGTCGCTCCAGTGGCTCTCTGCTTTATGAAGTCTTGGTGCTTAGTTCCTCTGTCCCTGCTTCCAGTCTCTGCAGCTCCTGAAGAAAACTGATCCTACCTTTGTGTGTGTGTGTATATATATATATATATATATATATATATTTTTTTTTCTTTTAGACAGAGTTTCACTCTGTTGCCAGGCTGGAGTGCAGTGGTGCGATCTCAGCTCACTGCAACCTCCACCTCCTGGATTCAAGTGATTCTCCTGCCTTAGCTTCCCAAGTAGCTGGAACTATAGGCATGCACCACCACGTCCAGCTAATTTTTGTGTTTTTAGTGGGGATGGGGTTTCACCTTGTTGGCCAGGATGGTCTGTATATTCTTTACACTCTGTCTCTCTTTTTAAGAGACAAAGTCTCACTCTGTCACCCAGGCTGGAGCGGAGTGGCTTGATCTTAGCTCACTGCAGCCTCGAACTCCTGGCCTCAAGTGATCCTCCTGCCTCAGCCTCTCAAAGCACTGGGGTTACAGGTGTGAGCTACTGCACCTGGCCCCTCAGAATATTGTATATTCTGAGTTCAGACTCCTTGTCCGTACTTGGCAAAATTTTCACTCCAGGCCACTGCATCAGTTACTGGCCAGCTTTGAGGGCAGGGAACAGGTGCCCCTGGCTGCATGATGGTGAGGTCATACAATGCTCTGAGGGGTCTCTGCAAGAGGCAGGGAAATTGGCTTGTTTAGTGTAATTGACTAAAGTACTCTGACGGCAGAGGACTGTGGGTAAAGTGCTCAGGTGAACCTTGGAAGGTCATTGGCTCAATTCTGCCATGGGCTTTTTATGTGAAATGCCTTAGTTTCTTCATTCCAAACAGAGGAGTGGGTGGAAATGTCCTACCTTGCCTTAAGAAGCTATGTTATGTTGATTTCCTGCACCCATTAACTCGTCATTTAGCATTAGGTATATCTCCTAATGCTGTCCCTCCCCCCTCCCCCAACCCCACAACAGTCCCCGGAGTGTGATGTTCCCCTTCCTGTGTCCATGAGTTCTCATTGTTCAATTC